>NC_068928.1:19924924-20227954 GCF_023091745.1 Budorcas taxicolor
GAACCCAGCTCTGGGGTCGGTAGGGGGAGGGGATCGCCCTTGCCCTGGTGGTACTAAGGATGTGTGTTGATCAAGGAATCACTTAACATCTCTGAGCAGCCCCAGCTGGGGTCTAGGTGCCTGGGCCTGCGGGGAGGCCTGGGCCACAGGGAGGATGCAGCTGGTGGAGAAGCAGACAGGTGGCAAACAGGTGCTGCAGCCAGAACGTGATGCTGAGCTCAGGGCAGACTCCCCCAGAGGCCCAGGGATGTCTCTCTCCCTCAAGACCCCTGAAACCGAGAGGCCTGGTGAGAGGACCTGGGATGTGCTGGGAGCCCTCAGACCCTTGATGCCTCGAACTGGGGGGTCTCGGGAGCAAAGGCCCTTAGGAAACTGGCCAGAAGGAAGACCCCCCTGGGGCTCACATGGCTTTTCCCCACCCCCATCTGATCAGGTAAGGTTCTGGCATTCCCCGTGGAGTCCCCAGGCCCTCCACCAGTGTCCAAGTTAGATTAAGAACAGACTCAAATAAGTGGGCGTGTTTGCCTCTCGTCTCTGCACCAACAGGTGTAGGAAGACACGTTTGCATTGTGGCCAGACATGGCCAGGCATGGCCATTCAATGGAATAGGACCGAGTGGAAAGGGTCTGAGTTCCTCTGAGAACTCATCTCATCTGTCCCCCCAACCTCTAGGCTGGGCATTTCCCATGCCAGGCAGTTCTGCTCTCTCCCCACTCTCCGAATCCCGGGAGAGGAAACTTGGTCATTCCCTCAGAGTCCTGAAGTCCTTCTTGGAGTCTGAAGTCTCTGCAGCCGCAGCACCCAGCTCTGCCTGTCCCCTTAGGATTATTTTCCCTCCTGATAAAACCCAGTCCCTCTGGGCTGATCAGACGGGAAGAGGGGGAGGCTGGCATTGCGCTCCATCCTGTCCCCATTAGGCCCAGCTCAGGCCCTTTGACCACCTTGGGCATTCCCTGACCCCTGGGATGCAAGCAGTAGAGAGCAGGCATCTCCAACCCATGGGGGCAGCGCCTCCCTTCCCAGCCTCACCCCCATCTCATGATGGGCCAGGCAGGGCCCGAGTGGGGCTGGGTCTTGGGGGAGACTCAGGTCCCCAGGAAGGAAGGTGCTGTGGGGAGAGGCGCATGTCGTCCCAGCTCCCCGCCCGGCCCCGCCCCTGCTGCCTCTGCCGAGCTCAGCTCCGGGCTCCAGGGCCTGCCGAGGCACGCTGCCCCCCCCCAGGCGCCTCACTCACCTCTCAAGGCCAGGAACCTGTTCTCCTGGGAATGCCAGGGAGTTCTCAGAGGACTCTATTTCCCAGGGGCTCAGGGAGCCCCAGAACTCTCTCGATTCTGCTCCTGGGAAGGCAAAAGAAAGATTAGGGGGTTGGAGCACCCCCCCTTTTCCCTATCTTTGTCTCAGCCACACACTGACCTCACGTGGCCCCCAACTAACAGCTGTGCCTTCATTCATTGTGAGGCGGTAGAAGGCTTGGGGCAGCTGGAGACAAAGGCTAAAGCCCCCTGGTGACACTTGCCCTCTGGGAAGCTGTCTTATGGCCCCACCTTGGTCTCAGGAAAAGCCTTCCTTTTTCCCCTTGGAGAGTTCTGTCTGCCCACGAGGAAAGTACCACCTCCCGTGGCTCTCCATCCTTCTCTGCCAGGAAGTCCTTCTTCCTGTCTAACCTCCTTCCTTCCAGCTTGAGTCTTCATGGGTTAGCAGAAACCCCACTACCTGCACAGGGCTTAAGCACCTATCCAGAGACTAAGTCACACAGAAGCTTCTGAAGAGCTGCTGTACAGGAAGGGACAAGAAATGAGGCCCTATGCCCACTGCCCCTGTTAGTTTCTCTGACTCCATGCTCTAATGAGAAGGCTGTTGGGAGGCTCTTCTGCCTGCCTCCCTTACTCCCTGGTAACAGAAGCAGGCTAGGGACAGAGGTCCCATAGATATGCCTTCTGCTCTTTCTTTCTCAGTCACAGCCCATCACCCCCGCTGATGCTGCAGGGCGGGGGTGAGGGAGGTTTTAGCAAACTGAGATTGGTTTCTGCAACAGGAGAGAGGGACATTAGACTTTAGAGAGCTGCTTCAGCCTTTGAAATTGAGTTCAGCTGAACTATGTGGCACTAGTGGTAAAGGACCTGCCGGCCAAGGCAGGTAGTCCTAAGAGACGCAGGTCCCATCTCTGGGTCGGGAAGAGCCCCTGGAGGAAGGAATGGCACCCCACTCCAGTGTTCTTGCCTGGAGAACCCCATGGACAGAGGAGCCTGGCGGGCTGCAGTCCATGGGGTCACACAGAGTCAACCACGACCGAAGCGCCTTAGCACGCATGCATGTGACCACAGGAGGTGGTTTCCTGAGTGGAGAGGCAACCACTGATCTGCGATGGGTGTGGTTGGGCTGGCAACATGCCCAGGAGCAGGGGAATGACAGGATGACCTCTGGGAGAGTGCGTCTCTCAGGAGCATCAGAGGTCCCTGAATAATTTTGGTCTTTCCAGTGTATTCCCTCCCATCCTTTGCCCCTTCTTCCATCTCTACCTCTCCAACCTCCATCCCACCCCATCTGTAACCCATCTACTCCAGCTCCATCTCCTTTCACAACCCAACTCTTTACCCCCATTCTCATCTCCAACCCTGATCCAGCCCTCCTCCTGTCCAACCCCCAACCCCAATTTCACCTTCACCTCCACCACCCCATTCCTCTCTTCGCTCTCTCCCTCACCCCACCTTCACCCTCAGCCCCAACCCCATCTTCCTATCCCACACCATTTCTACCTCCTCTAGATGGGTCTCCCCATCAGAGATCCCTGTTGGAATTCAACAGCCTTCATCGATGCCCCTGCCAGGCCCTGGTATGTGCTCTGTTTTCCCAGTGTTTAGGAAAAGCCCAGAGCCATGGCCAGTAGGGCAAAATGGGTTGGATAGGATCATCTCTGGAGAAGCACTCAGCCTCCTGACCCTATCTGGATCTTAAAGGCTGGATGCTGGCCAAGCACGAGTAAAGAGTTCAAGTACAACAAGACAAGAATGATGTCCAAATGGATCTCTAGACACTGCAGGTGTGTGTCCAGTGAAATTGGGAGATGAAGAATGCCCTCAAAGGGCCCCCAAGGGAGGCAGCGGCAGCATTTGTGGGGGAATGCCTGGAACATAACCCATCCTATTAGGCATGGCCAGGCCCAAAGCAAGGAGATGGACAGAAGCTAAAGCAAGAAAGCCTGCTGGGTTGTTTAGGAATGACTGCAGTCGTGAGCATCCCCGGGTCTCTACTCCGCCTGTGGTTCTTGCTTAGTCAGCTCAGATTAATGGGGCTGGGGAGAGAATTAGCTGAATCGTGATCTCTCAGGGAACTTGACTCTAGAGCTGGCTGTGAGTCACAGAGAAAAGGAAACCCATGCTCCCATGGCTACTCTGGAAGTTCCAGAGGGTGGGCACCCCTCAGGACCCGCCAGGATGCAACTGAGTTTCCCAGAGATCTGACCCTAAGCCTCCACCCCATGCTCATGGGAGGATACATATGATTGGTCTACTTCAAGCCCTGCTTCCCAAGTCTGAAAGTACTGCTTCTGACAAACTACAGCCAACCTGGGCACCAACACACACACACGTACACACACACACACACATACTCCCAGAGTGGGGCGTGTCCCTGGAACCAGATTGCCCGGAGACAGTTGCAGATCCCACCTACACCTGTAAATTCCACAGCCTTGTCCCAGGCTACACCAGCCCATCAGTCTTGGAAGGCATAGAGTGTGCATGAGGATGTACACACACACACAGAGCCCCGTGATCATAAAACCCAGCTTTCAGACTCTCCACCTGGCATAAGCAGAGTGACAGCAGCAGTTTTTGCCATCAGAGGGGTCCCCAGCTCCCTCTGGGAGGAGTTCCCTGAGCCCACACTGAACCCCAAGGAGCATGTGGTTTTGGAGAAGAGGCTCAGACTCTCTGGGCCTTCTCATTGTCATGCCCAACCTGCCCAAGGTGGGAAGGGTTTTGGAGAGAAAGTCCTTTGGGATGACAATGCCAGGAGGATCCTTTGCACACGTGCTCTGGACGGCACTAGGGGAGGGGGCACCACAAGTGTGTATTTGTCTTGTGCTCGATCCGTATTATTAGTAGTGGCGACAGAATTAATATCCCTAATAATAGATCGGCAATAATGAGCAGTCCTTCTGATAATGATATGTACAGAGCATGAGAGGCCCCTGGCTCAAGGGATGGTAGGTTCCTGATTCATCTCATGCCCCCACTAAGGTGAGCAGGCGGAAAGGGGTCTGGACCAGTACTACGGAGAGCACCCAGGGAGGGGCAGACAGTTGAAGGGGCAAAGATCTCAGCCCCCTCCTCTTTCCTTAAATCCTGTGGATCCAGGGTCCCAGGAGAAGAGGTGGGGGTACCATAAGATGGTGTTGGTTTATCTTCCTCAGAGAATTCTGACATCCTGGTCCTCACTCAGTCCCCAGGACAGCCGGGTGAGATATGTAGGGCAAAAAAGAGGATCCCATTTTAGAAAGGAGGAAATGAGGTTAATTTCTGTGACTAGCGCAGGCTGATGGCAGAGCTGGGAAAGGAGTTTCTGGGGTCCTTGATCAGAAGGAACCCCTGTGAGGGGAGAGAGGAGGCTTAGTGGCAGGAGGGGCATCTGAGATAATAAGTGCCAAGCTAGAGGATGAGGTTAAACAAGGCCCCAGTCATCCCTGCTGGTCTCACAGCTCATATCTTCAGCTTCCAGTCACTGGCAGAGCCAGTTACTAAAATACCCACAGGAAATGGGACCACCAGGCTCAGCCCTGAGTAGCTTGATTATGGGGACAGGACTTCTGAAACACTGGATCACAGAACTAATGGGTGCTCAGAGGTGAGCAACTCCATCCCATCCCCCAGCCCGTTCCTCACTCACTCTTTAGCCAGTGTGGCTGGAAGAAGCTCATTGTAATATGAAGGCCGTATTTTATCATCCGCGAAAAATCCTCCTGTCCCTTCTGTCATTTCCCATCTCATCGTCCACCCTTGGATCCCTTTAACAGCTGGGCAGACTGAGGATTGGAAGGAACTTTCTTTGGAAATCAGACCCCTGCTCTCTGTACACTGGCCCCCGGGAGGATAAAGCAGGCAAACAGTCCCCACCTCCTAGGAGCCCAGCTCCCCAGTCAGGCCCCCAGTGGTTCTAGGTCACCTGGTCCACACACAAGTCCCTTGCCAGGCCTGTTCTCACCGTCAGACCCAGTCATGCCTTTAAAAATTCCTGGGGAAGGTGGGGGATGGGGGCACAGCTTCTCCCTAAATTGCCTGTGTGAGGGTCTCATGCTGTTGGAAACGAGAATTTTGCACTGTGCAACCGCATCCCGCCCCGGCTAAACTTGGATGGCAAGCTGATTTTGCTTCTGGGAGCAACAGCCTCAGAGCTTGAACTCCAGAGTAGGTAGGAGGGAGGAAAAGACCATGAATGATAACCAGGACCAAAAGATTCCTGGGGGTTGGGAGTGTTTAGGTGGGAAGTATCTTAGAAAGGGTTACCTACGGACCCTAAGGAGAACCCAGTAGAGCCAGTCTCTCTGACTGATGGCCATAGCAGAGGAGAAAAGGGGGTCTGTTAGGAATGTCTCAGAAAGAGAGGGATGGGAGCTTAGAAGAATAGCATTTTTTATTTTCTTGAAACCAGCATCTCTTTCTTCCCCATCTACTAAATGAGTATATCCAAAGGCAGTTCAAAGACACCCATTAATATATCCCACTGTCCACTTATTCATCTCTCTGTCCATCTGTCCAGCTTCCCATCCAGTCGTTTGTTCACCCATCAACCTGTCTGTCCATTGATCTGTCCATTTCATCCGTCCATCTATCCTTCCATTCATACACCTATCCCTCCCTCCATCCATCCGTCATTCATCCATCCAAAGAAGTCAAGCCCCAGTAGGTCTCCCCAAGGCTGCTGGTAAGGGCCTGTGGTCCTGTGGCATTTATGGGGCATGTGACCTGCCTGCCTGGCCTGGGGAGGCAGCCCCGCCCCAGCCCTCAGGCAGGGGGCTGGTCCAGGCATGTGGGAGTATTTATACCTCGATGGAGGCTCCTGGGGAGTTGCTGGGCTGAATGACTCCCCGAAGCCGCCATGGTGGCCACGGCTCAGAGCCTGCTGTGAGTGCTTGGGTTCAGTTCCTTTGGGGCCGGGGCTGGGTGGCAGGGCCTGGGAGCGGGCTGGAGAGATGGGAAACTGCCCACGGTGTTCAGGGATGGTAGAAAGGAAGGGCTGCTGGGTAAAGAATAGAGCAGGGAGCTGTTGGAGTTCGACACCCGCAGCAAGGCTGGGATCCATCCTGGAGCAGGACTGAGTCCATTGCCGCTTACTAGCTCTTGGCGAAGAAGAGGGCGGGAGGACTAAGGTTACAAGAGAGATCAAGGTTAGACACCTGGAAGAGCTTCCAGCTCAGCCCCAGGCATGGGAGATGTTTCAAGTGCTTCTTCAGGACAGACATATCGAGTGGTACTCCAGGACCAGCCTATTTCCAGAGGCAGGGGAGTGACTGAAATGGCTGAAGGAGAGTCCTTGTTGGGGGGATGGCAATGACTCAGTCTCGGGTGTCAGTGGGTCAGATTTGAGGAAAGTACCCCAGGGGAGACGTGATAGCTCTTCATCCTTTGTTCTCCCCTGCTCCACCCCCCTGCCCTTTCCATCTGTAGCTGCTTCTCAGAGCACTTTAATCAGATCTCAAGGCAGGGGCAGCTGACCCACTTCCTGATACCAAGCCAGGGTCAAGAGCCAGAGTGGACAGGATTTCGACCTCAGAGCCTCCAACCTAGATGGGAGCAACGGGGCTAGAAATCCCAGGCTCCCAGGATCCCAGGGTGCCCAGCCTCAGGAGTGGCCCCCGGGCCCTTCCCTGCCACCCCTACTAGGTAACTACTGAACTGCTCCAGGGGACCCCTCCCAGCAGCCAGGCGGGTGGAGCCCCGGGTGGGGCCACAGGCAGCACTGGGCACGGTCCCCACCCCTTGTAAAACATGCTGCCGCAGCCAGCAACAGAAACCATTAAGGCGGAACTCCGCCATCTCCACCTCTCTCATAAAGGGCAGGTAGGAGCAGCCCGGGTGGGAGGGAGTGTAGAGAGAGCCCAGTGAGGGCCCTGAGTGTCCTCTGTGACTCAGCTGCCCACAGGGGGTACGGGGACAGACCCTCCCAAGGAAACCTGCCCCCCACCTGCCACTCTGGCTTCCAGGTGTGAGCAAGGAAGCTGAGGTGTTCCTGAGGTGGGGCTGTGGAGCATAGTGGTTAAGCACCCTAGCTTTGAAGCCAGTGTCTGAAAAGTGGGGAGCATCATTTACTAGCTGAGTGAACTTGAGCAAGTCAGGTTAACCTCTCTGAGCCTCAGTTTCCTCATCTATAAATGGGAGTGATAATACAGCACCTCCCATCTAGGGTATAATAACTCACCCAGCTGTTCCTGGTCCCCTTGAGGATTTCCTTCCTCCTGAAGGAAGAGCAGAGATGAGGGCCCAGAGATGACAGCTCTGTGGACCACATCCACATCTACAGGACCAGCATCAGCATCTTTAGATGCAAATGGTCCCAGTGTATCATTTTACTTATAAGGAAACTGAGGACAGAAAGGGGAAGTGACTTGTCCAAGGTCACACAACCAGCAAACAGGGTTTTCCCTGACCCCTACCCCACAAATGCCCCCTCTGCCCTGATCCTGGGGTACTAAAAAGAGAGTCTCTGAGGGGTGGGTGCTGGGTACAAGGGGCAAAAGGCCTGGCTGTTTGCAAGAACACAGAGCCGAGATGCCACCACGATGATTGTTGATCCCACAGTCATACTTTCTGGGGAAATTTCTTCCTCATCATGCCTTCTATTCAGGTTAGAGGACCATTTCTTTCTTCCCTCTGACTCCAGGGAAGATCAAGTCTATTTATTCCATCCCTACCCCAGCCTTCCCACTCTTGCAGGATCATAGAAGGAGGAGAAGTTCGGAGAGCAGAGGTTAGACAGAATACCTGGACGCTAAACTGGCCTTCAGATAATGTTTTGCCAAGGTTACATACCTGAAGTGTGTTTGAGGGTGTTGTTGGGACTCTTGAGGCCTGAGACTCAGGAGATATTTTCAGTTTTAACTGTTTGGCCCTGGGCATGTCATTCTCTCTGAGCCTCAATCTTCTACCCTGAAAAATGGGATTAATGACCTTTCTCCCCTACCAGTGGTATGTGATAAATGTTCACCCACCAGTTCTCAAAAAAAAAAAAAAAAAAAGGCGGGTGGCGGGGGGCGCTGATCTGCAACATTTGCTGATTTCCTTGGATAGATATTCCCACCACTGCCAATTTGAGGATCTGGGCCAATTTCACCAAAAGTGAATTGTACAGTTGGCCCTAACAAGTCCATAGCAGCTGACCCCAGCACACCACTGCCTGCTACTCTCTGAGGCAATGGGAGAATGAAATGAGAGAACAGAGACAAAGTGCTTTGTAAACTGCCGAGTATTTTATAGACATAGAGTTGTGATTAGGAAAGCCCTTATAGTCAAAGGGACCCCAGAGCGCAGTCTACCAGCTGAAAGCCCTGGCCTAGCTCCAGCCCCACAAGGGGGCAGGTTGTGAGTGGAGGAGCCCACCCTGAGTGGCAAGTCCTGAGTGCCATCGCGGTGCTCCTAGGATCCGAGGAAGGAAGAGTGCTCGCTGGACCTCCTGCAATGGTTTGCTGATGGGATTTGCAGACATACGTCCCACTGTGCCCTCTGAAACTAAAGCAGGCAGGGTAAAGGTCAGTGTTCCCTGAAAGATTCCTCCTGAATGCAGAGGCCAGCGCCCATCAGAGAGGACTCCTGGGAGATCCAAAGCAAGAGTCATCCCCCTCTCTTCCTACTCTAATCCCTGGGAGTTTCTGCAGCCATTCTCCCTCAGGGGAATGGCTAAAATGACCTCTGAGGCCAGAGGGTCAGGAGGAGGGAAGTTCAGCCTCTGCCAGTGCAGGAGGATGATGTCAGGGAGATGGAGGTGAGAGGCAGGACAGAGGAGTTTCTTCTCCTTTCCTGGTCCTCGCCCCCAGAGCTCAAGCTTTAAAATACTCTGTCCCACTGTTAATTACTAATAATAGCTATCATTTATTGAGCACATACTACGCATTAAGTTATTTACAAGCAATATTTCATCTAACCCACCAGAGAGGTATGTATTATTAGCTCTATTTTATAGATGAGGAAACTGAAGCCCAAGGAAGGAAGTTGAGCAAGTTGCCTAACCAAAGTCCCACTGTTATTGGGATTCAAACCCAATCCTGACTCTAGAGTTTCCAAACTAGCTAATCCAACTTTAGGAGCCCCTGTGGCTATTTGAGAAAAGGGTCAGAAGCCAAGGCAGCCTCACCTTCCTCTCCGCAGTGAGTCCTTCATTGTGCTGGACAGAAGTCTCCACCCCATATACACCAATGAAAGCTCCTCTGCCCAGCCCCTGAGGCAAAAGTACCCTTAGAAATGGCAGTCGGTGAAGGATCTCATCTTTCTTGAGGTTGTGCGTCCTTAGGCAACTCACCTAACCTCTCTGGACCTCATTTCCCGATTTGTAGAACAGGATTTCAGCCGAGGCAATCAATGGGGTTTGTCATCAAATCAGGAGTCATCGTTTATAAAACATACTCAGAGGTTATAAAACCTCCTTCCTTCACTGAGGTTCATCTAGGGATGTCTACCCCCAGTGCAAAGCAAGACACTGGCCTCTGAACTCTGCCTAACCTCCCTGGTTCTTATCCTGTCCCTGGGAGCTCAGAGGAAGTGGGGTAGTGGTTTGGCCAAGCCAGGATATGAAAGTCACGGCTGGGAACTAAAGCCTTCAGGTAAGGCCTCTGACTTACAGGAACTCAGCCTGGGCTACCGATAACACCCCAGGACACTGGGGCTGCTGCCAGGATGAGGGGGAGACAGAGGCTGTAGGGGCCCTTCTGGGAAGGCAAGAACTTCCACAGGAGGGGTGGCCCACTCTGAGTCTCAGAGAGGCCTCCACAGGTTCACGTCTCAGAGGAGCAGAGCCGGGGTCTGAACCCCCTGGGGCCAGGCTGAGTAAAGGCCAGGCAGACAGGGCCTGACTACAAAGGCAACTGTCATCTGGGAATGGGGTCATTAGCCAGTGTCCCCAGGCCTGAAGAGGTAAGACCATCAGGGAAACTAGAGTGTGGGGTCAGGAGCCACAGCCACATCTGGCCAATGAATCCAGACGTGCACTATACCTCCTTGAGCACTTTCTATGTGTGGGGCACCTGGTACACATCATGTCACTTAATCTTCATGACGGCCATATGAGGTGGGTCCCCAGGCCCCGTGATCACAGGAGCAAAGGGAGAAACAGAATCACACAGTTTCTCAAAGTCACCAAACCAGGAAAGTGACACAGCTGGGACTCAAATTCAGGTCATCCCCAGTTCAGAGCCTTTGCTTCTTCTCTGTGTGTGTGCATTGCACCACACCGCTTGCAGGAGCTTAGTTCTCTGACCAGGGATTGAACCCACGCCCTCAGCAGTGAAAGTGCACAGTCCTCACCACTAAATCGCCAGGGAATTCCCAAAACCTTTGCTCTTCACCACGTGCTATTCTGCCTCCAGAGAGGAGAGCGACCACCACCCCATGTGTTACAAAGCCTGAGAACTGGGCGGAGGAAGGACCCCGGCGTTCTGTCAGGAGGGAATGGAGAAGGCCTGGGGAAAGCAGGTCTGGCCCGGGGCCAAGCGGGGCAGGCGGGCCCTAGCTGTCCAGGGCTTCCAGGGAGCAGGGGCCAGGCTGGGCGCTCAAGCAGAACCAGAGATGGGCTGCCCTGCCCCTCGGCCCGGGGCCTGCTCCACCTCGGTATCCAGTTACGGCCAGCTCGGCGCTTCCCCAGTCACGCCACATTTAGCTTTGCCGAGTGAGCGGCACCGGGACATAGAGAAGGGGCGGCAGGGACTCTTGAAGGGGCGGGAGAGCCTCCCCCAGCCCCCTACCTGGACCCCAGCTCCCAGCCCCCTCCGCCACTGAGCCCCTGAGGGACTTCAGGCAAATACCTTCCCTTCCTGGTCGCCACCACCCCCTTGTCAAATGACAGCCGTAAGCTTATTTAGCAAAGATGTACCAACCCCAGGCAGGGCACACAGGGGGCCTCCGAGGCCAGCCATCCCTCCCAGAGCTCCCAGGACAGCAAGTTGGGGGAAATCAAGTTGTCCTGCTCTGTCAGAGGGGGTCTTGGGTGAGTGTCAACCTCAGGCTTTTCTTGTTTGGCCCCCTAGCTCAGGCACCCCCACTCTGACCCCACTAAGCAAAGAAATTAAGGGGAGCATAGACTCTAGAGTCGGCCAGATATAGGTTCAAAACTTAACTCTTCCAAGGATTGGCTAGGTGACTTGGGCCAGTCACATAAACCCTCTGAACCTCAGTTTCTTCATCTGGAAAGTGGGATTAATAACACACCTTCCTCACAGGATTATTCTGACAAATGATGAGGAAGTTCTCCTATTCATTTATATAGTGGCCAGCCCAGAGCAGGCCCTCTGCTCAGGGCAGACTTTCTCAGAGTTTACTCGGGCAAAGAGGAATACATTCAGGAGAAACTGCCCTTTGTAGGTGGTGGAGAGGAACGCAGAGAGCTGAGGTTAGTAACAGTAAGAGGCATATCAGTCATGCTATTAATAAGGGGAGCGGGCATTTATCGAGCACTTGCTATAGCTAGGCACTGTGCTCAATATTCATGTGCATAATTTCATTTAACCCCACATCTGCATGAGGGCGTCTCTCTCTCTCCCTGTTTTTGCAGATGACTGATGCTGAAGCTCAGAGCTTTGCTGACACAGCTAGCAAGGCAAGAAAAAGGCCAGCTTTGAGCTGAGTCTTTTTTTCTTATATAATATTTATTTCTTTACTTTTGGTTGCACTGGGTCTTAGTTGCAGCACATGGGATCTTTTGTTGCAGTGCGCAGGTTTCTCTCTAGTTGGGCACGGTCTTACTTGCCCCAGGGCACGTGGGATCTTGGACCAGGGACTGAACCCGTGTCCCTTGCACTGGCAGAAGGATTCTTAGCCACCAGACTGCCAGGGATGTCCCTGAG
Organism: Budorcas taxicolor; assembly: GCF_023091745.1. Lineage (NCBI taxonomy): Eukaryota > Metazoa > Chordata > Mammalia > Artiodactyla > Bovidae > Budorcas > Budorcas taxicolor. The sequence continues at coordinate 19,936,971 of NC_068928.1, forward strand.
CTGAGTCCTGTCCAGCTGTGCTGGGCAGAGTTCTCCTCTAACTCTAGAATATCTGAGCAGAAAGAGCCCTCACGTGTCGCCTAGTGCAAGCCCCAAGTTTTCCAAATGGCGAGAAAGGGCAGAGGCCTGCACAGTCACAGGTACTTTGGAGTGTGGCAGACACAGGAGAAAACCCTAGAGGCCACGCAGTCCTCAGTGTCATGCCAGGCCCACGGGGCCACCAGAACCCACGTCCTGCAGGTTCCCCAGCTTCTCCCTGTGTGTCTTTCACTGTCTGTCTCTCACACTGTTTATCTGCTTCCTTCTGTTTCTGATGTTTCTCTCAGCTTGTCTGTCTGTCTGTCTCTATCTGTCTGTTTCTCTCTCTCATCAGACGTCTGGCTGGAGGCAGGGTCCCAGCCCAGGGAGGGGGTGGGAGGGGTGGACTCAGGCTTGGTCAGCCCTGGACGCTGGTCCTCGCTCTCATCACAGCCGGCTTTCTTCAAGGCCAGGACTGGGTGATGGTGTCGCTACTCCCACCACAGTCTGACGTCACACTGCCGGGCCCTGCCAGGCTGGAGGGCGAGCCCCAAGGGGACTTCATGCAGGCACCGGGCCTCCCGGGCTCCCCCCCCACGCAGAACGTAAGTACCTGGCACCTTGGCCTGGGCTGAGGCCAAGACCAGAGGGCCACACGACAGCAGGTGGGCCATCACCCCCAACCCCCTGGGACCTCCCTGCTTCCGTCTTATGCTTTTTCCCAGCAAACAAGTACCCAGGGACTCCCAGATCCCGAAGTGTTGAGATCTGGGCCTCTGCTTGTCCCTTTGGTCTGGGACTTTCCCAGGGCAGGGCTATGTGTCCGTCCTACTGAGGTTCAAAGTGGTGCATCCTCATCAGATCGAGGCTTCCAAGGGCAGGTTAGGTCTCCCTCCTCCACCGGGGGCTCCCCAGAGCTCAGTCACAGACCCTCTACCCTCGCACAGAGTCGGGGCTGGATCCATCCTCCGCTCACAGGCTGTCTACCCTGTCTGCCCCAGAAGCACGCCGGCTTCAGCTGCTCGTCTTTTGTGCCTGATGGCCCTCCAGAGCAGGAGTCCTCCCTGCCCCCACACAGCCCCAGCGTCGCGTCACCGGGCCCCGAGCAAGTCCACTGCCCAGCCGGCCCTGGCCCGGGCCCCTTCCGGCTCTCACCCTCAGAGAAGTACCCCGGCTTCGGCTTTGAGGAGGGGCCTGCGAGCGGTCCTGGGCGCTTCCTCAAGGGCAGCCATGTGCCTTTCCACCCATATAAGCGACATTTCCATGAGGATGTCTTCCCCGAGGCCCAGACTGCCCTGGCCCTCGATGGACACTCCTTTAAGACCCCGGGGACGCTGGAGGCCTTTGAGGAGATCCCTGCGGATGTGGGGGAGGCTGAGGCCTTCCTGCCTGGCTTCCCTGCGGATGTCTGGTGCAACGGGCTCCCCTACCCCAGCCAGGAGCACAGCCCCCAAGTCCTGGTGAGTACCAGTGCCAGCGCGCACCCCATCACCCCTGTGCCAGTTCCCGGAAAGCCTTCTGAGATCAAACTTTCTGCCATCCCCTTTCCAGACCTTTCTACTCAGGGTCAGTGTGCACCTGCAAGCTCAGAGAGTTGGGGTCTTTCAGCTTCACTCGGAGCCTCCAGGTCCACCTCCTGGCCCGGTGTCAAAGGGGTCGGGTCAGGGAGTCTGGTCAGACCCTAGGATGCTGGAAGCTCCCCAGAGGCTCCTGAGTCAGGATTCCTACATGCAGCTTCTCTCTGTTTGTTTGAAAGTCAAGAATCCCCAGCCAGACCTTCACACCCATATGTAAATTCGAGAAGAAAAACACATTCCAGAGGCCTGGAGAAAGGGCTTAGGGAGGAGTCCCAGAGCACCACTTCTCCACTCCAGCAGCAGCATGCAGAGTTGGGAGAGGACTTAAGCCTTCTCAAAGGGCACTTCTGGGCCCCATTCTTTACCTAGAATGCGGCCTGGGTGTATTCATTGAAATACCTTGAAAGCACCTTAGAAGATCAATGTCCTTTCATAGCCATACCCATAAACTCTGTGACCTTGGGCAAGTGACTTAACCTCTCTGAGCCTCATCAGAAAAGTATACTTACCAGCACCTACCCCATCGCCTTATTGCCTTGCGAAGAGGAAAACCTACTCCCAGTTGGGGCTATGCCTACTCCAGATACAAGAATACTGGAGTGGGTTGCCATTTCCTGCTCCAGGGGATCTCCCCAACCCAGGGACCAAACATGCATCTCCTGCAAGTCTCCTGCATTGCAGGCAGATTCTTTACCGCTGAGCCACCTGGGAAGCCCCATCCCATCAGTTACTGCCCCGTAAATGTCCACTCAGTGCCAGCCTCTGGTCACTGTGCCAGATGTTTCCTTTCAAGCACCCTGTTTAATCCTTACGACAACCCTCTAAAGAGTTCCCACTATCTCCATTTTGCAGAAGAAGAAACTGAGGTCCCATAGAGACCAAGGAGAAGAACTTGGGCCCAGAGACCCACAGCAGGATGGTCGACTCACTGAGTGATCTTGGGCACATCCCTTCCCTTCTATGGGCTCAGCCCCATCATTGGCCAAATGATAGGGTTGGACATAGTATTCATGGCCCTTCTAGGCCTAAGATTCTACGATTATGGATATCTCTGCATCAGCCACCCCAGGGCACACCCAGGAAAGAGCTCACAGCTGATTTGACCCTCTGGGCCCAGATGCTGGCTCCCCAGACCCCTGGTAACCCCAAGAAGAATGGTCCACCTGCTCTTGGCCTGGTTTACCTTCCAGTCCCTAGCTGTGCTCTCTGTCTGGGTGCCTCCTCAGGGTAGAGCTCTAGGCGCATCCCTGGGGTTTCCATGTGGGGCTCACAACCTGTGGGAAGCCAGGATCCAGCCCCCACCAGCAGCAGCAGCTGCAGACTCCCTCTGCCAGAGTGGGAAAGGGTGCAGGGCTCCAGCAGACTAGCAATTGGGTAGACTCCTCAGGGGCTTCCCAGGAGGTACAAGCAGTAAAGAACCCACCTGCCAATGCAGGAGTACCTAAGAGGCACTGGTTCAATCCCTGGGTTGGGAAGATCCCGAGGAGGGATGGCAGAAGGAGGGCATGGCAACCCACTCCAGTATTCTTGCCTGGAGAATCCCATGGAGGGAGGAGCCTGGTGGGCTACGGTCCACAAGGTTGCAAAGAGTCAGACACGACTGAAGCAACTTAGCACACAGCACAGATTCCTCAGAACAGAGAGCAGAGGCTCTGAGTTGGGGGTGCTCAGAGCAGAGGGGACACACTAGCCCCCTCCAGAGAACCTGCTAGATCTACCATGGGCTTTGCAGAATAGGAAGTGGTAGGGCCTTGGGGGCCCCAGCTGGACCAACCTGTCTGGCCACTTCCTGTGCTCCCTCCCCATGGCTCTGCAATGGGAATTCCAGAGCAGCGGTCCTTTGCGGATCTGCTCTGAGGGGCTGGTGGTCCTGAACCAGGAGGCAGGTCCCAAGCCAGGCTTGGTGAGTGGGGTCAGCCCGTGCATCCTTGTGCCATTCCAGGGTCCTACCCCAGTTTCAGTGTGACTGACGACAAGTCTCCCCCACTTCCCTGGACAGCCCAGCCTCAGCCTCTCACTTGCAGGGAAGTGGGGGATAGGGAGCACAGTCAGTTCCAGCTCCAGCTCCACCACTAAGCTGCCGAGTTTCCTCAGGAAATTCTTGTCCTCCTCTGTTCTCAAGTATTTGTTCTCCAGGAATAAGCTTTGCTAGAGGCAAAGTGGAATTGCCTTTGCGTAAGGTTCAAGATGGATGGTAGGAAGGAAGAAAGACAAGGTCCAGACTGGTCATCTGTTTCTTTCCTTCCAGCAGGGGTCAGAAGTCAAGGTCAAGCCCCCAGCTCTGGAGAGTGGACCAGGGATGTACTGTTACCAGCCCCCCTTGCAGCACATGTACTGTCCTACCCAGCCCCCCTTCCATCAGGTGGGTCTGGGGCAGGTGGGAAATTCCCCCAGGGTCTCAGGATATTGTGTTCATGTGTGATGTGTGGGTGTGTATGTGAGTGTATGCGTGCACACCTGGATGGGCAGGTAGGGGCAGCAGGGCCCTGAAGCTCAGGCTGGGCCACCCAGGGTGGGGAACAGGGGTTCACAGGAAGGGAAGCAATCGCCCTTCTCTCGGAGTGGGCGGGGCTTGTCTGAGACCCAGGCAGTGCCTGAGAGGTCTCGGCAAAGAGGGTGGGGCTGAGATTGGGGCAGGGCCGGATGGAACCAAAAACGAGAGAAAGAGGAGGACAAGACAAGGACTGAGCAAAGAGAAAAGGAGTTTAAGTGGGGTGACACATGAGGCTGAACACCACAGGAAACAATGGGCTCACGCCTGGGTCAGCCACCATCTTGTTCTGTGGCCTTGGCCTCAAACTTCCCTTTAGCCTAGTCAGGGTGGGACAAGGAGTGAGACTAGGGGACCTTCCTCATAGAGGCTCCAAGTCCCCATCATCTTTGGCCCTACCCGCCCTCCCCACGATCTCCTGGAGCAAGGAATGGCAACCCACTTCCAGTATCCTTGCCTGGAGAATCCCATGGACAAAGGAGCCTGGTGGGCTACAGTCCATGGGGTCGCAAAGAGTCAGACATGACTGAGAGATTAACAGTCTTTCTACTCCCCACCCCACTGCTCAGCCTCAGCTACTCCCCAATTCACAGGATGCCAAGTAATTGCCCCACACTGTCAGGGGATGGAGGCTTTTAAAAAGAGAAAGAAAAGTGCCCCAGAGCAGCCAGGCAGCTCCCAGGAGTCACCGGGCAAGACAGAGCAAGTGGCTGCCCAGCGCCCAGCTCCATCCACCTGCAGCCTGGCACTGAGACAGGCCCTGCCTGTGGAGCAGGTTCTACTCCCAGCTCTTTGGCATTGGCCCTGATGTTGGCCAAGCCAGGGAGACAGGCATGTGGGCGGGAGGGTGGTCAGACTGCTTGCTTTGTGGGGAGAAAGAAAGAGAAGGAGGGAAGCAGAGGGAACACAGGATCATCCCCACTTTGTGAGGAGCCTGGCTGGAGTGGCCGGGCCATCCTGAGGCTCACGGTCTGACCCAGGGTAGGGGCGTCCCTGAGGCAGCCTGGCCCAACAGGAACCGAGCCACAGCAGGGCTCAGGGGCTACCAGACCCTAGACGGCCTCGCCGTGTCCAGCTCTGTCCTGATACCCTCTGTTTTCTGCACCCCCTCCCCGAACAAGATGGCCGCACCCAGGGCTTTATGGAGCCTGCAGAGAGGGTGACTCAGTCATTAAGTGTCTCTCGGGTGACCTGGAAAGAGCACTTCAGCCTGGAGCAGACGGGGGAGTCAGAGGCTCCTACCCCCCTCTCAGCCCCATAAAACACCATCCCTGGCAGCCACTCCCTCTGCTGTGAAAACCACCTCCTACCCACACCGGCCCACCACCATGACCGGGCCTTTCAAAGAGCCACTGAAACTCGTAAAAGGGGCCAGTGCCCAGCAAACGCCCAGGCCGGACACCCCACTTCCGGCCCAAGCACTCCAGGAGATGCCAGGGAGCACCTGCCCAAAAGGGTACAGGGGCCCAAGCTACCCCTCACACTCTCTAGTTCAGCTCCTGTCCTATCACCATGGCAACCAGGGTACCTAGAGGCCTGAGAGGAGGATGCTGAAGGAGGCTTTGAGACCTCTGAGATCCTGAATTCTGGAATGTGGATCTCCTCAGAGGCCCTCCCAGGACAGCCACATCCTTGGCCAGCCTCAGATAGCTCTGTCTTCGGGGCCCATGACCATGGATGGTGAACGCTTGAGAGAAGAATCTAGTTTCAGTTCCTTCTCTGGATGTATGAGTGGGGGGAGGGGACTTCCTTCCTTGGGAAGACTGGTTACCATGGCAACCACTCTGCCCCTTTGACCTCTACAGTACTCACCAGGTGGCAGCAGCTACCCTGTACCCTACCTGGGCTCCTCACACTATCCCTACCAGCGGATTGCACCCCAGGCCAGCGCCGATGGGCACCAGCCCCTCTTCCCAAAACCCATTTACTCCTACAGGTATGTTTCTCAGCACTTCTGGGGTAGAAGGAAGAGAGGTGAGAAGTCCCTGGGGAAACTGAGACATGGAATCCTTGAGGAATTAGGGTAATGGTAGGGTGGTGGAAGTCATACCTGGTAGACTTCCAAAGGATGCTAGAGAGAAGAATCCAGCATGGGGGCACGGGGCTTGACTAGCTCCCCTCTGACCTCTCGTCCAACCCTGGGGATCCATGCCTGTGGCTCAGCTCAGCAGATACTGGTGCCCTGGGGTAAGCCCGCTAGGTTTTAGCCTCCTGGGGCCCTGGGACTGAGAGTTTAGAGGGGGGCGCTTCTCCCTTTCCCCTCCTTCTGCAGACTCAGAGAGAAGCCTCACCCTAAAGTGCCATCAGAAGTAAGCGAGGGATGAGGTCTGCAGAGGTGGTTCAGTTACTCAGCATCTACCAGACCTAGTGCAGCTGCTCTGGGGCTGGGGTTGTAGGTGCCAGGCCAGCAGCACCCTGCCCATCTGGGATCCCTTCCATCTGAACTTTCATTCATCCAACCAACACTGATACTCCACCTCCTGTGTGCCAGGCCTCACGTGGGGTCAAGTCATCAGCCAGGGTGAGCTCAGGAAATGGAAAAGGTACTTACACATCATCCAGGAGCACAGAGAAGGGGGTTGTGGAAGGCAGGTTGGTGCACAGAAAAGAGCACACGCAATCTTTGCAGTCCAGTAGAACCGGGTTCAAGCCAGGCTCCGAATTTACTAGCTGTGAAACCTCAGGCAAGTGACTTAATCTTTCTAAGCCTCTGCTTATTCACCTCAAAAAAACAAAACAAAAAAAAAAAACAAAAAAACCCTGCAGTATTCAGGCCTTTGGATGGATTAAGTGAGAGAATATGCTTGGCACATTGTAGGGGCTCATATTGGAGTTCCTACATAACTGAGTTCCTTCCCTTACTATCCAATATTCAAGCAATTGGCTGAGGGCTGACTGGTAATGACAGCGTCCATTTAATGAGAACCTTCTATATGCTAGGCAGCATCCTTAATCGTCATGACTCTGAGGTAGCTATTACTTTCTTCTTTTCAAAGCTGAGGGAACTGAGGCTCAGAGAGGTTAAGGCACTCACCCAAGGTCACACAGCTAGTGAGTGACTAAAGCCAAGAGTGTAACCCAGCTCTCTTAGATGCCACAAGACCCTTGAATATCAGTAATTCCTAACTTCAGTGGATACTTTCTCATCCCTTCTCCGCTCAACCGCCTCTCACCCATGAATTCTGCAGCAGCCTCTTCTTTCAGCCAGGGTAGGGGGGTGGGGGAAGACTCCAGGCCCGATCAGAGGTTCCAACTCTCAGAGCTTTCTCTGCCTTCAGCATCCTCATCTTCATGGCCCTTAAGAACAGTAAAACTGGGAGCCTTCCTGTCAGCGAGATCTACAATTTTATGACGGAGCACTTTCCTTACTTCAAGGTGAGCCCCAAATCCACTCCACCCCACCACCCCCAAGTCCTGGGGCAAGCCAGACCTCTCTGGAACCAGAAGATACCATTGGGAGGTGGGAGATGAGTTTGAATGAAAGCCAGGAGAGGGTATGCCCTCCCACCACACACTTCCCTTTGTCTGCCCTTCAGAAGGCAGTTCTGTGTGGGCAACAGAGAGCTCAAGCCATTCACCAGAGGTCACACAGCAGGCTGGAGTCAGACCTCATGCTGGTGGACGGTGGACATGGCAACCTGCTAGGCTTCAAGGAGCATCCACCTACCCCAAACGGGGAGACAGAGCTTGGGAAGAAATGAGAGGCTGTTCCCACCGCTGCCCCCAGGATGCTGTGGGACTGAGGAATTTGGGTGGGAGCTGGCCAGCCAAGGTGACCCAGGATGCTGGGGCTGCAGAACTCATTGCCTTCCTGGGAGAGATTAGGATCTGCCTCCGTGGGCGGCAGGCTCAGCTGCAGTTCTGCCAGAAAGCGGGGTGTGGGCTTCACAGTCTTAGAGTGTCCTAGGGAGCTGGCTGTTTCACCTGACCTTCCCACGGACAGGATCTAGTCTCTTTCAACCACAGAAGGGGCTTCTGGGGCTCTACCAGACTCTTTCCCTAGAGGCAAGACAAGCACCCTTCTCTCTCCATTTGCTCAAGGCCAAACAGCAGGTGGGATCACTTGCTGCTGGCTCAGGCTTTCTGGCTTCCCATTTCCCTTGTCCACAGGCTGCCCAGGCCCTCCAACAAAAACCCCTCCATCTGGGGTGGGTGCAGGGGAAGTCAGAACTTGTGTATAAGGAGTGCCTTCTCCAAGGCCTGCAACCGGATGGGTCTCACCTGTTGCCCGGACAAAGGGCGGGAGCTGAGACCCAGGTAATCCAGAACTCAGCTCCACCCACCAGTGGGTGATTTCTGACCCCACCATCTTCCCAATTTTGCTGTCTGGAGATAATTTGAGGTTGATATTCAAACAAGGGGCTTTCCTGATGGTTCAGCGGTACAGAATCCGCCTGCCAGTGCAGGAGATGCAGGTTCGATTCCTGGCTCGAGAAGATTCCTTGGAGGAGAGTATGGCAACCCACTTCAGTATTCTTGCCTAAGAAATCCCATGGACAGAGGAGCCTGACCAGGCTACAGTCCTGGGGTCACAAAGAGTGGGACACAACTTAGCAACTGAACAAGAATTCCAGCAAGTTTGTACTTGCTGAGCTGCCACCGAATGACAAAATGGGCAAGATGGCCAGAGTTCTGGCCAAGAACAAAAAAGCATGGTCATCCATCAGAGCTTCTGGATGGGAGAGGAGCAAGGAGAGAGTTGGCACTGGGATTCAAGCAGCATCAAAGCCGGTATCCAGGGCTTGCCCTCTAAATCCCAGCATGTCAGGGGACCAAAGTCTCATTGACCTGTAAAGCTTTTAGAGTGTCCCTTAAGGCTTCAACGAGTCAGGCCAGAGAGAGGGAAGTGGGGGAGGGCCCTGCCCCATTCCTCCCAGCTTTTCCTCCCTGCCAACTCCCAGCCTGGCCCCCAGCCCCTCCCTACATCTCATCTTCCTGGCTTAATTATTTTTCCTGGGAGCCGTGTAATCCCTGTTTTATGGGGCTGAGGAGTGAAGAGGTCTAACTGCTTTTTTTTTTTGGTTCCAGTTGTTGTTCTTAGCCAGTTGCATCACTCCCTCCCTCCCAAGTTTACATTTGACTTCAGAGAGAAACCATCTGTGAGGATGGGACGGGCCCCAGGTGGTAAAGACAATCCAGTGGGGTGACCTGGGCAGGGCCCTTAGTTAGGGAACAGAGCTGGAGTCTGGCTGTGACCCTGCCTCCTTATGTGATCTCAGCCTGAACCCTTTCTTCTCTGGACCTCAGCTTCCCAGTCTGCAAAATGGTCAGATTGGACCAATTGGCACATAGGTTCCTTCCAGCTCTGACAAATCCACTCCGACCCACTTAAGGAAAGAGTTCAAAGATCCTCTCCCCACCTCTAGCTCTCATTCCCCAGTTGAAGGTCATTTTTCTGGGCTAGGACAGAGTGGACCCTGGGGTGGGCAGCACTCATGCCCAAGGCAGCTGAGATGGGCGTCCTGAAGCCCTGTGAGTCAGGGATGTGGGACGGGGCAAGTTCCAGCCACTGGACATAATTGCTAGTGCTGACCATCTGTCTTCCAAACAGGAAGTGGCTGGGGTGGGGGCTGCTCTGGCATCCCAAAGTCACAGATTTATGGGGCTGTAAAAGGGCCTGGTGCCCATTAACTCTGCCCACTAGGCCACACAGTCTTGACTCCTCGTAGGGACTGCTGTGGGTGTTGAAGGTGAACCCCTAGCTGGCTGGTCTGGTGGCTTAAGAGTCTTCTCTCATGACCCTGGGAGCCTTGGGGGTCATCTCAACCAGCGCCCTGACCCAGGCCAGTGGCCCCTAAGAAAGGCTTCAGCCTCTCCTGCCAACCACTTGCAGTGATGCTGGCATTGGGGCCTGGTTCTGTTGGACGTGATTCAGCCTGGCTGCTCCCTGGGGCAAGTGAGCTGGGGAGGAGGGAGTGGCTGCCCCTCATTAGGCAGAAACGGTGAGCTGGAAGGGAGAAGGGCCAGGAGGTGAGGGCGCAGAAGGACCTCACCAGGCAGAGCGGATGCTCTGCCCACAGTCACCCCTGCTGGGCCCAGGACTGTCATAGAGCCTGGAACACAGCTCTGGGCGGGTGGGTGGGGGAAGGGTGCCCAGTGGCACCCCCGCCACCGCCTCTCACCCGACTGAGTCAGCCTAATGGTTTTTACAACCCTCCCTGGGCACAATTACTGCACTGGTGGCATGACCAGGCCTCCTAATGGGTGTTTATTCTGTTGGCACGAGCATCCCCTGCCTGAGGGCTGGCCTCCCCACCAGGGCACGCCCCCCAGGCACACGCATGTGAACACCCACACACATATACAATCATGGATACCCACACACACCCCTAGAGAGACTTTCTCACACACACATATCCTTAGCAACACACACGTGTCCTCACACTCAGAGGAGTTCATGGACCCACACCTCAGAGTCAGGCTCACAGCAGGGAGACACAGCCCCAGAGAGCTCAGCGTGGCAAGGCCCTCTCCACACAGGGGTCCAAGCACAGACCCGGAGACCTAGCAGGGAGTGGTCCAACCCCAGGTCGGGGAGGCTCGGCACCTCCTCCTCAGCACCCACCAGCCCCTCCTGTATGAATTACCTCCACAGTCCTCTGAAGGGCATGGGATAGGATGGAGATAGATTTTAGGTGCTAATAACTGTGACTGAGGTTCTTGTCCATCCCTGCCCCACTACTGATGGGACTGAGTGTGGGCTGGTCGCTGAGGAGCTCAACAAGCCCCAGAGTGGGTGGCAGTTGTGTGCCCAGACGGCCAAGGCGTTTTCTGAACCCGGCCTGAATTCGTGTCTTGCTCTGCTCTGGCAGACGGCGCCTGATGGCTGGAAGAATTCTGTCCGCCACAACCTGTCTCTTAACAAGTGCTTCGAGAAGGTAGAGAACAAATCGGGAAGTTCCTCTCGCAAGGGCTGCCTGTGGGCCCTGAACCCGGCCAAGATAGACAAGATGCAGGAGGAGCTGCAGAAGTGGAAGAGGAAAGACCCCATCGCCGTGCGCAAGAGCATGGCCAAGCCAGGTGAGGCTGCCGGCCGCACGGTGGACCCGGGGTGCCAGAGCCAAAAAATTAAGAGTTGGGTTGGTGAGAAAGGCTGGGCGATGGAAAGCTGATGAATAAGGAAAGCGCCTGAATGTGCTTCCAAGGCTGGGAGCGACTGTGGGGGAAAGGAGGTCTCACAGTGTCCTCTCTTGGGCCTTTTCAGAGGAGCTGGACAGCCTCATTGGAGACAAGAGGGAGAAGCTGGGCTCCCCACTGCTCGGCTGCCCACCCCCTGGGCTGGCAGGCTCTGGCCCCATCCAGCCCCTGGCACCTCCATCTGGGCTTTCCCAGCCACTGCACTCAATCCACCCAGCTCCGGGCCCCATTCCTGGCAAGAATCCCCTGCAGGACCTACTTGGGGGGCATGCGCCCTCCTGCTATGGGCAGACATACTTGCACCTCTCACCGGGCCTGGCCCCTCCAGGACCTCCGCAGCCGTTGTTCCCACAGCCAGATGGGCATCTAGAGCTGCGGGCCCAGCCGGGCACCCCCCAGGACTCGCCTCTGCCTGCCCACACCCCACCTAGCCACAGTGCCAAGCTGCTGGCTGAACCTTCCCCAGCCAGGACCATGCACGACACCCTGCTGCCAGACGGAGACCTTGGCACTGACCTGGATGCCATCAACCCCTCTCTCACCGACTTTGACTTCCAGGGTGAGCTGGGAGTGGGAGTGGGGAGGGGGGACAGGCCTGCAGAGGGGCAGCTGGTGGCGTGGCCTGACCCATCTGTCTCCAGGTTGCAGTCTGCTAACTACCCAGTTTCTGGAGCAGAGAAAGCCCAGAGCTGGGGAATGGGTGGTGGTGGTTGGTGAAGGGTCAAAGAGGAATATTCTTGCCCCTTGAATGGGTTCCAACTGACCTATCACCAAACCACTCTCAGCTCTGGGCTGAAAGTGCCTGGGAGAGCCCGGGTCTTGGGAAGCTACTGTTAGAGACAGGCAACTTGAGCCGCATCCCCCTTCAGAAGTGGGGAGCTGGGCTCAACAGCCTCAGAAGAAGATATAGACCAGGGGTGTGTGCCCCCCAAGTAGCTTCAGAAGATACAGGCTGGAAAGGGGCCGATGGTCTATTCCATAGTTGACTGTGAGCAACTGAGATTCTGGACATTTCCAGAAGCGACTGTATTTTTGGAGTTCATCACCTAATGCAGAAGAAGGAGAGAGATCTTCCTCGAGAAGGGGAGGCCGAGGAGCTAGGCAGGTCCCAGGAAGAGATTCTGTCTCTTCCATTCCATCTTGCCTGCTTCATCTCTGCCTGTGGCCAATCCCACCCATTCCCATCTAATCTCCTGTGCACCCCCAGGCCCTGGTACTGGCCACAGGAGCTTTGAAGGAGGGTGCTGACCCAGGCCTCAGGCCGTCTGTGTGCACTGGGGTAGGGGACATCCACAAGCAGGTGGAGGCAGCTGACCCTCAGAGATCTCCCAGTCTGATGAGGAGAGAGCCTGGGTCTTGGGAAGCTACTCTTAGAGAAAGGCAACTAGAGCTGCAGCCCCCTCCAGAAGTAGGGAGCCAGGCTCCACAGACTCAGAAGAATCTATAGATACGTGGGCTACGATAAACATTTACCTAAGCCCTACTGTCTGGCATCTTGTGAGGTACTTTACATGCGCTCTCTCAGGTGGGCCTATAGGGTAGGAGGGATTATTCAACCCATTTCACAGATGTGCACCATGGTTAAGTAACTTATTCAAGGTCACTGAGCTAGAAAGAAGGAGAGTTAGGATTGGAAGCCAGGCAGCCAGCCTCGGGTTTAGTTCAGCCCCCTTCCTCCACACCCTGCAGCCCTGATCCCCAGGGGAGGAGCCCCAGGCCCTAGCCAGCCATGATGCAGGTCACACAGCATACAGAGAAGGATCAGGTGCGGCACAGTTTGCACCCCAGAGTCAATGCTTCCCAGTGGGGAGCACTTCCTGACAGGGCTTTGCTCCTTCTCCTTGGGCCCTGCAACAGAGAACCCCAACCAGCTCACTGGATGCTGCGGTGCATTAGTGGAAGATCCTTGGTCTGGGCTGCACATTCACCTTCCTTGGGAACCTGGACAAGAGCCAGGGTGAAGAGTTCCTAGGGCTCCCTACCCAGGGTAACCCCAGAATGTACAGCATCTGCATCAACCCTTCCAACAGGCAGCTCTTAAATCCTTGACCACTCCCCCACCCCCCGAAAAGAGCCACAGAGATCATCTGGGCTATGGCTTTCAAAATGTCCTACAGGGGAGGAGGATGCAGAGAGGTTTAGCAACTGCCTGGGGTCAGAGAGCTAGTGCCAGAGGTCTGCTCTCTGATCAGTGTTACCCCAGTCCTGCTCCCTTTCGTGTGTGAGAGCATGGGGTGAGAGGCAGACAGGGCTCGTTGGTACCTCCCAGTCACGCCTGTTTTCTCCCCCAAATAGGAAACCTGTGGGAACAGCTGAAGGATGACAGCTTGGCCCTTGACCCCTTGGTACTGGTGACCTCATCACCGACATCGTCTTCGGTGCCGCCAGCTCCCCCTCCCTGCTATCCCCCCGGGCCCTGTCTGGCCGAGACCGGCAGTGGGACAGGCAACTTGGCACCCCCAGGCACCGGGGGCTCCGGGGCACTGGGTGACCTGCATCTCACCACCCTCTACTCGGCCTTCATGGAGCTGGAGCCCGCACCCGCCGCGGCCCCTGCTGGCCCCTCTGTGTACCTCAGCCCCAGCTCCAAGCCCATGGCCCTGGCCTGAGCTATGCCCCACAGCATCTCCAGCCTTTGCTTGGCCCGGAAGTCCCAGCCGGCCGCCCATGTTGGGCTCACCTTAAAGGTCACGGAAGGAAACACACTCCCTGTCCCCTATGTCATGAAGCCAACTTGGTTGTTAGCTGGCAGCTGGGGGTGGAGAAGTCACCACACAGGATTCTGCCCCTCGCATATTTCCACCGCCTGGTACACCAGCTCCTGGCCCAGGGATCCCCGGAGAGCAAGTGTCTGGGCAAGAAGAAAATGCACTCTCCATGGCTCACACTCATCCACACTTAGGCTCTTGTGCACATGTGCACAGGCACACACACACACACACACACATACACACACAGTTATGCAAACATATACCCACTCACATACCTTATATCCAGAGGAATCAGAACTATATCACAGACTTCATTGGGGGGCAGCTGAGAGCTGAAGGCTTTGGTTATCAAAAGCTCAGGGTCCCCAGCCAGGTCCAAGACCACCCTGGCACCCTCTTCTGACGTCCACGTTCTCTGCAGGCCTGCCCCCCCCCCACCCCAGGAGTGATCTTTCCCAGCAGCGCCCTGTATTTATTCTCCCATCTTCACCCCAGCAGCCCATCGAGAAGGAGGAGATATGGAACCTCTCCCCAAGTTGTCTGTGGGCCCCCAAGAGGGTGCTGATATTCACAGCACCCACCCTGCCAGGCTCTCAATCTGTCCTTAACTTAAGCTCTATCTGGCTTCCCCCGGGGGATGACACACAGGAGGGGCAATGTCCGCCCCAGGACCAAACTGAGCCCAATTCCGACACAAAGTGTTTGGAAAAAGCCTTGCCCTTGGAAACTTGAAAGTGCCCTTTTGCCCCAGCCCTGGATGCAGGAAAGGCCCCTCCAGGTCACTACAGTCACCCCTGAGAGCTTCATGTAGCTTAGGTCCCAGTTTATGAATACTTCTGTTTCAGACAGCCTGGGCAGTTAGGGAGGGAACTCTGGTTCAGGCTGGTGGGGGAGCACCCATGCCCCCTCTCTTTGACTGCTTGGCAGGTCCAGGATGCACCTGGAGCAAGGGGGTGTGACTTGCTTGGCCACTGTGTCCTACCTGAGTGCCCAACCCACACCAAGTAGGCTGAAGTGGGAGCTTCAGCCTACCCGGGGCCTGAGGGTGACAAGAATACCCCTCCCTCCAAGGTTGGGCCCAGGCTCAGATGAGTCACAAGCAGAACCCTTGATGGCCTGCCACTGTTCCCTGTCCTGGAACAATAAAGCAAATGCCTTGTGGTCTCAGCTACCAAGACTTCATTTCTGGACCTCCCCTCCCTGGAGCAAAAAGGTCAGGACACACTGACTGTAGTTTCCCTGGGCATGTGATCTTACCCCAGCCCTCACCCAGAACTAGGAAGTTTCAATTTGAAGAATGAGGCATCTCAGAGAACTTCTGAACAGCAAGGAAAGGATAAAGGTTTGAGGTGGGGTTGGGGGGGGCATCTCTTCCCAGGAGAATTTCCTGAAGGATTGAAAGCAGCGGCTGCCCTGTCCAGAAGGAGGGAAGGAGGGAGGGAGGGAGTAGGTACCCTCCCCCACATCCCTTCCTCCCGAGATCTGTCCCTTCCTCAGCCTCCATCTCCTCACACTAAGGGTCACTTCCCTATCCAGACTGTGCCTTTCTGCCCCCATCTTTCCCTGGCTGGGCTCTGGTTTCCACAGGTGACATAAACGAAACGCAGCCTGGCGCTGTGTGCCCTGCTGGCCCTGGAGAGTGGTCTCTGGAGGGTCAGGGGCCCACTCAGTCCCACCACCAGGCAGGCTGCTGTCACCAAACAGCAGCCTGGGAGGCAGCCCCACATTCAGCCTGAATGGGGATGGGGCAAGTGTGGGAGCCAAAAGCTTATCCATGGACCTTGGACCTCGATCTCAGAGCAGCCATGGGTGGGCCTTCTGCTTAGAAAGTTTTCCCTGGGGCCAGGGCCTGGGGGCCAGCCAACACCACCTACCTTGGCCAGAGGACATTATCGCAGAGGATCCCATAATAGAACCCTACCCTCCATCAGCACGCTCCCTCCCAGAGGCTCTAATGCTGGGGCCAGAGCTAGAGGGATGCAGGGGTGGGGTGGGGTGAAGGCATGGCCAGCCAGTGCGCCCAAGAGGAAGAACCCCCCCTCCACCCTGACCCAGCCAAGCACTGTGGTATAGGAAGGGTGAAGGCTCTCTGTCAAGCCCCCAGCTCTGGGCAACCCCAGGCCTGTGTCTTGATACCCAAGCCCCCAAGAGCAGGGTAAGTGCTTCATGGGAGAACTTTACTGGGACCTACTGCCTTGCTTCAGAACCTCGGACCCTGGGGGCTCAGACAACCTCTTCTAGGCCTCCAGCCCAGGCAGCTGGAGGCCGGCAGCCCAACCTCAATCCTATGGGCCCATTCGGCACCTGCTTCTGCAAGTAAGACAGGTGGCAAGGAGATAAGCCTTGGGGTCTCATGTTTCTTTGTTTGTAACCAGACTGGCCCTTGGACTAAAAACTGGGCGGAAAAACAAAACAAAACAAAAAACAGTTAAAACTGAGTGGCAGCGGCTCGCGGAACTGAGCCCCACACTTCTGCTCATATGCTGCCCCCTGCTGGCCACTCATCATGTGTTCACCCACCGTTCAGAGAGGAATAGTTTGAATGGATCCAGGGTCTGGAGAAGGAAATGGCACCCCACTCCAGTACTCTTGCCTGGAAAATCCCATGGGCGGAGGAGCCTGGTAGGCTGCAGTCAATGGGGTCGCTAGGAGTCGGACACGACTGAGCGACTTCACTTTCGCTTTTCACTTTCATGCATTGGAGAAGGAAATGGCAACCCACTCCAGTGTTCTTGTCTGGAGAACCCCAGGGGAGGGGGAGCCTGGTGGGCTGCTCGACTTAGCAGCAGCAGCAGCAGCAGCAGCAGCAGGTCTGAAAGTTCTCTATTTGTAGGAAATTAACTCTTTTAACTTCTCAGGTTTAGGGGCTGTAAACCTGAGGGTTCTAAAACCAGTTAGAATTCATGAGTCCATGAACTTGGATAAATAAATTTCACCTTCATTTTCACTTATCTCTACCTTGAATTTAGCATTTCCCTCGATTAAGAATGTCAGCAACAAATCACAATAACTTTTCACAGAATTTGGGACTTTGTCATTAGGTAGAGAAATCACAGATGTTTTCATAATATAATATAGGCATCGCAGAATATATATAGATATCGATGTATAGTTTTCAACACGTAAAATATATAGGATTACAATCTACTCTATGTACGTAAAAACCTTATGGTCCACAGGCTTCAGGAGAGACAACAAATGGGTCCACGACACACAAAAAAGTAAAGCACCCTTGCTTTAGTTGCCAGGTGGTGGGAAAGTGGAGGGTGGCTCCCAGGGGAGGGGGCAGGCTAGGGAGGAAGGCACTGGGCGCTGAGGACAGCAATTCTTCATTGACTGAAAGGGAAGCATCTCAGTAGTTTACAGTGGGTTTGATAGTTCCCACGTGCACCCCTAGCTCCAGCCCAAATTGGCATGAGTGGTGGGTCCCCCTGCAGTATCTGGGCTTTCCTGCACAACCCAATGGTAGAGTCCTCACGACACCCTTAAGGAGTCAAAGCAAAAAATATCTGGCTGATTCCAAAAAGAATGTGAGGCACAGCTCTTGCAAGGTTCAGCTCAGCCTTCAAGGAGAGTTCATCAGCACCAGGGCCAGAACAAGCCCCACCCGACCCTGTTTCTTCCTCCTTCTACAGCCCAGGGACTCTCTCAGTTCCCAGAAAAAGTGCCAGGAACCAAATGTACCAAGGTGCACCATTAGCAGCAGGACCAGTGCCAGAGGCATGAAGACTTAAAAGGAGGCAGGGGTCCAAGGCTTCTCCCAGCCAGGCCTCACCAGAGGACAGCCTCTTTGATACATGCTCCAGGGATGAGGACCTCAAAACAGGGACTGCCCTACCTGTCTGAAGGTGGAAGTAGAGCAGGACCAATCCAGAACATCCACCCAATTTGATTTAGCATGCTCCCTGCACCCTCACTTGGTGACTCTCCATTGTGAGGGGTGGAGTGCTCATATTGAGCGTCCCATTCATTGGGGACCATTTGGCATTCCGTCACTTAACACCAGTAGAGCCCGGTAACCACCTTATAATCCAGCCAGCATCATAAATGCTTGAAAACTCTGGACAACTTAGACAGGAAGAGACGGGGAGAGCGCACTGAAGCAAAGGGAACGACATAAAGCAGGTGTTGGTAGGCCCGATTTATCAGTTGCTTTCAGGAAAGTGAATATTTACAATGAGAAAGACATGTGGAGCCTTGCAGTTCAGGTGTTCGCAATTCTCCCGAAGATGATGGTGGGCCACTGAGGAGTTTAGGCAGGAATGACCTGGTCAGACTATTTCTGGCAGCTGAGCGAAGGGTGGATTGGAGTGAAGCTAATAGCCAATATATATTGAATGCTAGGCCCAAGCCTGAATGCCTTTCATGCGTTAGACTGTCCACAATCAATTCTGAGGATTAAAGCCCATTTTTCAGAAAATGCTGGAGCGCAGAGGTTAACTTGTCCTGCCAACATTGCACAGCTATTAAGCGGTCATGTCAGGATGCTCCCCAGTTCTTCCATACTAGAGGCAGAGGGGGTGCTGAGGAGGTATTGTAGGCATTCGAGAGAGGTAAAGAACTGCAGAGAAGCAGATGAAGTTGAGAATTTCAAGAGGCGAAATCTCCAGTGATTGGATGGAGCTAGAGACGGGAGTTGAGACTGAGTCCCTGGTGTGTGGCCTGAATGTTGGGGTGGATAGGATTCATCCACGAATCCTCGCTAGAACCCTCCAAGCAGGATGACTCTTGCTCCCCTGTGTGCCCAGTTCATCTTATTCTAAAACAGGTATTTGTTCCCTGTGTCTCACTCATTTATTTGGCTGCACCAGGTCTTAGTTAAGGCATGTGGGATCTATTTCCCTGAACAGGGATCAAAACTGTGGCCCCTGAATTGGGAGCAGAATTTTACCACTGGACCACCAGGGAAATCCCAATGTCTCACTCATTTTAGAACCCCAGAGTTCAGCCCAGATCTTGGCCCTCCCACAAGGGCTCCACAGAACCCAGGTGAATTCCAGCACTTCCAGGCCTTGCAGGCTTAGATTAACTATAGATTAACTATTCAGGCGACAGAGAGAAATAGCGCCAAGTGTATCCAAATTAGTGCCTGGACCAGTAGGCTGTATATCCAAATTAGTGCCTGGACCAGTAGGCTGTAAACCCGGACATAAAGTCTCCATCTACCTGTTTCTGAATTTCTTCCATTAAGAAAATGAAGACATCCTCTGTGACTGGGGTCGGGCTGGGGGCAGTGTTATATGCAGGGCAGCCAAGCCTGGGGTCATCCTCAAGGCAGCTGAAGGCAAGAGGGCGCCAGGCCTTAGCCTTCTCTCTGATGAAGGCTAAAAGGACAACCTAACGGTCCTAAGTAGCCTCTGGGTTCAGAGAAGGTGGGGTAGAGGGCAAGGCCACCTTCCCAACACCTTCCCTCCCACCCAAGTTGCAGGCCCTTGTCCCAGCCTCTGTTCTGCAAGGTTAGCTATGACTTTGAGCCAAAGTTTCCCCTCTGAGCGCTCAGGTCACCATCTTTATCAAAGGAAAAACCCTTTCCAGCTGCAACGCATACTAAATACCAACTCTAGATGCCAGGAGTGGGATCCAGGTGCAGAGGACCAGGAGACAGGACTACCCTGGGACCACATTACTGTCCCCCGCCAGCCCCCACCACACACACACATGCCGGCCCACAACCAGAGAACAGAAATGGAGAGTTTATTGAAAACTATATACAGTTGGTCCAGCCCCTACCACAGGCTGTTATCTGGGCAGGTCCTTCCCACACCTCAGGCAGGATCTCAGTCCCTGATGGTAGAGACCGGGGCTGGGGTCAGGACCCAGACTCCCTTGGGAAGCTTGACTACCAGACCCCGCATGGAACTTCATCTGTGAATTTACTAAATGGCCTGTCGGTGGTGGGCAGGGGAAAAGCCTGGATAGGGGATCTCTATTCTGCAACTTGGGCCCAAGAGGCTAGGGCCAACTAGGTTGTCTGCAAGTCCTGGCTACTCCTCCAACAGAGGGTCTTCCTGGAATGTGCAGGTGAACAGCCCCACTACCACCCCACCCCACATGCCAGGCCCCATGGGCTGCACAGGCTTGGACTGGGGGACCTCAGGCACCCTCCCTCCCAACACTGACTCAGGGCTCAGGGCTTCGGCAATACTCCTTGGACAGAAGACCCGGGGTTGAGAGGTGAGTGTTGGGGTGGTCACGGCTGTGGGCCCAGGAGCCTCCTGAGGTAGGGGGTGGCTTGGGGAGTCAGGGCGTCCCGCTGTAGGAATAGTCAGCTTTGTTGTGCATCACCAGCCGGTCATCCACGAAGTAGAAGCTGTCGGACTGTGTCTCATACGGGTGACGGATCATCTCGTTGACTGCAAGAGAGGCCCAGCCAGTTGGGGCAAAAGTCAGGAGCCTGAGCCAGATCACAGCAGGGGCTTCCGGACTCGGGGACAGGGATAAGCTGAACAAAGAGTTCCCCCAGCCTCTTTGGGTCTCAGTTTCCCTATAGGTGGCTTAGGAATGGTGGCTAGACACAAGAGAGCTGGAAAGGGAAGAGAAGGGCTCAGACCCACATTCCCTCCAACCTGGTCCCTCTGAGTCCCCCGCCCCCAACGCACTCAGCTCCTCAGAGAGAGCAGGGAAGTCGTAGATGTGCTCGCAGGTGTTCTTGCTGCTGGGGATGCAGAAGCCAAAGTGGAAGTCGAAGCTTTTGAGCAGCTGGTTGCGGAAGTAGTGCCTCTCAATCATGCGGAAGTTGTTGACAGGCTTGTCTCCCACTGTGAACTCCACCCTGAGCAGAGAAGGGGGCGGGGCTGAGCTGGGCCCCAGGGGCGACTCAGCAAGAACTCAGGAAGGGCTCCTTCCCACCCCCACCCCTACCCCTCTCCCGGCCCAGTGACTCACGTGGCTCCCACCTGCCTCAGGCGGAGGAAGGCAGGCGTGAACTGGTAGCGGACAAAGCGCCCAGCATTGGGGTCCAGGTCCCGCGGGTTGATGGGCAGCCGCTCTGTAATGCACCCCAGCTGGGGCTCAGTGGGCTTCAGGTGGGGCCCATGCCCACCCGGAGTTTCACCCCAGGGACCTCATCTGTCTGAATTTCTTTCAAAACTCCTCAGGAGATCCTGATGCATACTGAGGGTTCAGATCATTGGCCAAATGCTTCCAATTGCTTCTAAATTCGTCAGCAGGTCACCAGTTTCAACTGAGAGTCCCAGAGCCCCAAGAGATAAAAAGACCTGGGGCCTCTGGGACTGCAGTTCCCAAGGGGGCCTACAGGGGGCAGGCCGGCAGGGACTGAAGAGGCAGGATTGTCCTCTCAAGACGTCCAACCCCAGGGACCCAGGGGAAGGTGAAACAGCAGCACAGCCCCAGGCAGAGGGCCCTGCTGCTTGGTGACTCCTGGGGAGACTTGGGTGCCGATCTCAGCTCTGTTCTGACTCCTCAGTGGCCTCCGGAGTCCCTGGGCAGCCAACTTCCTCTGTGGATGCTGGCGTACCCAATGCACTCACCTGAAGCTGGCGGCTTCTTGATTTCAAAGAGGACAGTGCCTGAGTCCATGTCCCGAATCTTGAACCTGACGAAGTCAATCTTGTAGATATTCTCCTCGGGGGAGCACAGGTAGTCTAGGGGAGATAGGCGGCTGAGCAAGGAAGGGACCTAGCTACCCCGGACTAGCTACCACTTTCTCTGATCCCTAGGGTGACTGCTTTGCCGACAAAGAGAACCGAGCCTCTAACCTGAGGGAGCCCCCCCAGAGTGCCGGGGAGACAGCTCTGCTCTTGTGATCTAACGGTGGACAACTGGTTCTCTCCTGGTAGCTTCTGGGTCAGGGAGGGGCAGGAGGGAGGACAAGACCACCTCCCCCACACTTTTGCTCCCACCTGGGGGTGGAGGGCCCTTCATTCCAGCCTCTGCTATGTCAGGAGTGGCTCGGTGACTTCTAACCAGATGAGTCTAGAATCAGGTGGGAAGCCCCGCCCCCCACCACCCTGAGAGGGACCTCACTCTAATGGGGGTGACACAGCTCTATTTGCAGAGAGGATACCCCGGTGCCACATCTAAGTGTGTCAAGCAAGGACTTTATCTGACCTAGGTAGTGCTGGGGCAAACAAACAACCCCTTCCCTGTTCTTCCTCACCCCTCAGGCCCCTCCTCTCCCCATAAGAGGCTTATACAAACCCAGCTCCCTTAAGCAGCTTAGTCAAAGCTCTGCTGACTCAAGCCCAGAGCCTGGAATATTTGGGGGGGAGCGGGGTGTGGAGAGGGAAAGGGAGCTACCTTTGCTCTCATCCCCCACTGATCTTCAAACAAGAGGAGGTCTTAGCAGAGGAGGTCTATGGAGGGAACCCCCCCTTAAAGGTCATCCATCCACCCTTAACTCTGAGCCACCCCCAGAGAGAAGAGGCAAGGCCAGTAAGAGGGTGTGGCAGGCGTAGCAGGGCTGTGACTGGGGTAAGGGGAACCCTTGAGCCCAGGGGAGGGACCACGAACAGTGGTGGGCTCGGCTTGAGGAAGCTCAGAAATAGCAGGGCCGGATCCAACCCTCACCACTCTTGCAGCAGCAACTGCAAGCACTAAGGGAGGAGGCCCCAGCAGCAAATAGGAAGAAACAGAGAGGTGCAGTGAGGGCTCTGGTGCCAGCACAGCATCACATCCTCCCCGCAGAGGCCCGGAAATCACCCGCTAGGCCCCTAGGCCACCACTGATTCCTCTGGGGCAGGAAGAGGAAGTGAATGTAAAGTCATTCTCTCTTCCCAAGCCTGGGGCAGCCCCCTCCAGGAAGCCCTCCTGGTGGCCACCTGGCACTTGGGGTCCAGCAGGGACTACACAGGGCTTATGGTGGGGCTGGAGCCCTGGCCTGCCCATCACAGCCCACGGTGGGGAGAGGAGGAGTGGAAGTAGGCAGGTCCTACCTCACCCTGGACACAACTTATTTTCACAGAAAGTAAACACTAATCCAAAGACGTAGGAGGAAAGTGCAGGGCAGAGGGGAGGAAGAGGCAGAACTCAGAACAGCACCCTAGTCGCCCAGCTCCTGGCTCCCCGTGGAGTTCCCCTCCTTCCCCCATTCCCTAACTTCCGGAGCCTCTCCTCTCACTGGAGAACAGTTTGCAGCGTGACCTCTGTCTCTTCTGCTGCAAACTCAGCCTATCAATCCCTTTGTCCTTAGAGGAAGTGAGGAATGGAAGATGCCCATGGCTCAGGACACCACCTCCACTCCCTCCCCCAGCTGGAGAAGGATGATGCCTGGGACTTGGGGTCAGGCCCGATAAGGGGCAGAGTGGCTGAGGGCTCAGAATGCAACTGCTCCCTTCGCCTCAGCCACAAATAGCTTCCTAAGCTGGATTCAGGTCTGGGTAATCCAGGAAGAACAAACAGACCTGTGTGATTAGGGTCAGAGGAGACAGGCAGGGGTGCCAGTGGAGAGAGTCCTGGAGCCCTGTTCTCAGCTTCCACAAAGGAGAGGGATCCGGTGAAGACTCTTCCTCTAATCGCCCACAGATGCTGAATCTCTAAGGGCTATGAATTTCCTCCAAATTCAGACACACAGTTGTATATGGGCTAGAAGCCCCTCTGGCTGCAAAATCACCTCGAAAGTTACCTAGGACTGGGACAAGTTAGACATCCTATAGGGAAGTTCTGCCCCAGAGCTAACCTGAATCCTAAATGCTACTGTTGCCAATTATAGCCCAACTGGCACCACCATCAAACTGGTCCAGGCACCTTCCCTCTATTACTGCCTGCTTGGGTAAGGCAGTTCAGTGCTCCAAGGGCCCAGCCAAGAATGACTGCTGCCTGGCTAAGAGAGGAGGGAGATGCTGGTCCCCTGGGGACCCAGATGCACAGGCCTAGACCTGCCATCACAGTCCCCTCCACAGCTGTTTGGAAGCCCTGGACTCTTCTGCTCCTGCAGCACCAGAGCTCAGGTCCAGTCCAGCAACTGCTCCCTACCCTCACAGGGGGACTCCAAAAGTTGCCCTCACAGAGGGAGCCAGGGCAGGGTTACTAACCAATGAGGCCAAGATAGAAGGCCACTACCTCTCCAAGTGCCTTCTGTTCTTTCAGGCTCAGCCACGGCCTCTGCCATGAGACTTCCCTCCCTTGTTCCCTGCCTACGGTGACCCCCTCCCCCGCCCTGAATGCCCATTTGTCTGCCTCCAGGCAGCAGCCATGAGCAGTCCTGTGGGGCCCTCAGTATTGACAAAAGAGCCCTATTTACAGAGCACGCACGGCCTGCCAGGCACAGTGCAAAATCACAGGATTTATTCTCACAACAGCTCTCTAAAGCTAGGGGTCATTACTCCCATTTTACAGATGAATATGCTCAGAGAGGTGAAGTTATTAGCCCAAGGTCACACAGCCAATAGGACGGCAAAGTTGGAACTTCAGTTTGGCAATCCAGTTCAGAAACTCCACCACAGTGGTGACTTGGCCTCCCAGAAGAGGACAGGCCCTAGTTCAGGCTAAAGGGGGTATTAACCCACTTCCTTGAGAAGCCCAGAGTCAAAGCACTGAAGCTTCCTCTTCAGGTCCTTTCCTGGAGAGAGTGATGGCCCCAGGCTTCCTGGGGGTGTCCAGTGTGAAGGAGACCTAAGGGTTTTGATACCACACGTAGCCTCTAGGGTGGAGGAGACTGGGGACTGACTGCATTCAGCCCCCTCCTCATTATTGCAGAGAAGATCTTCAAAGAACTCTGAAGACTCTGTGGGGAGGGGGTCACAGTTGCAGCTGCTGCCCCACCTCCACCATGGGAAAGGGGGATGGACTCCTCAAAAAGGAAGCAAAGGGGTGGAAACGAATCTCTAAAGGGACAAGGCGGGCGCAGAGAGAGATCGAGGAAAGGGGGGACATGGAGATCTCAGGCTTGGAGGCAGAAGGGTAGAGGACAAGAGTGGGGCACCCGGGTGGGGGAGGGGAGGCGGGGGAGGGCGGGAAAGGGGGCGGGGGCCCGGGCTCTGCGCGCCCGGAGGGCCCCCTCTCGCGCTCTCTCACTCCCGCCCGCGGGCGATGCTGCCTCGCGGGTGCTCACCGCCCGTGATCCGCTGCAGCCCCAACACGTCCTCCGGCCCGATCGGCTGCTTCCTCTGCAGCGGCCCCGGCCTGGGCCCCAGGCCTGCCTCTGGCTCCGACTCGGACCCGGATTCGGATTCCGCCTGCAGCTCCGGCTTGGGCTCCACGTTCGGGCCCGAGGCCCCTGGAGCGTGCTCCGCTCCCGTCCCGGCCCCGCCGCCGCCCTTCTTCACCTTCATGGCCTCGCGGGGCCGCGGCTCGCCTGCTGCCGCCGCGGCTGCCTGCGCCGGCTGGAGCCGAGAGAAGGGGGAGCGTCCGCAGCCCCGCCCCCGGCCGGACCGGAGCCCCAGGTACCGCCCCGCCCCCGGGGTGGGCCCGGGGCTGACCCCGCCCACCGCCCGCCCACCTGGGCTACGGACCCGGGGCAGGGAGGGGGCCCGCCCGGGAACGTCGTTCATTTTTCCGGTAGGGGTTTTCAGGGTCCTGGCTACCTACTCCTTCTTATTCACTGGCTTCCAGCCACTCCGCCCTTCCCTCTGCCCCGCACGTGAGTTCCCGTCTCAGGGCCTGGGATGCTCTTCCCCCAGAGGTGGCCTCCTCTCGTTCTTCCGGTCTCAGCTCAAATGTCATCTGCTCAGAGGCCCTCTCAGACACCCCATCACTATCTGATCAGCCTGTTTTTTCTAATGCATCATCTGAAATTCGTTTCATTTGCTCACTGACCAGTCCTCCTACAAGACCAGTTCGGTGAAACTGGAGATCTCGTCTTTGTTCTCTAGAATACCTAGCACTTAGTCCAGTGCCCACTGCAGCTTGCACTCAACACAGTTGACCCTTGAACAACATGGGTTTGAAGTGAGTGGGTCCACCTATCTGGATTTTTTTTCAATAGAAAATACTACAATACTACACGATGGGAGGTTGGCTGAATATGTGGGTATGGAACTGCAGATAAACAGGGCCACATATAAATTATCGTCTGAGTTTTGAATGTGCAGAGGGTAGGCATCTCACCCACTACATTGTTCAAGGGCCAACTGTATATTCTTTTTTAGAATTTATGAATCAGTTAGTATCTGAGAGCTTACACTGCTACTCCTCTCCCAGACCTCCTGCTAGATAACCCAGGAAATTCTGAGGGACAACAGCTTACAATGTCTAGCCACCACAGGGCCCTCCAGGACAGGAAGGTAGGAAGGGCACCTGGCTAGCTGGAAGTAAAATGGACCCAGTGAGCCCAGGCAGACAGACAGGAGGAAACCATGACTTACACACGAATGAAGAATGAAAGGTATGATCACACTTCGTATCATTCCAGTTCATATTCAACCAATGTTTATTGAGAGCCTAGAATATGCCAGACACTTTCACAAGCTCATCACATTTAATCCTCACAACCACCCTGTAAGGGAGGTGTCATTAGTGCTATTTTAACAAAAGAAAAACTGAGGCTCAGAGAGGATTAAGTAGCTTGTTCAAAGCTCCCCTGATATTAAGTGCAGAAGCAAGGGTTGAATTCAGACATGTCCAGAACTCTCCCCACTGTACCACACTGCCTCTATAAAGGGATGAAGAAGGGAACCTCTGCCACACACAGCATCAGGCTGCACCCACCAAGTGTAGCCACCCAGGAGGAAGGGAGAAGGCCCCAGAGATGACACGGGCCTGGCCCCTTCTAGAAGAGCAGTGCTAGGGCTCTCTCTGAGGGATCAGAGAGAAGCAGGAAGGAAGGGCCCTAGATCCCACCCAGGGCTTTTCCCTAATGCTCCCACTCAGTGCAAGAGGACTGTGAAGAACAGGGCAGAAAGATAAGCTGCCCCTGCTGCAGCAGGAGATAGTAAAAGGCCTTCAAGTTCAAGGCAGGTAAGGAGACCCAGATTGGGTCTTTGAGGTTTGGGAGTTGGAGTGGCGGGGCGGGGGGGGAGATGTAGAGTGGGAGGGACCTGAGCCACAAGAATGGGGAGGACAGGAAAGAGCAAACCCTCTTGGAGTGTTATACTTTGATTGCTGGAGTGACAACAGAGCAGGCTGGAGACAAATCATTTGTGGCAGGCCCCGTTATGTGCCTCTCAATCTAACACCTCCCCTCCTGGCTGGAAAGGAAGGCTTCCTACTGTGATGCCACCCCACTCAGTCTGTCTTCTCAGGCTTTTTCCAGGACTTGCGAGTCTCCAGGAAGATTTTGAACAGGGACAAGAGGATGGGCACAGCCATGGGCAGGAAGAGCGGGATGTAGATGGCAAACTTCTGGTCATCAGGGAAATAGAGGAGGTGGAGGAGCGAGGGATCAAAAAAGGCACGCTCCGAGGATGTCACAGCTTCCTGGCTGGCAGCGAAGGCAGAGGACAGGTGCCCAGAGGACAACTCCTCCGCCGCCTTCTGGACTGCAGCTACAGCCCTGTATACCTAGGAAGGGGCAGGGTGTTACCGAAAAGTCTGAGGCATCAGTTGGTAGGGAGGGATGGGAGAGGGCCCCACTGTGTCGTCTATCTACCAGGCAGGTTGCTTGAAGTTCACCCAGGATATATGGCAGCCAGTATAAAAGGGCCAGGGGTTATCTTTTTAGTGCCCGTTTAACACTTCACACGCACACTGCACTCCTCCTGGGGAGCTAGCACTGCCCTCTAGAGGAAGCCTGGGCACTGAGGATGGCATGCCCACACACTCTCTGAACCTCAAATGGCTCTCTGCCTTCACCACTCCCTGGCCGTTGCTGGCCACTCCAGTCCTAAGCCACAGAATGCATCCTCCGCCTGCTTACCTCAGATGCCACATCGTCCTTGATGACAATATTGCTGATCTTGCCCAGAAGCTGGGCCAGGGAGGTGAGAGTGGTGGTGGCTGTGGCTAGGTTCTCCACGGACCGGGCCCAGAGCAACCGGTCTAACTCCCAGGTCATTATCCCTTCACTCTTAGGCCCCAAAAACAGGCATTTTGGAGGCAGCTGGGGCTGAGCAATCCCAAAGAGCAGCCTGTAGGAACAGCGCAGAAGATCAAAGGAGCAGAGACCACAAGGTGCGAGAAGATGGTTGAGATTCCTAGAGTAACTATCCAGATTTTCCATCTCACCCAGAACCACAGGGGTTGTAGGAAGCACCTCAGGGTCTTAGGGGGTGAGACGTAACCCTAAGCAGTTCCAAGCCCCAAGCTCCGCTTTAACCAGTGATCTCACTTTTTGTTCTTGTTGTTGAAGTTTAGCTGCTAAGTCGTGTCCGACTCTTTTGTGACCCCATGGACTGTAGCCCGTCAGGCTCCTCTGTCCATGGGATTTCCCAAGCAAGAATACTGGAGTGGGTTGCCATTTCCTCCTCTAGGGGATCTTCCCGATCCAGGGATTGAACCCACGTCTCCTGTATTGGCAGGCGGATTCTTTACCACCGAGCCACCACAGATTCATAAGGCTATTTTTCCTAAAACAGTATTTGTCAGCAACTAGTCTGTCTTAGGAGAAAGATGAAGGGATTCTTGGAAACTTTTCTTGGTTTCCTTGGGGCTCCAGGTATAGCCAAGGTATCCCTGCCAGGTGAGAGTTCACTCCAGGCAAGAGTCAGACTCAATAGCCACGCCCCCAAGTGGATCCCCCAGGGCCTCACCGCAACTGAGCCAGGAACACCTCCATAACCCGCATCATGTCCACCTCGACTCTCACCGGCAGCTGCGAGCCGTTGTAGGCTTTTGGGTCCACGTTGTATACCTGCAGGGGGCAACAATGTGGCCTCAACATCATGCCACGACCGTGCACAGCTCTGCCCCAGACCCTCTGGGGCCCACGAGAGAAAAGGAAAACATACTCTGTGCTCTTTAAAAATGACAAACCAAATATGTCTGGAATACCTGCTATTAGGAGTCTTATATACATGATCTCCACTATTATTAGTCATTTCTGACTCTGTGCAACCCTATGGACTACAGCCAGGCTCCTCTGTCCATGGGATTTTCCAGGCAGGAACACTAGAGTGAGTTGCCATTTCCTTCTCCAGAGGATCTTCCCGACCCAGGGATCAAACCCAAGTCTCTTATATCTCCTGCACTGGCAGGCGGCTTCTTTACCACTAACACCACCTGGGAAGCCCTATATCTCCATTACCCCCTCACAAATCTTATTAAAGAAATATTTATTAAAAAAAAAAAAAGAAAATGAAATATTTGTATTCCATTTTAGAGTTCCTACCCATGAGAAACTCCCAATCTTACAGGGGAGACACAGTTACCAATCTTGTAAGACTCCCACAGATAGTGCCTGGATCTAAGTTACACATAGAATAGTCCTAAGTCAGTGCAAACTGCCAAGTGCCAAAGGGGCTGATTATAGCAACACTGATGGAAACAAGAAGCAGTGGGGCCGGCTGAGGAGGCGCCCTCACCTCCCCGACCCACTCAGGCTGGGCCACAGAGGAATAGCAGAAAGAACAGTCTCAGGGAACATCAGTCTGTCCCTGAAGCTTGGGCTCTGGGCTCTGCACGGTGTGACCATTTACCATAATGCCACCCCAGCGGGGACTGTGGAAGGCGTTGGTGGCCACTGGAGCCCCATCCTTGTCCTGAATGTACAGGGGTGAGTGGGCGAGCTCCGGAACGTAGAGGAGAAAGTTGAGCACAGGGTAAAGGGAGGCGGCGCTGGATCCTGGGGCACAAGGAGAAGGGGAGTCAGCACAGCAGGTTGAATCCAGATCTTAGTTCCAGGTCAGCCGCTGACTGCTGGGCACTCTGTACCTCAGTTTCCCCAGCTGATAATCACTAAGATATCCTCCGGGCCTGAGTGTCTGTGGTAAAGAACCTCAACATTCTCCCAACATGTGCCACTCCCCTGAAAGTGCACTCCTGCCCCGCAATCGCCCCTCCTCCAACAGACCCCCACACCATACCCTGCCACCGACTGCTCTCTGGCCCACTACCATATTGCACCCATATTACTATAACCCGTTCTTAGGCACAAGGATAAATCTGACCTCGCATCAGTCCCTGCTTCATATCCTTCTGCAGCCAGCCACTCTTACCAGGTTAAAGTTCAAACATCTTAAAGTGGTGATCTAGCGCCTGCCTGCCTGCCTGCCTGGGAAGCCTCAACTCAGTCACTCTCTCAAAATTCATCCACAGTAAACTTTCCTGAGCTTCCAGAATATCTATGCACTCTTAACTCTTTTGCCTCTGAGCTCATAGTGGCCTAGCCTGAAATCTCTCTCTCTGTAGATACTCATGCCGTTAAGCAGTCCCTCAGTCTTTGAAGGGAAGGAGGAAGGGAGGAAGGATTCACCAAGGCCTCTCGTGTTGTCCCTCCCACAGCCCTTGATACATGCTGGCCTAACCCTGAAATTCCACAGCTAGTGATTTACTCCCCTTGGTTTGCCTCTATTACAGTTCTCAGTCAAACCTCCTCTTCCCAGGATCCAGCCCCAAAATGAAAAACTGGAATCCCAGCTTCAAGGTTCCTCAATCAGAAGAACTATCAACTCAAATTCCACCTTCATGTTCTGCTACTATCCTCTTTCTTACAAGAAAGTGTGGCTGTATCTTCCCTGGATGGTTTCCAGGGACGATCCATGTGTTTATAAAAAGTGCATGGAATGCTTAACAAGTGCTTTTGGCTATGACACAGTGTGGAAGTGGAGACTATCATGGGAAAGGAGCCTAAAAGCCAAGCACCTCCTCAACACTCTCGGACCAACCCAACCTGGGAGCCGTCACTATATACAACCCACTTCCCAGCCCAGGCTGAGCCTACCGGGTCCTTCCCTGGCCTGCCAGAGAGACCCTCAATCTCAGGAGCTCACCCAGCCGGGACTCCACGGGGTTGATGACATGGGGGAGGCTGTGTGCGGCCAAGTAGTAGCTGGAGGAAGCTGAGTCAAAGCGGGGGTTTACCCCCAGCACTGCATAGTAAAGGATCTGAAGAACAAAGAGGAAAAACGTGTTATTTTGTCTGTTCATTGATAGTCCAGTGTGTTCTCAAAAAGATAACAATTAGGCAGGGAAAATATGAGAGACAAAAATCAAGGCTTATGTATACCTATGGTTGATTCATGTTGCTGTTTGGCAGAAACCAACACAATTCTGTAAAGCAACTGTCCTTCAATTTTTTTAAAAAAAAATTAATTAAAAAAAAATCAAGGCTGAGAGAAAGCAGGACTAGGGGAAAAAAAATAACAAAGCTAAGGATAAAGTTAACACACTAAATCCATGCTTTGAACATATTATTTTACCAGGCTCTCCAAAAGCCTAAACAAAAAAAGAGCATAATTCAGTGTCCACAGATCAAATCAAGTCAGTTGTTCAGAAGTTAATTACTCCCACTACCAAGACCTGATAAAAATGTCTCCCACATTTTCCCTAAAAAGGACACTGTGTGATTCAGATAACTACATTCTTCACGTCTTTATTGTTACTATGTTAACATATTTCAGGAAGTTTTTTTTAAACTATTTTATACTGCAGCTGCTGCTGCTGCTAAGTTGCTTCAGTCGTGTCGGACTCTGTGCAACCCCACAGATGGCAGCCCACAGGCTCCCCCGTCCCTGGGATTCTCCAGGCAAGAATATTGGAGTGGGTTGCCATTTCCTTCTCCAATGCATGAAAGTGAAAAGTGAAAGTGAAGTTGCTCAGTTGTGTCTGACTCTTAGTAACCCTACGGACCACAGCCTACCAGGCTCCTCCATCCATGGGATTTTCCAGGCAAGAGTACTGGAATGGGGTGCCATTGCCTTCTCCGATTTTATACCAAAGTATAGTCAATTAACAATGTTGAGATAGTTTCACATGGACAGCAAAGGGACTCAGCCATACATATACATGTATCTATTCTCTCCCAAACTCCCCTCCCATCTAGGCTGCCACATACCCCTGAGCAGAGTGTTCTATACACTAGGTCCCTGTTGGGTTATCCATTTTAAATACAGCAGTATGTACACGTCAATCCCAAACTGCCTGTGTGTTTTTAAATAAATTTGTAGGATAGTAAAACTGTTGTATACAGTTCCAGAAGGAGCCATAAGGAAGTTAGTTTTTTAACAAGCACTGACAAAATTCCCCAAGCTGGACACCAAGGAGGGAAAGTAGACCCCAGAACCATATACATACACAAGAATTTCCTAACCAACCAGCAAGCTCAAAGAGCCAGAAGAACAGACTACACTTGTAAAGGCTAAATATGTATGGTAGGAAACGATGGTGCAGGATGGCAAAGGGTGGTGTACCCAGGAAAAGCGCTCTTCAGCTTGCTCCTAATCTCACCTGCGAGTCCACAGAGAAGTTTCCTGCTGCACTGAGGGCTCTCAGGAAGGGCTGCACGTAGCGCCGGACAGCCCCCTCAATATCCCAGTGCACGTCATGGGACTTGGGGTCAGGGTTGAGTAAACTGAAGGTGATTTCATAGCCTAAAGAAACAGGAGTCAGGGACGCCAGGGGTTCCTATGGATCAAAGGCAAGCCTGTACCCCTGGCTAAGCTGCACTCGTTTCTCTCTGGAAGGGGCCTGATCGCCATCATGGAACCAAAGGGAGGATAAAACTGGGGTGAGGAACACCAAGTATTTTAAGAAAAAGATGAGAGACTTCTCTGGTGGTCCAGTGGCTAAGACTCTGCACTCCCAATGCAGGGGGCCTGGGTTCAGTCCTTGGTCAGGGAACTACATCCCCCATGCTGCAACTAAGATTTCACACAGCCAAATAAATTTTAAAAAAATTTTTTAAGAAAAATGAAACTAAAACCTATGGCTGATTCATGTTGATGTAGGGCAGAAACCAACACAATATTGTAAAGCAGTTATCCTTCGATTAAAAATAAATACTTCTATGAAATCACAGAAGAAAAGAGTGAAGCATCTGCATGTAGATTCCCCTCCCACCCCAGTGTCTCCGCATAATTCATTTCCCTCTTCCTTCCCCTGGCAAAAGCCGGGACATCCTACCCAAGCTGGACTTGAGAGGCCGCCTCTTATCAGAGCTCCACTTGTCCTCGGGAAGGTGGTCAGCCAGGGCTGCAGCAAGAACGTCCTCAGTCAAAGACATGGCCTGGGCTACCTGGATGATGCGGCGGCCGATGATGTTGAAGGCCTCCTGGTGCATTATCCCCCGCACAACTGCCATCCTCTTGGACCCAATGTAGCTCATCATGTCCTGTGAGGGGCAAGCAAGGGACAGGAGGCCCACACAGGTCAGGGAAGAAAGCAGAGGAGCACTCTGGCTCCTCTCTTTGAGAATCTGGTCTTTTGCCACCGACCAGCAGGTCTGCACCTCTCTCTGGATTCACAGTGAACTAATTATCTCAGCATTTCTGAACTATGGGGCTATGTGAGTGTTTTCATTCTTTTCAGTTCTCTTCTCCCTCCCAGTTGACACAGGTCCAGGCAACAGCTCTATCTTTGTGGGCTAGAAACTAAGAGACGGCACACTGAGCAAGAAGAAACAAACCACTGGCAAGTTTGATATAAGCAGACAGCACATGGCAAAGAGGCAAGTACAAGAATTTTCACGGCAGCATTATTTGTAATAGGATAAAACTGGAGACAATCCAAACGCCTGTTCGTGACAGAATGGATAAACTGTGATATGTTTATACAATGAAACATAAGGCAGAATTTTAAATGAACGCGTTAGATTCAACTAGACATCATGAATGACTCAAACATAAAGGTCGAGCGAAGTGAAAACTGGAGAAGAACATGCAATCTATTATGCCATTTACATAAAGTTCAAAAACAGGTAAAATTAAGCATAGTGCTTATAGAGATATAACATGTGGTAAAACTTGAAAGAAAAGTAAGAGAATGATACACAAAAACTATGGTTGCCTTGGGCTGAAAGGGAATGGGGTATAACCATGGAGATACACTAGGGTTGTACTGTCCTTTGCAAACTGGGAATGGGAAACGCATGTTCATTAAAATTTTCTTTCATCTTTTTGTAATAATTAACATTTCATTATAAATTTAAAAATAAGGGACTTCCCTGATGGTCCAGTGGCTAAGACTCTATGCTCCCAATGCAGAGGGCCTGGGTTCGATCCCTAGTCAAGGAACTAGATCTCACAGGCCGCAACTAAGTTCACACGCCACACGCAACTAAAGACCCCGTATGCTACAACGAAGATCAAAGATCTCATGTGCCGCAACTAAGACCTGGCACAGTCAAATAAATAATATTTTAATAAATAAATTAAATAAAATGTACGTGGTACAGCTCCCACTGAGCCTTTTGCTCAGTAAGTGAAAAGATCAATGTGTGGCTCATATTATCATCCCAGCCCATTCAAAGCGGCTTCTTTAATCCTACTGACTTTTCTCCCCCACTTTAAATTGGAACTTTAACCATCTCCAAGCCCTGGATTTAGAAAGACCCAGAGTCAATGAAAACAATCCCTATTTGCATTCTTTTTAAAAAAATACTTGCAGAGTTTTCTGCAGCAAATGGAAGGAATGGGCAATCCCACAACCAGGAGACAGGTGAGGACGAGCTGTAGGGAGACGGCCAGGCCGCAGCCTGTCTGCTCACCCTACCTGAGGGAGGAGCGAGCAGCGTTCAGAGATCACGTACACTGTCAGGGAGCCCTCTGCTTGCTCCGATGGCTCAGCTAACATGGCTTCTGCCTCTGGGGACGAGAGCAGGGGGTTTACCAGGAGCAGAAAACACCATTCCCTCTCCCTGTGGCTCCCCCAGGATGCCTAGTCCATCACTCCACCTCCCACTCACACCCAGCTGACACGGTGGCCAGGTTTGGCCTTCAGTGGCCCGCGCTGAGACACAAGGTCTCTCACTCCCAGCATTCCCAGAGAGGTTCTGGAGTTAAGACAAGGGATGGCAGGAATTCCCTGGTGGCCTAGTGGTCAGGATTCTGGGCTTTCCCATTGCCATGGCCCGGGTTCAATCCCTGGTGGGGGAAGTGAGATAGCCACAAGCTGCATGATGCAGCCAAAAAAAAAAAAAAGACAAAGTATGAAAACTACACACTTAGAGATCAGAAGGAAAAAGACGGCTTCCTGTTAAAAATGATCACCCCTTCTGGTACCTTGTATATTGCCCAGTGACAGGGCCGCCTCCTCATGATCCAAAGCCTTCCGATAAGCCTTCTGAAAACGGCATTTGATTTTCAGTTTATCTGAGAGAAAAGAAAGAGGCATAATGAAAAGAGCCCACCTTTCCAGCCCTAACACTGTCCAGCATCCTGGAGAGCAAGATGATGATGTGCAGAGAAAGACCAAGAAGCTACAGCCAATTCTAATGATTTATGCAGACTGTGTGTGCATGCTCAGTGGTGTCTGACTTTCTGACCCCATGGACTGTAGCCCACCAGGGCCCTCTGTCCATGGGATTTTCTAGGCAAGAATACTGGAGTGGGTTGCCATGCCCTCCTCCAGAGGATCTTCCTGATGTAGGGATCAAACTCAAGTCTCTTGCATTTCCTGCACTGGCAGGCAGGTTCTTTCCACTAGCGCCTCCTGAAAAACCGCGGATGATATAAGTACAGGCACTCCACCTCGTCCACCTGCCCAGCCCTTCCCTCTCCCTGTGTACCTTAAACCTGGAGTACCCTCCCCACAGGGAAATCTACTACAGTACTCATCACAATGAAAAGGTATAAGGAGGAAAGCCACATGATTATTTCAATAAATGCCTCGAAAGAATTAAACTCAGTACACATTCTTGATAAAAAGAAGATGCTGGAATAGAGAGTCAGACATAGAGAACGGACATGTCAGGACTTCCCTGGCGGTCCAGTGGCTGAGATTCCACACTCCCAATACAGGGGGCCTAGGTTTGATCCCTGGTCAGGGAACTAAGATCCTGCATGTCACACAGTGCAACCAAAAGAAAAAAATATTTTTAGTTAAAAAAAAAGAAAAACCTGAGCCTGATTTTAAAAAAACCACTAGATCTAACTATCAGTTTATAGGAAATAAGGATAATAAAGGAATACGTTAAAAAAATCTGCCAAATCCAGAATGTGAGACGTTCTAACAAACAAAGGACCTGGTTTCTCCAACAAATCAATGAAAAGAAATATATTGGAACAGGGTAGGAAGAGCTGATATATAATAAAAGAAAAAGGAGAAACTTAACAAAATGGAGGTCATAATGTTAGGATTAAATGAGGCAACACATGTAAATAGAGTGTTTCACCTAGTTTCTGGCATATAATGAACAACTAATATTAGTTATCCTAATGTTATCCCTTCCTCACCTCCTCAATTAACCTGAATTCCTACACTTCCTTTAAAAATCTGTCTTAAAAAGTACAACCCTCGGGACTTCCTTAGTGGCGCAGTGCATAAGAGTCCACCTGCCAAAGCAAGGGACACAGGTTCGATCCCTGATCCAGGAAGATTCCACATGTCACTGAAGAACTGAGCCTGTGTGCCACAACTAATGAGTCTGCTCCACAACAAGAGAAACCACCTCAACGAGAAGCCTGCACACTGCAGTGAAGACCCAGCACAGCCAAAAATAATAAATAATGCAGAGGTTGTTTAAAAAACAATAAATGCTGTCTCTTAAAAAAAAATTACAGCCCTCAAAACCTTCTCTACCTTTTTTTCCTCCCAGTTATAGTCTCTTTCTTAAGTACAGTCTCTGTTTCTTATATACTTATATACTTCTACATTGATTTCTTTCTCTGTCTCTCTCCCCTACCTATGGATTTCTTGAAACTATTATCATTTTCTTATTCATCTCCAAATTCCTGATACCTAGGAAAAGTGCTTCCCTGGTGGTTCAGACGGTGCAGAATTCGCCTGCAATGCGGGAGACCTTGGTTTGATCTCTTGGTTGGAAGATCCCCTGGAGGAGGGCATGGCAATCCAGTCCAGTATTATTGCCTGGAGAATCCCCATGGACAGAGGAGCCTGGAGGGCTACAGTCCATGGGGTGGCAAAGAGTCCAAACATGACTGAGTGACTAAGCACACAAAAGTGCCTCACACTCGGTAAAGTGTTAATGTTAAAATGAATAAGGCCTGTATACAAGTTCAAATTGATCCCAAATCCTGTGTTCATTCCATTACACCCCACATCCTCCTCTGTCCCCTAATGAGCATCACCTGCTGCTGATCAGGTATTGCACAATTGTTTTATGAAAAAAACTGCCATGTTAATCGTGAATACTGAATTTAAAGCTTTTTTTTCCCCCCTCAGCAAACACAGTGTTCATTTAGAGAGGGCTTTTAAAATAAGTTTTTAACCACTTTTTCAGGGTATCCATGCTCCTCCTGGGCTTCCCAGGTGGCACAGTGGTAAAGAATCCACCTGCCAATGCAGGAGATGCAAGGGACGCGGGTTCTA
Organism: Budorcas taxicolor; assembly: GCF_023091745.1. Lineage (NCBI taxonomy): Eukaryota > Metazoa > Chordata > Mammalia > Artiodactyla > Bovidae > Budorcas > Budorcas taxicolor. Next base: position 19,974,164 of record NC_068928.1, read on the forward strand.
TCCCTGGGTCGGGAAGATCCCCTGGAGGAAGAAATGGCAACCCACTCCAGTATTCTTGCCTGGAAATCCCATAGATAGAGGAGCTTGGCGGGCTTCCGTCCATTGGGTTGCAAAGAGTCAGACACACACACATGCTCCTCCTAGCCAATCTATCTGTGGACTGAGCTCAGAAAGGCAACCCTGATCCCCCAGGAACTCACACTTCAGAGGGATCTCTCTCTCATGCACAACGGTGAAAGGCAGTTTTTCCTGGTCATCCAATGGCACTGACTCCTGGGTAAACACTACAGTGACCGGCACCATCAGGCGCAGCTGCGGGAAGAAGCATCAGATCCATCAGCTGAGTCTCCATCTTCACGGGCTGTCCCTTGGTCCTCCACCCCTGAGGTCTTACCTTCAGGGAATTCAGCCCACTGATCTGGGAGTAAGGCAACGGGGCCCGGTAGGTCTCCGTGGTCTTCCACCAGAGCGGCAACCCTAGCACGATGACCACCGTGGCGAAGAAGAGGGCGGCGCGCTTGCCTCGGACCACCTCTGGGGGGCACGGAGGGATCCACTGAGGAACCAGCAGTGGGCTTGGGTGCCTGCCCCACCCCGGAGGCGGAGCAGCCCCCGGCAACCCGTCCTCAGAGCCTCTCGGGCCGCCTTCCGAGGGATTCCCGGGCTAGGGGCCCGGGCCCGAGTCTGAAAGAATCCTGTCTGAGACGAACCCCGACCCCCAGTCCGCGAGACCTCTGGCACACCACAGTCCCCACCCCTGCATTCCTCCCTTGCATTCCGCGAGCCGCAGCCCCGACCCGAATGCCACCGAACCTAGGTCCGTAGCTGCGGCCCCGGCGGCCGCCATGCTTGCGTCCGATCGCTCCTGCCGCCGAGGGGCGGGGCCGCGCAGGCCTCCCCCAATCGGAAACCTGCACGAAGGGGGCGCGCCCACCGCCGCGGTCGCGACCAATCACTAGCGGCACTCCGGCGGGAGGAAGCCTGCGAGGGCTCGGTGGTGATGAGGTTCACTCGTGTCCGACTCTTGCCCCCGGTGGACTGTAGCCCGCCAGGCTTATCTGTACATAGGATTCTCCAGGCAAGAATACTGGAGTGGGTTGCCGTTTACTTCTCCAGCGAGGAGTAGGAGGGGTCCGCAAAGAGCCTCTCCTGGAATTTGAAAGGTGGCTGCCCCGGCGTCAACGGGTGGTTGAGAAACTGCGGGTTTCGGTTTTGCTGGAAGACACCCTCCGATTCCTTGTGGAACCTACTCCTGGCCCCAGGGATTAAGAGCGCAAACTCTGCAATCGTTAAATGCTAGCTGGGCGATACGCGAAGCTCTAAGTCTCAATTTTCTCATCTGAAAAATGGAGATACTGACTAAAATGAGGTCATTCATAAAGAGCACACGGAAAGTCACCTATCACGGTCATTGTTTATCATCCTTATTATAGAGCTCCTCTTCCTGAGGAGCAAGCTAGTAGTACCTGTTTTAGCATATTTAGCTCATTTAATAGTTTTTAAATTCATTTGGATTCATTCCTAACTTGTTAAAGTCTGAATGAAGTGAAGTCGCTCAGTCGTGTCCGACTCTTTGCGACCCCGTGGACTGTAGCCCACCAGGCTCCTCCGTCCATAGGATTCTCCAGCCAAGAATACTGGAGTGGGTTGCCATTTCCTTCTCCAGGGGATCTTCCTGACCCAGGGATAGAACCCAGGTCTCCCGCATTGTAGGCAGACGCTTTAACCTCTGAGCCACTTCACTAAAATTCTTACAAACTCATGAGCGCAGACTCTGGATCTTTCTTGTTCAAATTTGGTTCAAGTCCCAGCCTCCTTACTTCACCTGAGCGATCTTGAGAAGCGATCTTGTTTCCTCATATTAAAATAGGGATAGCAGGAAATTCCCTGGTGGTCCAGTGGTTAAGACTTTGTAGGGGCATGGATTCGATCCCTGCTCAGGGAACTAAGATCCTGCATGCATATAGCTCAGCCAAAAGGAATAAAATTGTTTTTTAAAATAAATAGGAATTGCAATAGTATCTACTTTATATAGAATTGTTGTAGTATGTGAGTTAATAACTGTAAAGGCCTGGCAGGAGACTGCTATATAAGTGTTAGCTATTTTTATTTATATAAGATCAGGCCACACTGAGCCTACATTCCCATACTGCAATGATTATTTGGGAGAAGCATTGGCTGTGCACATTACCGTAGAGCATGGCCTCCGCAGTTCACACAGAACACACCCAGTAGGTTCTCTCGTCCTTTCATCTGCTCAGATAGACCCAGAGTCTCAACCTATTCCCAACGCCCAGGCCAAGAGGTCAAAGTTCAGCATGAGCCCTCACCAGGTCACTCTTGCCCAGACCCTTAAACTGGCTCCCTCTGTGCCCCTATCTATCTCAGATAGGAATGAGCAACAGCCCTTGGCAACCTCTCAGATAACCGTGCTGGGTCTGGCAGTGCTTAGGTTGGGGATTTTCCTGTTGGGCAAGAACCCAGGTGCTGCTCCTGTAGTGGCTTCCCCTGGTGGAATGTGTCAACACAGCTGAGAGGTGAGAGACTCCCATTGCCTCTTTGCCCACTTTGGGGCCATGCACAAAAGCTGCCATCAGAAGTTGCTTGGGTCTAGCCTCACTCTGGGCTTCCCTAGTGGCTCAGATGGTAAAGAATCCACCCACAATGCAGGAGACCTGGGTTCAATCCCTGGATTAGGAAGATCCCCTGGAGGAGGCATGGCAAACCTACTCCAGTATTCTTGCCTGGAGAATCCCCATGGACAACGGAGGAGCCTTGCAGGGTACATTCCATGGGAGTTGCCAAGAGTTGGACACGATTGAGTGACTAAGCACAGCACAGCCTCACTCCGTTCTTCAGCAACTGCAGTCAAGTGCCTCTTAAGTGGCAGTTCCTGAAAGATTCACAGCCCTCCATACCTCCTTGCTCCAGCCCCAGACATCAACAAGAGCCTGAGCTGAGAATGGTGACTGGATGTGCCCCTCCCCCTAAACTTAATGCCCAGTAAAACAAAATCCACCCTTTCCACCTCCACAGTCCAAGATGGCTCAGAGGCACTACAGAGATCAGAAACTGGGAGGTGAAATTAGATATGTAAAAAATGCAGACAAAGTAGCATGGTTTGCTACCATTTATTTGCTATGTGGTATGCGCACAAAGCATGAGTCAGCGCTGCCACCCTACCCTCTGACCCCAGGAGAGAGGGCGGGCAGGCACAGCCCCAGGAGAAGCAACCCCATCATGGGAAAATTGTGGGGGGGTGGCAGAGGCTGGGGGGAGACCCAGGCATCCTGCTCTGACTTCTAGCAAGTTCTCCTGCCCTCAGTCATGAGGGCTCCCTATCCTCCCATCCAATGGTCCCAGGTGCAGCAATCTGAGAGGGGAGGGGAGGAGAACAAAGGAAGACGACTCAGTGCTGGATGGAGGCATCTCTGCTCTGCAAGGCTACTTGGCCCTGGCCATAACTACAAGCAAAATTGGGCGCAGGTGGTTGGGCCAAGGGCTGTGGTGTGGAGGGGTACTCAGTAGGCGTGGTTGGCAATGTAGAGGGACTGCACTGCCGCTCCACCATCTTCTCCGCTGCCTTCATACTTGCCCTGGGCTGCAAGCCCATTCACCTGCAAAAGGAGGGGAGTAAGTAGGCTGACCCAGTCCACAGGTTCCTGACCCTGTCCAGGCTAGAGCCTCTGGGCTGCCGCCTGCCTAGCTACACCCCACCTCCCCACCCACCACCTTTAGCTCCCAACCTCGGCCCGCTTGATGAACTCCTCAGTGGCGGCCCCAGCATTGTCCTGTTGCCCTCGCCAGGCATTGAGTGCAGAGGCCTGCAGGGCACGCCCATAGGAGAAGGTGAGGGCCCATGGCCGGGGAAGGGGGCATCGGTTGATAGCATTGAGGTTGAGAGATGCCTCTTCTTCACTCTGACCCCCAGACAGGAAGGTCACGCCTAGGTCAGAGAAGAGGAGACAAACCAATCGATCGCTCCTTATTTTGCCAGGGTAAGGGACTTCCAGAGGCCACAAGAAGAACCTGAGAATGGGTCTTAGGGATAGGGACAGCTTTGGAATCAGGGTGGTACCTGGGACAGCCGGGGGCACAGTGCGACGCAGGGCAGTGACAGTTGCCATGGCGATCTCCTCTGGGCTATACTTAATGGGGCAGGCATGGCCAGGGGTCACCATGTTGGGCTTGAGCAGGGTTCCCTCCAGGTACACGTGATGGTCACTCAGGGCCTTGTACACAGCAGCCAGGACCTGGGGATCAGAGGAGGTTGACTAAGGTTCTGGGCCCCTGCCATTATGTTCCCTGCCTAGGGGAAAGTGGGTATAACTGTGAGAGTGGATACAGGTCAGACTCACAGGTACATTCTGGAGTCAAGTAAAAATGTGCTTGAGGAAAGTGCCTGCATCTGAGCCAGGGATTGTGGAGCACAGGCTCCCTGTCAAGTTCTCCCTGTGGTGTATGTCTGTGCCCAGGGCGGACTCACCTTCTCTGTAACGTACTGGCAACGTTTGAGGTCATGGTCTCCATCAGGCAGAATCTCAGGTTCCACAATAGGCACAATCCCATTCTGCAGATAAGAGCAGAGTAACTTAGGAGGGGCAGGAGGTGGGATGGAAGAAAGCCATGTAACCCCCTTGCCACCAAGCACAGAACACCCATCTGACCACCTCACACACACATAGGCCCACCTGCTGGCAGATGCTGGCATAGCGGGCCAGCACATTGGCATTCTCCAGAATGGCAAGTGCTGAGGGTGTGCGCTCACTGATTTTCAGCACGCAGCGCCACTTGGCGAAGTCAGCGCCATCCTTCTTGTACTGGGCACAGCGCTCCGAAAGCCCATCCAGCCCTGTAGGCAGAGTGCCAACCTCATTATTCTGTTCCTCTTTGCCAGCACCAGCCACCCAACAGCTCTGTGGTCCTGAAGCCCACCCCTCCTGTACCTTGAGTGGTGGTTTCTCCATCAGTTCCGGCTAGAGGCACTACACCCTTGTCAACCTGAAGGGGAAACACAGGCACAGAACTGAACCCAGGCAGGACCCCGTCTGCCACCCTGCACACGCACATACACCTATTTCCATGCTCAGCCCCCATCTAGGGCCAGTGGCTGCACCTTGATGCCCACTACAATCCCCTTATCCTGGATGGTGCGGACGAAGGGGACACCATTATCGTCTTTCTGGTAGAGTGTCTCATGGAAGAAGATGACACCGCCGATGCACTTCTTCACACGGTCATCGGCACTGAACAGAACCTGGCGGTACAGCCGGCGGTTCTCCTCAGTGTTCTCCACCCCGATTTGGCTCAGCCGTTTGGCCATGCTGCCTGGGGAGGGGCAAACAAAGCAGGGTGGCAAGGTCAACCCCAAGCTCCTTGGCCACCTCTTCCCCACCTGACCGCAGGGCCCCACCTACCTACAGACTCATCTGCGGCCAGAATGCCTTTGCCTGGGGCCACAATCCGCAGGGCAATGTCGGACAACTCCTTTTTCTGCTCAGCAGAAAGGGCTGGGTACGAGTGGGGCATGGTGACAGTTCTGTGGAATGGAGACAGGTATAAATGCTGGACCCCACCCACCCTACCTCCTCTGCTTCCTCTCCTGTTCACGTGGGCCAAATGTCCTCTTCCTTCCACCCCAACAAGCAACGGTTGGGAACAGAGCTGCAGTCCTTGGCGCAAGTCCTGGACATCAACATGGCACCAGTCTCTCGGGCAGCTAACAGGCTCGGGGCCCCAGTTCCCACATCTCCTTTTGTCCCTGATGGGCACCCTTCCCAGCCCCAGGGTAGGGGTGGGGAGGTGAACAGCCCCAAAGCTACAGGTCTTCTTATGAAAATATTGCCTCAATAAAGATGCCAGTCTTCCTTTCATTGAATTTGGCCCCTTCTTCAGGTAGGCAAAAGCCCTGGCCATTCCAATTTCCTTTTTCTCATCCTCACTCAGCAGGGCCCTGAGGGAAGGTGCACTTCCGAGGCTTCAGAATGAGGCAAAAGTACCCATCAGCCCTCTTCCCTCAGCTTCTGGAGGAAAGGGTGGGGGTAGGGAGTAGCAGTGGTGAAAAAAAAAAACAACGGCCACGGGCTTCCATAACCTCTTCTCTATTCCTTAACAGGAATGGGAGCAGAGGCTCAGGATTGAAAGGGAGGAAGAGATTCAGGATAAGGAGGGAGGAGACCTATGGGGAGATGATGGTGAGACAGGCTAACTAGCCAAGGAGAAGGACCTAGCTCAGGGGGACCGTGAAGACAGGAGAATTGGAGAGGGAACTCAGCCTAGGAGAGGAAGCAGGCTGAGGTTAAAACGGTTTGGGTGGAAGAGGCTAACACCAAGCAAAAGTCCAGCCGGCAGAGGAAGATTTGGAATCGGAAAAGCTGCATCAGAGCTAAAAGGAAGGGATGCTGTGGGAGAAGCTGAGCCGTGGAGTGGACAGAAAGGAGAGAGTCGAGAAGGCACATCCAGGGCCCCGCAGGAGCAGGGCAAGGATGGCAGAGGGAAGAGTCAGGGAGAGCAAGCGGAGATGCTGAGCAACTCTCGGGGCTCACCTGTCCGCAGCGAGGTAGCTGCGCAGCCACAGGAACAGCTCGCGTTCAGATCCGCGACAGCTGCGGCTCCAGCCCCGGCTTCTGTAAATGAGGCTGCGGCTGCCGCAGAGCTACGTGACTCCCGCCCGGAGGGCGGGGCCTCCCCCTCCCCGCCCTGGCCACGCCCCCTCCCGGGACTGGAGTGCGCGGTGAGGGGGGCCCACCGAGGCGCTGCGATGAGGTGGAGTGATTGACTCTGCTGGGATCTCGGAGGTGGTTGTAGACTGTCCTCCTCCTACCTCGCGGAACCCAGACACCAGCGGAAAGGCCACCCTGGCAGGAAATGGCCTTGTTCTGATTCCTGCCACGGTGGCCTTGTGCAGAGGACTGTGCTGGCTGTTGGGGATGTATCCTGGTCTGATGAAGGAGAGTCACCGTAAACAATTACCATAGATAGGGTAGGTGGAACACAGGCAGCAACAGTGCGCGAGTCCAGGGCAGCGGGTTCTCTGTCCTCACCCCCTTATTCACCAGGGCTACCCCAGAGGGGGATGGAGAAGGTAAGAGAATGAAGCCTTGTCTGTTTCCCACCAGGCAGTGAGCCAGGGAACAAGTAGTCCAGTGCCCAGAGTATTTGGGGAAGCAAGAAAAGGAGTCAGGAGCTGGCTGTGGCTCTGGATGCATTGGGAGGGGTGTGTGGACGTAGGGAGCCCAGGCAAAAGGACCAAGCTGCCTCCCCCTAAGCTCATCTACCCACCTCCCACCCAAGAAATAAGATTCGGTGAGCCTGAAGAAATACATTAAATATACTTTATTTTATAAACAGAGCTGGCTCTAAGCCAATTGGTCCTGATGTTGGGGTAAGGGAGTGTTGCAGGTAAAAAGGGGTGCAACAGACTCCAGCTTTCAGTTTCTTAGCTCAGAAATTGCAGCAATCCTTGTAGCTCCTTGCAACCCTTCACGACGTCTGGGATGGACAGCAGAGTCTGGAAAGAGATTCAGAAAAGGCAGCTCAGGGTCACAGGCCAGGAAGCGCCAGGCCTAAGAAACAGCCTCTTAGAGGGGAGAAAATGGAAGCCACAGAGAAGCCCACAACAGTGAATCAGGGCCCAGCTCTCAGCACAGGCTGGGAATCAGAGCTATGCTCATCAGTACCCCCAGCCAGACCTTATGCCAAGTACCTAAGTTGCATCAATGCCTCCTTTACCTCATAAATATGCTGAACAGTGTCATCTAGTTTCTTTAACTCCTCGTCAGAGCGCCGCAGATTCTCTTCCAGGATGTTTCTCTAAAAAGCAAATAGGCTGCATAAGTTCTATCCTTAAAAGAATGCCATAGCTTGTGGGGAAAGGTAGACATGGCAGGGAACTTGCTAGGGGAGATGGGAAACAGCCCTGGAATGGCATGGAAATCCTTACGTGGCTCTGGAACTTGACCGTGAGTTTTGCCTTCTCATTTTTCATCTCCAAGAACATCACCCTCAGTTTGTCCACCTGTAGTTACGTTCAGATGAGTAGGGGCACAGCCTAAGGTTCCCACCAGTTGCCCAGCTCTTTGGTTAACTCTGAGTCACCTCCTGGGAGAGCCACACTTTCTCCTGGATCCAGTTCGTGTCCATGGGCTGACAGTCGGGGTTCTGCTGGCCTGCCAGGGTCTCTTGGAGCACCTTAGTCTCTGTCTCTGCACGCCGAAGAGAGCGGGTGAGCTGGGTCACCTCCTCTCTAAGCCTCTGGGGATGAGAATGGAGAGGTATCTAGTAGCGCTCAAAGGTCCTCTCCATCCTTACCCCATGTGGTGAGCAAGGGTAGACCAGGGGACCCAATTCCCACATCTGGGACCCTGGCTATAGTGACACAGAAGGCAGAGGCCAGGCATCATGACGAACGTACTATGAGCTCGCCGCTTTTGTCTATCTGCTCCAGGATCTTCTCGTTCTGCTGCTGTATCACTTCCTGGAGTTCCTTTTCATTCTGTGAGAGAAAAGGAGGTGAGAAGGCAGTGGGAGAGCTGGCTTCTTTGCAGCCCTTGCCAAGAGACAAGATTTCACGCCTGACTCATGCTCAGTCCAGGTGATACCAATTACCAACACTCCAATTCTTCCTCTAGGGCTAGGTCAGGCCAGGCACATTTCCCTGTAGAGAGAGCTCTGCTGGAGTTCCTGACTTCTAGGTCAGCCTGGAAGATGGGTCAGCCTATAGCTGGTTCCCAAATATGTGAATTGTCTAACCCCAGGAAGGGCAAAACTAGGGCAATAGTTGGAAAATCCCCACCACCCAGATTCCTGGAGAGACAGCAGCTCCCAGTGGGCCCGCACAGCTGCCCCAGTTCCTCATGGCTTCACTTCCAGGCCCCTCCTCCACCTTGTAGCGCAAGCACAAGGTCTGGTTCAGCTTCTCTATGTCCGCTTCCTTCGCCTTCTGGGCTTCCTGATGCTGTTCTTCCTGGGCCTGCAGCTGAGCCTGCAGATCACATCTAAGGGAGGGAAAATTTCAGTATTATTCCTGCCCCCACCAGGGGCTGGCTGGGCCCTTGACATTAAGGGGCTGCTCACATGACCTGTCCTCTCTCACTAAGACTGCACTCCACTTACATCTTTTGCTGCAGAGTCCTGACAGCCTCTTCTTTAGACTCTTGCAGTAAGGAACACAGGCTCTGAAGTTCCAGAGTCTTAGTACCCATTTCTGCCAGGCTCTTCTCAATGTCTGGGGTTTCTGAAAGAGAAAGTACTAGATAAGAGGCAAAGCCCTTTAGCTCCAGAAGGAAGGAGTACATAGCCATCACTTCTTCCACTCTTATCCATGTTCCCCACCCATAGGATTTGAATATCCGGAACATTACCGATCCCCCAAAGGCAGAACTGAAATAAGCCCAAATTGAATTGAGGTTTTTAGAGCAAAGCACTTCTCACTGCTTTAGTCTTTATCATCACAACCAGATCTAGAAATGAGGCAGGATCCCTGGAGCCCATCCTAACCTGTAGGCTCAAGGGAAACTGTTGATGCTACTCTGGTGAAAGCACTCTTGTCACTTCCAAGCAAGGGCACAGGAGTGGATTCTGGGTCTGAAACAAAAAACAACTGTGGCAGAGGGCCCCTCTGGTGGCCCCGTCAAGGATCTGCCACCACAGAAGCCGGGAGAGAGGGGGTCTGTTGGCAGCATCTTCAACAGCTAAAGATACCAGGAAAAGGGTCCCAACTTTCCCACCCTTCAATTCCAGGGCCTTTAACCTTCATCTGCCTCTGCTGTCTGGGCACTTCCCAAGAAGGTGCTGTCACTGGGCGGAGGGTGTTCCTGGGAAAGAGTACTGGCTGTGCTTATCGGGAGGGTCTCTGGTTCAGCCTGAGGGCAAAGGAGAAAAAATGTCAGCTGCTTTTCAGGGTTAATTGAGTTCCCTGAACTTACAGGTACTCACTAGCCATCTCCGTGGGAATGCTGTTCTATCTATCACCTCTCTTCTCTATCTTCAACTTTTCCATTAGCTCCTCTCCCTGAACTTAATTCTCTCTCACTAGAACAATAATTTTTTTTAAAAAGCCTTCTTTTTACCTTAAGTACCCTTTTAGATACTGCCTTTTCTCTTTCCCTTCAATTTAAATAAAAGAAAGAAAAGACTACATTTCTTGCCTAAAATTCTCACCATCTATGGAATCCCTGGGCCACTACACACAGGATTCTGCCCCACCATTCCACCGTTGTTGGAACACCAATGGCATCCTCATTATTTTGTGCTCCAAGGGCATCCTGACTTTCAAATGCAGTGGACTCCTTTCAGATCTTATTTTACCTGACCTATGTAACAACCAATGACCATGTTCTATTAGAAATTTCATTTTCTTAGCTTTTGTGACATAACTTTGCTTCACAGGTAGGACTCATACCTTTCTGGCTATTTCTTCTCTCTGTTCGGAGGTCTGTCTTTAACTGTGGGCTCCTTCTGGTTCATACTTGATCCCCTTTACACTCTAATTCATTCCCCACATGGCTTCACCTCAGGAGCTCCACAGAAGCATCCACTTCTACACTGATGACCCTTCAATCTGTCTCTCTACAACTGGACTTTTTCCCAATCTCCTGGTCCAAAGGCTCAACTGCCTGTGAAAAATCTACCAGATTGCTCCATGGTTCACCTGAAATTTACTATGTATAAAGCTGAGCTAACCATTTTTCCTGTCCCACCCCACTTGTATTTAAGATCCTAGAGCAGGGAGGCAGCAAATTACAGCCTGTAGTTTCAATCTGGCCTGCCACCTGTCTTTGTAAATAAAGTTTTGTTGAAACATTGCCACATCCATTTATTTACATACTCTCTATGGCTGCTTCTGAGCTACAAAGGCAGAGTTGAGTAGCTGAGACAGATCACATACCTCGCAAAACTGAAAATATTTATCATATTGCACATTACAGGAAAAGTCTGCCAATCTCAGTTCTAGAGAGTGTTGCCATCTTTCCAGCAAAAAAGATCATCAGTCACTCTTTCACCTTACTCCTATATCAAACTGGTCACCATATTCTATTACCTTCTGTTGTTATGTAATCGCTAAGTCATGTCCGACTCTTTTATGACCCCACAGACTGTAGCCCTCCTGGCTCCACTGTCCATGGGATTTCCCAGGTAAGAATACAGGAGTGGGTTGCCTATTTCCTTCTCCAGGGGATCTTCCCAACCCAAGATCTAACCCACATCTCCTGCATTGTAAGCAGATTCTTTACTGCTGAGCCACCAGAGAAGCCCTCTATTACCTTTACTTCCTAAATATGTATTGAATTCATTCAATCCATCCCCTCCTCCATATCCCTTCTATAATCGCCATTAGTTCAAGTCTTCAAAAATCTGGCCTCCTGCCTACTTCTCCAGCTTCTTCCCCTTGTCATCCCTGCCCCACATAGCTTCTATAATCCACTTATAAAGGGCTACTTCCCAGGCCCCAAACTCACCACATTCCATATGAACAGAACCTTGGCCTTGTTCACCTGGTTAGTCCCAGCACCTGACCCAGGCCTTGTCACAGGGTAGACACTACAAAAAGTACCCCTAATGCCTCTATGACTTTCATACGCTGTTCCCTCTGCCTGGCGGGCCTTCCTGTATACCCACCCCTGCTCTACAAACTTCTAACCTCAAGACTCTGCCCAAGAGTCACCTGCTCTGAGACAACATCCTAACTCCCAAAACTAAAGCTGATGCTCCTTTCTCTGTGGCCATACAACCTTCTATTACAATCACAAGTCAAAATGACAAATTTACATCTGTCTGTCTTCCCAAGACTAGATTTCTGTGCTTATCACACGCTGGGGAATGGGGTCAGCTCATAAGCAATTTGATTTCAGGATTCTGGCTCTGCCCTTAACTGTTGAATAAGCTAATTAACTCTGCAGTCTGAAAGATATCCACCATTTACTCTGCAGTGTGCACTGTGGGGAAGCCAAAGAAGCAATGCTAAACTTCTGCTTGCTATAAACACAGTCTAGCAGAAGAGACCAAACATCCAAGGAAAATTAATGCAAGTGCAAAAGGAGAGTAAGTGCATGAGAAATACAGCAGGAGATCACTGAGTCCACTGATGTTTGGGAACATTTCAAAGAAGGTGAACCAGAGAGGATTTTAATAGGAAGGAAAAGACATTTCCAGTTTGAAGATAGAGGAGAATGAACATGGTAACAGCCTGCATCCGGGTAAGAATGGAAATGAGATGTGTATGTAGTGTGTAGGCAGTCTAGTGGGAGTAAAGAGCTCATAATAGGAAAGAAGGAGACAGACAACAGGCTGAAGATATCCTGTAGGCAACTGAAAGTCACTGAAGGCCACAGAAATGGAACAGTATTTTAGGAAGACCATTCTATACAAAAAAGATACAATTGGAAAAACCCTCAGTAAACCAAGATTAGAGGGGAACTTCCTCAACTTGAATCCTTTTCAGCGTTGTGGGGGAAGTTCTAGCTAATGCAGTAAGAAAGGGAATAAAAGGTTTACAGACAGGGAAGGAAGAAATAAAACTGTCTTTATTTGAAGATATGATTGTAAGGGAAGAGAAGGAAACCCCGTATCCCACCTTCTCCTTTAGTTTCGTCTGTAGGAAGAGGGTCAGGCTATGGAGTTGCTCCGTCAGCACCCCCAGCTCTTGGGAATACTGGCACATCTTCTCCAGGTCTTGCTGCCGTGTTTCTGCTACGATGCTGGCTAGTTTAACCCTGAAATAGGAAAGATATAAGGAATTTTTGCCTTGAAATAAGGAAGGGCTTCCTACATAGCTCAGAGGTAAAGAATCCTCCTGCAATGGAGGAGATGCAGGTTCAATCTCTGGGTCGGGAAATCCCCTGGAAAAGGACGTGGCAACCCACTCCAGTATGCTTGCTTGGGAAATCCCATGGACAGAGCAGCCTGGCGGACTACCATCCATGGGGTCAGAAAGAGTCAGACACAACTTAGCAACTAAACAACAATAAGAAAGGAACAGAGAAGATGGCCAAACACCAGGTGACCTTCTCCGAACACCTCCCCAAACCGCCCCCACAGAACTGCATTCAAAGCGAGAAACAAGAGGCTCTCGGACCCTGGTACAATTCCCTTCTTGGAGACTTCCGCTTCCAGAAGCGGGCCTGGGAAAGAAGTCCTCAGGGGGAAGCACCGAGAGGTAGAGATCTTACTTCAGGTTCTCCACGGTGTCCTTGAGGCCCTCACACTGCATGCTGCGCTCCCGGAGCACTTCCAGCGTGGTTTTCAACTGACACTCAACCTGGCCCAGCTCCAGGTGAGCAACCTGATTCTCCTGTTCAGCAAACTGGGGAGACAGGAAGAAGGCAAGGAGTGAGGCGTGGCAGGGTGGGGAAATGCATCCAAGTGGGACACTTTACAGAGTCCTGGGACCACAGGCTTCTTCCAGTCCAGTCTCAAACCTCACATTGGTACCATCAGGGAATTGTCACACTCCTGCCAGCCCCCCTGCCCCAGGCCACCTTACTTACCTCCAGGGTCTCCTTCAGGTCCTGCACCTCCTTGGCCAAGACCGCCTGTTGCTGCTGCAGCTTTGCCTGCACGTGTTTTAGCGCCATTTCTTCCTTTTGCCATCTGCCAGAGACCTTATGTGAGATTCCACTGGTCCCCTGTTCTGGGTGCTTACCGCCACCGCAGCCCAAGAGGAACTCACTGAGCAGCCTGCTCCTCGCTGCTCTGGGTAAGCCGGCAGAGCAACTCGTCCTTCATGGCCAGGTCCTGGGTACAATGGGCATGCTGACTCTGTAGCACTTTTAGCTGACTCTCTGTGCTGGCCAGAATCTGCAGCTGAGCCTGGAGATCTAGGCCAAAAGGATCCTAATGACGACATGTGGTCAGCAGGCCCAAACTGCCCCACACCTCTGCTCCAAAACAAGTGTTCTAGAGCAGCTGCTTGCTCCACTGCCACACCCCAAGCCTCAGCAGGGCACAACTGCTTGCACCCATGCACACCTGCTGCCAGGCGACTGTTTTCCAACTCCAGTCGTTCTAATTGGCTTTTGCAGTCCTCTAAATGGGACGAGACTTGTTCCAGCTCCCTAGAAACCTAGGAGAAAAAGATAGTTTTCTTCCCACAGTTCCTCCTGAATCAGGAGTCCCAAGACTTAGTCCAGTTACTCTTTCCAGACAGGACAGCCAATCTCTCCTTGTTCACTGCAGCAAATAAGTCTAATCCTTAGGAAAAAGCAGAAACAGAAGAAAAGCTGATGAAGGTGTGGAAGGCCACCTAACAGCAAAGGGACTGGCTGGTCTCCAAAGCCACAGATGGAAAGAAGACAGGTCTAGGAGGAGAGGCTCATCAGAAAGGCCTTCTGTGGAGAAGGAGGAGGAAACCAGGCCTAAGCAGTCCCCTCTCCTGTGTACCTGCTGCTTTTCCTCAATTGCAGCATCACGTTCCTGCAGGGTCTGCCGGCTCTTGGCTGTAAATTTCTCCGTGAGTTGTCGAAACCGGCTCAGCAGAGCTGTCCATGTTACATACTACCGGAGGAGGCAAATAGGTCAAGAGAGCACGCTTGAGAAAAGACTTCTAACAGGGCTGACTGTGAGCAGAGGAGCACTATAATGCCCACTGATACTCACATCCAGTTGCATGGCTATCCAGTCCTGTTGCAAGGCTGAAGTAAGACTCGCTGTCTGTTGAGCCAACTCTTCTTGCTCAGTGTGAAGCCCTACCTACATGAGAAGGATTGCCAATGGAGGTGCCCCTTCCCATTGGATACAGGGAAGCATGGGTACATGACCCCCCTTCCCAGTGTGTCAACGTGGATCCCAGGAAAGAAGATGCCCTCAATTACCAGTCGGGTCTGGGTCTCCTTCAAAAGGCCTCTGAATTCCCCCATGGATGCCAGGTCCTGCTGCAGTTGGCTGATGCGCTGGCTGGCGTGTGCACAGAAGACCTCTAGCACTGTCTCTGCCTGTTTAAGTAAGAGACAGTGAGGACATCGTGTACAGAAGAAAACAGCACAAAAAACCATAACTACCCATCACACCAGTAGCTGAGTTCATTACTCCTCAGGGCAGGTAGTTCTCAGGCCACCCATCTGTGACTCTAGTCAATTTGTATTCCTGCACGAACCTTAGGAAGAGACCTCCTTCATCCAGGAACCAAAGCCTGACACCTTACCGCATCCTTGCCTCTGAGGGCCAGTTCCTCTCTGTGCTTTGCCTCCTCCCTTTCTGCTTTGAGGCTCTGAAGCCTGGCCTTCAATTTCTTCAACACATCAAAACAGCAGGACACCAAGGTTTCTGCACGCCGAGTCTATATGATAAGAATCAGATACTGTGTCTGGTTTCTTTCTTTGGCTGAATTTCAGTCCCACCAGAGGCCTCTGCCTCCATCTTCATGCTGCTTACCTCCTGACTCAGAGCAGTCTTATCTTCATCTAAGTGCAGCAAAGACAGGTGAAGCAAGGATATCAGCTCTCTAGAGAGGAGCACCCATGATTGCTGTAGAGGGAGAGGAGGTTAGGCTAGATCAAATACAGGTATTCAGCAGGAAGCAAGCAGGGACACTGGAAGAAAGCCACGGACCCCAATTTCAAGCTCCCAATAAGGAAGAGATGTCCTTAACAAAAGGAAGCCTCTTTTCACTCCCACGTTTTGAGTACCACCATCTGCTCACCACTCCATTCTTGATTTTCACAGGGGATCCAGCAATAGTCTAAGGTCAGTCAACACTTACCATGACATTCCTGGCCTGCTGCAGAGCCTGTCCAACCTCCTGGCTCTCCTGAAGATGCTGAGGTTTCTTACTCATCTAGCCAGAGAAACAGGGTTGTTCCTTTTGCAGAAACGATATGTACTGCCAGCACCTTGTGCCCCCTCCCACCCACTAATATACAGGAGCCCTTCCCATTAAAGGCAGGAGCAAAGCGCACAGCTTGATGAAGCCAAGCTAGAAAAAAATCCAGAGGTAGGTTAAAAACAAAATTACTTTTTTAATTAAAACTAATCTAAAATTACTTTAAAAAATATTTTGGGGGGTTCAGGATTGGGAACTCATGCACACCCATGGTGGATTCATGTCAATGTATGGCAAAACCAATACAGTATTGTAAAGTAAAATTAAAAAAAAAAAAAATTGGGGGGGGCTTCCCTGGTGGCTCGGTGGTAATGAATCCACATGCCAATGCAGGAGACATGGGTCTGATCGCTGATCCGGGAAGATCCCACTTGCCACAGAGCAACTATGCTCCTGTGCCACAACCTGTGCTCTGGAGCCTGCAGGCTGAAACTTCTGAGCCCATGTGTCACAACTACTGAAGCTCTCATGCCTAGAGCCTGTGCTCTATAACAAGAGAAGCCAGCACAGTGAAAAGCCCATGCGCCACAACTTGAGAGCAGCCCCCACTTGCTGCAACTAGAGAAAGCCCGTGGAGCAATGAAGACTCAGCCCAGCCAAAACTGAATAAATAAATAAAATTCAAAATAACTTTTTTCTGATAATGTGTTTACTATAAAATTTTAGAAATGGAAAAGTGAACAGAATGGAAAAAGATTCATTATTAGTTTCACCACTGAGAGCCGTGATTCTCAACCAACAGTATAGCATTCACCCCAAGAGATTTCAATATACTTCCACACCAGATTTCCTTGCTATAGGGATTTGCTGTAACTGATGAATCTATTACCTCCCTCAGGTGTCAGGGTGAAAAAAGTTGTAGACTACGGATTTAGAAGGAAATTACCATATTCAGTAAATTCTAAGATGACTGTCTTTTTACATTTTAACACCACTGACATTGGTATGCTTTTTAAATTGATAGTGTCTTAGATTTGATGAAAGACAGTAATGCTTAAGAAAAAACACAATTGGTTTTGAGATTGAGATATCTCAATAAATAAAATTTATTTGTGGATAAATAAAGATAAATAAAATTAGGGTCCTGCTTTTCTTACTTAATTTTATTATACTAATGTCATTTAGCTCTGAGTTTATGTTCACTCTCCTCATTGAGAGCCTGAGACTAGGAATATGTACTTTAGGAAGACCTATCAAAGTGGAGTATCACTTATTTTTAACTTCTGCTGATATTTTACTTCACCTCAAAACCTCTGAGAGGTGAAACATGATTTCCTTTTACCATGAACTTACATTAAACTTATTTTTCCATGCTGCTGAAAACTCTTCAAGGGACCTCCCTGGCAGTCCAATGGCTAGGACTCTGTGCTTTCACTGCAGGGAGTACGATTTTGATTCCTGGTCGGGGAACTAACATCCTGCATGCAGCAAGGCATGGCAAAAAACAAACAAACAAAACCAAAAAAACTCCTCATGAACATATTTTTAAATAACTGTAGAATATCTACATCTTATGGATGTACCATTATTTTCTTTCTCATGTTTTTAAAGTTATCATCTGTATGCGGAATTTTTTCCCCCTTAGGATATACACCTAAAAGTGGAGTTACTGGGTTAAAAAGTTTGAACTGCTTTAAGCAGTTTAAACTGCCCTTAGAAAGGGTGGAGAAGGTAATGGCACCCCACTCCAGTACTCTTGCCTGGAAAATCCCATGGACAGAGGAGCCTGGTGGGCTGCAGTCCATGGGGTCGCTAAGATTCAGACACAACTGAGCGACTTCACTTTCACGTTTCACTTTCATGCATTGGAGAAGGAAATGGCAACCCACTCCAGTGTTCTTGCGTGGAGAATCCCAGGGACGGGGGAACCTGTTGGGCTGCCGTCTATGGGGTCACACAGAGTCAGACACGACTGAAGTGACTTAGCAGCAGCAGCAGAAAGAGTGATCCCATTTAAAGGCATAATGTTCAAACAAGAGGGAAAAAAAATGTTTAATAATAATGTTAAATATAACTGTTTTAAAGCATTAAAAAAAGGTTCAACCAATTTATGCCTTACTGATGATGGGACAATATTTACCACCAGTTTTATTCTTTGCTATTTTGTCAGAAGAAAATAGCATTTCATGTGCAATTTGCATTTATCTGATTATCAAAAATGGTAACCTTCTCAAATATTTATTTAC
Source organism: Budorcas taxicolor (assembly GCF_023091745.1). Lineage (NCBI taxonomy): Eukaryota > Metazoa > Chordata > Mammalia > Artiodactyla > Bovidae > Budorcas > Budorcas taxicolor. The sequence continues at coordinate 19,992,167 of NC_068928.1, forward strand.
CAGTCATTTTAATTTTCGTAATCTCTTAAGGTCTGTTCACTATCTTGGAGCAGATGAAAATCATGGTGTGCTATGTGAAGTAGATAACTGTGATCTCAAAGGCAGGAGAGCCATAGAGAAACTTCAAAGTTCCAAGAGAAAAGTGGGAAGCCTTCATTACCACTGCAAGACATACAGCGCCTAGGGAAAAGCCTAGTGCTGGAACAGCAGTGCTGAGTCACGACGCTGCAGCAGTCTGGATGTAAGGAGGCAGATCTCCTGGCGTCCATCACCCCCGGCCCCAGCAGGCCTCCCTCCCTCCTGTGTTTTATAGTAAGGACATGGAGTCCCGCACTGAGCCCTGGAACAGGGCACGCACACTGCTTAGGGCTGGGCAGTCAGGCCAGTGATGAGATTAGCATCAATGAGGCAGCCAAGCGGCAAAGACATGAAACTGTGATGGGGGATGGCTGAAGGTACTGTCATTTCCTCTCTTTGGTTCTGCTTCAGTGGTCTCTCAAAGGATTTGGCAAGCTTCAAGGTACAGATGGTCAACTCAGGGTAGGGGAGAACAAGGTCAAGGACCAGAGGAAAGGATACAAAAACAAGAAAACACAGGAGAGCAACTGAGCAGCTGGAAGAATGATGAGCCTGTGGTTTCCAGGATTTTGGCAAAAGGTAAAGTCATTGAGGATATTTTCAACCCAGAGAAGACTTTTCTTTGTTTGTTTGTTTTTTGCCGAGCTGAGTGGCTTGTGGGATCTCAGTTCCCCAACCAGAGATTGAACCCGGGCCTTCAGCAGTGAGAGCATAGAGTCCTAACCACTGGACTGCCAGGGAATTTCTGAGACCATCTCTTCTTAGCAGCAGCCCCTATTACCTCAACAGCCATAATACGGAGGGTCTCAGTTCCTTCCCTGACACATTCCCTGACATCCTCAACCTATGCTGTCACAGCAAGAATCCTCTAGGACAATGGTCTGTAACTGTCATCCTCTGGTATCTCCTACAATAATTTTGAAAGATTAAGTACTCTGATGTTTAAATTGTTCAAAGGCTGTAATTTCCACCACCTTGTAAATGTTGACAGTTTGAAATAAAACTGTTACATCACCCCCAAATATACCCAATGGTATAAATATTACAAATACCATGATTTATTATGTTTGATATTTTTAAAAAATACACACACAAGTACTTTGTCAGAAATTTTATATCATCCTTTTTTCTCCTTGAACCTCAATTTTTACGCCTCTCAGAATTTTATCCTAATGTAATATATTTTCACACTTTAAATCAAGATCTCAACAACAACAAAAGTTCACCTAAATTGAGACAAATTTAAAACATTTTCTAATTCCTCTCACCATAAGACTTTACGTGAAAAAACTCTTGGATGGACAAATATTTTCATCGGTTTTAAATGAATCACTATTATAATTAAAATCATAAACATACCTAGTAAAATTTTACTGGAGATCATTCACTGATACTAATGAAATGGATAAACCAGCCCTCCCCTAACCAGTTCATGTGTCTGTGGATTACTATAATTCCTACAGTAAGACATAGTTCAGCAACAATTCTATGCTTGATGAAAGTGAAAGAGGAGAGTGAAAAAGTTGCCTTAAACCTCAACATTAAGAAAACTAAGATCATGGCATCCGGTCCCATCACTTCATGGCAAATAGATGGGGAAACAATGGAAACAGTGACAAACTTTATTTTGGGGGGTTCCAAAATCACTGCAGATGGTGACTGCAGCCATGAAATTAAAAGATGTTACTCCTTGGAAGGAAAGTTATGACCAACCTAGGCAGCATATTAAAAAGCAGAGACATTACTTTGCCAACAAAGGTCCGTCTAGTCAAGGCTATGGTTTTTCCAGTAGTCACGTATGGATGCAAGAGTTGGACTATAAAGAAAGCTGAGCACCGAAGAATTGATGCTTATGAACTGTGGTGTTGGAGAAGACTCTTGAGAGTCCCTTGGACTGCAAGGAGATCCAACCAGTCCAACCTAAAGGAGATCAACCCTGGGTATTCATTGGAAGGACTGATGTTGAAGCTGAAACTCCAATACTTTGGCCACCTGATGCGAAGAACTGACTCATTTGAAAAGACCCGATGCTGGGAAAGATCGAAGGCAGGAGGAGAAGGGGATGACAGAGGATGAGATGGTTGGAAGGCATCACTGACTCAATGGACATGAGTTTGGGTAAACTCCGGGAGTTGTTGATGGACAGGAAGGCCTGGCGTGCTGCAGTCGATGGGGTCGCAAAGAGAAGGACACAGCTGAGCGACTGAACTGAACTGATGCCTATTTTCCATTCTTATAGGTACAAGATTTATGTGAGGGAACTCCCTAGCGTTCCAGTGGTTACGACTCCAGGCTCCCAGTGCAGGGGGTATGGGTTCAAACCCTGCTCAGGGGAATAAGATTCCTCATGTTGCATGGCATGGCCAAAAAAAAAAAAAAAAAAAAATCTGGCAACAGTGCATCTAGAAGATGAAGATCTAGAAAACAATTCCTTTAAAACGTCCCTTCTTGTTGATGTATGGCAGAAACCAAAGCAATATTGTAAAGCAATTCAAATAGATGATTAAAAATTTTTTTCAATTAAAGTAAATTAAAAAAAAAACACCTTTCTTGCTTACATTCCCTTGGAAAATTTTGATGTATCCCAGGGGTATAGTGTGTACTCACAGCCCTAAGGAGCCTTCCAGACCCTCAGCTTTCATACTTACTTTAAGGAAGAGGGCCCACTGAGATCCTCCACACTTCAGGAGGAATATCTTACCTCGTTGGGAAAGGTGTCGGTCTGTGTGCTGCTGTCCTGGACTTTGGGGTGAGGGCCACTCTGCTGACTCTTCCAGTCCCGCAGCTGGCGGGAGAGAACCTCCAGGATGACAAGAGAATTCAGCAGGTTATCTTCCAGGTCATGCCGAGACAAGGCAGCCAGATCTGGAGAACGGCTGTGGTAGGAAGAGAAGAATGTGGGAAGAGAGAGAGAGGGAAGGGAGTGATGGATCCAGGCAAATGAAGCCCTGGAGCACAAAGATACAGGACACTTACCCCCACAGGAGGTGCTCTGTCTCAGAAGCACTGTCCTTGGTGCCCACCAGGCCTGTCTGGGATGTGTTTGTACTCCTTTCCTGTTGTGCTGGGGGAGTAAACCAAGTCCCCACCGAACAAGCAGAGAAAGGGGTAGTGCCGATTGCAGCATTCTGAAATGCAGAGGGAAGGGATAAGCTCTGGCGGAGATTTTCTAGCATGACTGAGGTATTGACACCTTTTTCCAGCCAGGCCAGGGGTGACATCCAAGGCCCTACATCGGAGCCAGGAATGCCACTGGCATCTTTTCCTGATGGCCCAGGAGCCACCTGTGATTCCATTTCTCCAGGATTTGGGCTCGGGCACGTGGATGGAATATCATCTGTATCTGACACAAGTGCTTGATGTCCCAATTCAGAGTTCTCAGGGAGTGTGGGAAAGCTCATTTCCTTCTCCTCTATAGCTCTGTGCTCTAAAATATCCCCTTCTGGGTCCACATGACTGACAGGGCAGTCTGCCGCTAAGGCAGTTGAAGGGGAAAGCCAGAGCATGGAGGAAGGCAACAAGGTGTTACTTTCATAAGGAACTAAGTCCTCAGGCTCAGCCTCAGTGCTCCTGTCCTTCAGGCTTTCCTTGGAGCAATGTAGCTGCTGCTCAGAACAGGGATTTGGTGGGGACTCCAAGAGCTGGCATGGAGGATCCTGAAATGCAGGTATCTCAGGCATACCAGGAACAGTTTCTGAAAAGCTGTCTTCTGTACAGAAGGCCACCCCCTTTCTCAGCAGGTCTCCTGGCCTCAGAGGCTCATCTAGAGAGAAGCTGTTTCCCTCTGCCATGATATCTAGACAGTCTGCAAGCATAATGTCTTGCTGCTGTCTCCCTGGAGAAGGTACAAGGACCATGGTTTTAACCACATTGTTGTCCAGTGGGTCTACTGCTTTCTCACAGGTTTTGGGAGTAGAGTTGGTTTGGGGAATCAGATTTAGGGGCTGCTCATCTGATTCGTGTTGATAAGCTTCTAGCCACTTTGAGGGATGGCTGAACTGTTCTGAAGGGGAGTCTGTCTTCTTAGCATTGACAAAATCTGGTGGAGATGAGTTGTTGCTGTCTTCCTGCCAAAGAAAACAAAAGCAGTTGACTAAGAGAGTCAATTCTAGTTAGTAATATACAATTATGGGCTCAGGATACTGTCTGAACTCAGAAAAAGAAGAGCTCCCATTACCTTTGCCTAGGTAAGAACTTGGCTAAGCCTTGCTGCTTACTAAAGAGACCCAGTGGAAAAGTTGGGAAGATATTCTGGGTCCTTCCAAGTGAACCAAGTTACAGTATAAAAAAGGCTAAGATATTCTGTCCATGTCATGTGGAGATGGTAGCTTGAAAATGACCCTCCTCTTCTCCAATCCTAACTCCAACGTAATTCTAGGGTAGGAGGGATCCCTGGCTCAAGTTCTAGAGTTGGTATAAGATTTTCTTCTTTTTGGAACAGAGGAGAAATTGGGGGCTAGAGTTAGAGAGCACTTGGCCCACAGAGATCCATGTGTTCTTGGGAGAAAAGGCAACATTAACCTATGCTAGTGACCTAGTCTCCCTGGGTACAAGTGCTGAGGTTATCCTGAACACATGAGTTGAAGCCATTCAACTCTTGGGATCTGAAGAGCTCTAGCCTTTGTAGCAGAGGAGAATGAACTGCAGAAAGACTTCTTCCTGGTGCACTGATAAGGGACTGACAACCTCTCAATTGGTGGTTCACAGGAATAAGAGACCACTGAACTTTCAACCACTTGCAGGACTGCTGGTTTTGAGATTCAATGAACAACAATAGGAAAATATGAATCTACTTACGTGGATCTAGTAGCCAGAAAAAGGACAAACTCTGAGATAGTTAAGAAAGGTAGACCCTACCAAAACACAGTTGATGGAAGAAAGAGATGACCATTTGTACCAAAAAAAATTTATGAATATATATAAGAAAATCTGAGTACAACTCACACACACAAAGACTTCCTGGAAATAATAAATATTACTTGTATTTATTTATATTTAAATTATTTTTTGTTTTGTTTTGGCTGCATGGCATGTGAGATATTCGTTTCCTTACCAAGGATCAAACTTGTACCCCCTGCAGTGGAAGTGCAGCATCCTAACTACTGGATCGCCAGGGAATTCCCATGGAAATAATAAATATTACTTTTAAAGAAAAAATTTCAGTAATATGAATTGAAAGAGGATGATCAGGGTTAAGACAGGAATTGCTGGCCTGAACAATCAAGTAAAAGAAAACCTTTAAAGATACAAAGAAGTGTAAATCTGAGGGAAAAGCTAAGAGAATAGCAAGATAAATCTAGTAAACCTAACATGTGAATAAAAGAATCTCCAGGAGAAAAGAGAACACCCATAGATGTGGCACTGATTAAGAAGTATTAGAAGAAAATTTCTCTAAGGTAAAGAAAGATTTGAGTTTGCATATTAAAATAGCTCACCAAGCTCTAAGCAGGATTGATAGGAAATGAAAAAATTTCTAAATTACCAGAACAATAAGATATTTCAGAAGCTTTAGAGATAAAGACTATTTATTTATTTAAAAAAGAAAGAAAGAAAGAAAGAAAGAAAAAAGAAAGAGTTAGACTTATATGAAATTTCTAATTTACAGCAGTGGATGAAATGTAAGATTGACCTAAAAAGGGCTTCTGATATTCTAGCAGTGTCCTTGGGTATTGGTTACAATGATGTGCGCGTTACACAAACTTGTTAGGCTCCATGTTTCATGTACTTTCAAGTATTTTATTTCAAATCTTTAAGTTTTTATTTCAAAGTGCTTAAGAAAAAGTAGAAAATAAAGGAATGGCAAAGAGATATCAGACAAAAACAAAGCGAGCAGAGGCGGCAATATCAGCATCAGACAAGGTAGAATGTAAAGTTATAGCATTTCTGTGACAAGACAAAATTAAACTATATGATAAAAAAAAAAAAAATCAGTCTGCACTACATAGCCCAAAAGCTAAATATACAAACTAAACACTTTTAGAAATGTAAAGATGCACCTTAAAGCTTTTGCTATGTTTATTAAGTTCCTATTTATTCCTTAAGGAGTAAACATTTGCAAATCATATATCTGAAAAGGGTTAATATCCAGAATATACAAAAGACTCCTGCAACTCAACAACAAAAATAATCCAATTTAAAAATGGGTAAAGGACTTGAATAGATATTTCTCCAAAGAAAATATATGAATGACAACTAAGCATATGAAAGTGTGTTAGTCACTCTGCTGCTGCTGCTAAGTTGCTTCAGTCGCGTCCGACTTTGTGCGACCCCATAGACGGCAGCCCACCAGGCTCCCCCGTCTCTGGGATTCTCCAGGCAGGAACACTGGAGTGGGTTGCCATTTCCTTCTCCAATGCATGAAAGTGAAAAATGAAAGTGAAGTCACTCAGTCGTGTCCTACTCTCTAAGACCCCATAGATTGCAGCCTGCCAGGCTCCTCTGTCCATGGGATTCTCCAGGAAACCATACTGGAGTGGATTGCTATTTCCTTCTCCAAGCATATGAAGAGATGCTCAAAAACTTCCAGAAATGTCCAGGACCAGATCATTTCACAGGGTGAATTTTACCAATCATTCAAAGAAGACGTAATACCCATTTGTCTCAAGCTCCTCCAAAAAATTTAAAAGAACACTTCCTAACCCATTTTACAAGGCCAAAATTACACTGATACCAAATCTGAACAGGGATAACACAAAACTCAACAGATCTGGCAGACTGAAAAACGGACAAGGACAGGGTAATTAACTATCTGCTTATGGATATAACAGAATGTGACATTCTTTGAATAGTAAATATGCATTTTTTAATATGTTCACAGAACACTCAGAAAAAATTCACCCTATACTTGGCTAAAAAGACAACAGATTACACTCTGATCATAATGTAAGAAAATAAATTTAAAAGGTGACACAAAATGGTTTTTAAGCACTTGGAAATCAAGAATCCCTCCTAGATAGCCCCAGGATTAAAGGTAAAAATCAAAAGAAAGTTATAAACTAGGTAAAAAGGATGACAAAGGATGACTATAACATAATAAGAACACTTAGAAAACATTGAAAAAGAAATAACAACCCAATAGAAAAATAAGCAAATAAGCAAAAAATAAGCGTTTGACTACCTGGGGAACGGATGGATATTGGCTCATTCTTGCAGCTGACTGACTTCTCCATAAGTGAGCCCTTATCAAGAGGAGACCACTAATCAAAGTGATAGTATTTCTGAGACGTTTGGTAAAGACTGAACGGGGGAGGAGGTGATAAAAACTAACACCTAAATAGAGAAGTGGGCTCTCAGCGGATTTCCTTTAACGACCCTAGGGCACCTCTCTGTTGGCCTGAATAGATGTAAATGGATGTCGTCTAGGCAGAAAACTTCATTATCGTTATTAATTACGTTCCAGCCCTGGCCCTCTGTTCCTCTGAGCTCTCGGCCTCGGCAAAGAGCCCAGTCGAGAGACTGGCCTGGCGAATCTCACCTGCAGCCCCAGTTTGCATGGTGATGGGGTCGGCGAGTGTGGGGGCCCTTTTCCAGAGTTGGTGGGGGCGTCGGGCTGCAAGGCAAGTTCTCGAAGAGGCGTTCTCATAGCTGCTTTTCCCTAAGAAAGAAGAGAGCATGAAAGTAAGCCTGGGCTCTGCGACCGGCCCTAAGAAGCTCTCCTCCCTCCCTCACAAGCTCACGAGCAATAAACAAGAGTAGGCTCCAACCCCAGTGCTCCGAACATCAGGACCGGAAAACTCCACACGCCCCCCGCCTCAGGCTCGACTCTGCTTTCCAAGACGCTCGGCACAGCCAGCAAACCCCGAAACCCCGGTCTAGGTCTCTCGCTCCATGAGGCCCTTCGGCTCACCGGTTGGGGCGAAGGCGACAGGCTAAGGTTGAGTGTTTTCACCCGCCACATCTTCAACACAGAACGCGGGGTGAATACCTCCCACACGTAAGAGACGACGCCATGCCTACCCGCCGTCTTTATTTGAACCTGCTTCGCGCTTCCCGATTGGCCGCGAAGCCTCAACGAGTCAGGCGGGCGCGTCCGCTCCGGTCTCGGGCCCGGGGGGCAAGGGCGGGGCTTGCATTGGCCCCGCCCGGCCATCCCCTTGGAGGGCGCGCGCGCGCGAGCGCGCGCGAGTGCCCTGCGGTCTGATCCCCAGCGTCAACCCTCGATGCGGGCGGTGGCGGAGGGGGGTCAACGCCAAAGGCCAGTTTCTCGGCTTCACCTCCGAGAACGTAACGGGTAGCTGGACTGTCGAGGAATCCATCTTTCTAGCTTCGAGAAGGCCACTTTCACTCCCAGTCAAAAAAGTTGTCCCCGTGGCCTGGCCTTAGAAGTCTCTCCCTCAGGTTTCCCACAGTTACTTTAGTCGTGACCGGCAGGAGCCGGCCGAGGGGTCTGGAAGGGAAGGTGAGTGGAGTGGTTTTGTTTTTTCACTTAGGTTGCTCTGTCCGCGAACAGGTCCTGCGTCCGTGATGGCCTCAAATAGCCTGCGCTGTCATTTAACCTCTCCAGAATTTCTGGTGTTTTCTTGGGACTTACCTCAGAGCCCGCAACAAGTTTAATGAAACAGTCATAGCTCACAAGTATTCGACATTTATTAGGCACCTGGCACTCCTCCAGATGCCTTTATTTTTTTTTAGTATAAAACACAGCTTTATCAGATGCCGTTGATATCTTATCTCCTTTAATCCTGAAAAGAACTATGAAATAGGTGCTGTAAATATCCCCGTTTTACAGACATAGGAACTGAGTCACACATAATGTCTTCTGTCCAATGCCCTGCAGGTAGTAAGTGGCAGGGTACAGATTGCCACCCACACTACCAACTATATTCTACTGTCGCTTGAGACCCGTGTGGGAAACTAGCTACTGGAGGTGGGATTGATTTTGGAAAACAGCCTAAAGGTAAGTATTTGGAGTTATAGTTTATTATAAAGTATGTTCAGTTGGACACTCACAGGCACCTTATTGACACTCTGAAGTCATAATGAATTTGGAAAAGGCAATAACCCAGGGAGGAAAAACCATAATGTTATGAACTTCAGGGCTCTCGGGAGGCTCTTCTGTATTATCCAGTAGCAGAGCCGCTAGCCACATGTGGCTACTGAGCACTTCAAATGGGGTGAGTCCAAACTCAAGACTATAGGAGTAAAACACAAACTGGATTTTGAGGACTTTGTATGAAAAAAAAAAAACACCTTATTTTAAAATGTTGATTACATGTCCTGACATAAGTCCTGAGTTGTGTCTGACTCTTTGTGACCCTCACAGACTATACAGTCCATGGAATTCTCCAGGCCAGAACACTGGAGTGGGTAGCCTTTCCCTTCTCCAGGGGATCTTCCCAACCCAGGGATTGAACTCAGGTCTTCTGCATTGCAGGTGGATTCTTTACCAGCTGAGCCACAAGGGAAACTCAAGAATACTGGAGTGGGTAGCCTATCCCTTCTCCAGCAGATCTTCCCAACCCAGGAATTGAACCGGGAGGACTGCAGGCGGATTCTTTACCAACTGAACTATGTTGAGATATTTTTAGATATATTGGGTTAAATAAAATGCAGTACCACAGACTGGATGGCTTAAACAACAGAAATTTATTTTTTCACAATACTGGAGCCTAGAAGTCGGATCAAGGTGTCAGCAGGGTTGGCTTCTTCTGAGGCCTCTTACACTGAGATATTTGTTGGTGGATCAAGTCACCAGGTCTCCTAAATTCCAGTCTAATACTCTTTACTATTGTAGAAGCCACTAGTTTCTATTTCTAGTATTGTTTTTTATCCAATGTGAAGTTCTGGTCATGACAACTTTAGAAATATGTCATAAAGCTTAAAAAGTCTCTAAAGAGAAACAAACGAGACAGTCAAAAGGCTTAAGGATACATTATTTATTTATATCTCAACCTAATTCTAAAAGGCTTACAAAGATGGAGATAATCTACTAAGATTTTTAAAAGATTAAAACAGAAAAATCAAAATAAGAAAAAGTAAAGGCAGAAAAGGAGGATGGAACTAAGAACATGGCTAGCATACATAACATAACATGAGGTCCTAAACACTTGCTGGAAGTGGACCACAAACTGGGCTCTCAGTGGTCTAGCATCATATGAAAAGAAAAATAGACTCAGTTGAATATAAATTGTCTTTAAGGTGAAAACCAACCGGCAATTGAGGAAAAGCACAATTGGGTTCAGAGAAAATTTTCTCACATACATCCTTATATAGAACATTATGATCTATAAACACTCTTTACAGTATCCACAGCAATTAAATTTCATAGGGATTTTCATCTGGATTGTCAAAGTACAATTCAGAAAAAGCAGTTCTGCAGAGGTCAATAAAATGCCAGCTACATACAAGGAAAATCTGGCTTAAACCAGGGACAAAATTAATAAACAGTACTCAGAGTACTTCCCAGACTCTCTTCAGATATGACTGAAGAATAATGAAAGTGAAGCTTTTAGGAAGTTACAGAAAAATGAAAAGAAGTCATGAAGGCAAGAAATATATACAAATTTAAGGTTCAGGTGATTTTCCTAAAGGAAAAGGTTCTTGAGTTACATCTCTTATCTTAAATCTCAAAGTTGATGTCATGCCTCTTAATCCATTGGTTTGCCCATCACAAACTAAACCCTTGGCCATCTAGGGAAGAGATCAGTTTAAGAATGCTTATGTCTTTCAAAGAGGTTTTGTTTTGGAAAAAATGTGGATAGTTATTCCAGTTACCCCTAAAGAAGACATATAACCTAACCATGTTTCATTTCTTATTCTCTTCCTCACAGTATGCTATTAGATTTTTTAAATTTTAAAAAATTAGACTGACTTTGGGCCCTAAATCATGTTTTACCTGTATATTTAGGAGTTGAAATAAATGCTAGCTTTTGAGACCTCTGAAAAACATTCATACTGCTTCTGACAAGCCTATTAAACACATAAATAGCACCTTGGGAACCCATGAAATGTTATTGCTCATGAAAGGAAACATGGCACAGAAACAAGAAGGAAAAGTGGAATAAACTTCTGGCTAAAAACTGCAGGGTGTAAGCACTGGAGAATTGACATAAAGGTAAAGATCCACACTCTGATCCGAGATTGAGAGAGAGTTTGTATGATGAGGTAAGAACTAGGGCATTGTGGCTGCCAACAGCAGAACACCCAGTCTGAACTCTGGTTCAACACCTAGAGGAACAGAATGATAAGAAGCTACAAAGTGAAAACAAACTGATCATCAGGTGGTCACAGTGAGCTGGCAGTGGAGGAAGTCCTCAGGTTCCCGGATGGGCCCCAACTCCAGTAGAGGAGCTCAAGCCAGCCTCGGGTGGACCAGGAAGGACTCCAGATTACAGTCAAAGTCCTTGAAGAACATGGACTCCGATGATGGACTAGACTGGGCAGCTTGTGTCTCCAAGACAAAGTTCACTGGATGCTTCTGTAGGAGCTCTGGGTCAAAGGCCACACCCCGGAAGAAAGGGTGGACCTGGAAGTGATGCAAATAACGTAGACGGTGAAGGGGATTCTGGTGTAAGAGCTGAAGGAAAACAAAGCATGAAGGATGAGAGACTGGGATATGAAAGGGACAGAACAGAGAAGCTGGAAAAGGAGAAAGAAGTTCATGGATCTGTGGAGGGCAGGGAGAAGAACCCAAAAGAACAGAGATATGTAAAAGTGGGAGAAATAGGCTAATTTGGGGGCAGCAGTAGGAATAAAGGAGCTGTATTGATAAGAGAGCAGCACTCTCTCAGAAGTGACCTGCTATGGATGGGGACGAGCTTTGGAGGATCAGGAACTCAGGTATAAAGTCTGAAGTGCTAGTTAGAAGGCAAGTAATGAGGCAGTACTTGATCAAGTAGGAACAACCCCGATACCTGCCCACCACCAATAACTAATCAGAGGAATGGGGACATATCACTTCAGTGATAGGGAAAGAAGTGAAAGGTTTTTGTAGTGAAGTGCTTGCCCTTACCTCGTGGAGCAGAAGTGAGAGCCCCTGGTTAAGAGAAGATGGGATCTCAGAGTCATAGTGGGTCACACTTGCCAACATGGCCACATGATCTCTCTCTGCTGGCACCGGGAACTGAGTTGAGGGGTGGGAAGATGTCATTGCTTAGTAAGAATAAGGGAAGATTTCTTAACATCTTTCTTCCCACCAGAAAGCAACTCCTCTCTTCTTTGCCCAAAGTCACTACCATTCTCTCACCTTTCCAGTTGACAGAGAGAAAAGCAAGACACCCAGGGACCACCAGTCAGCAGCATGGTTGTAAGGCCCTCCACTCAGGACCTCGGGCGCTACAGATTTGAAAGATACTTGTCACTGACATCTGTTGGCATTCCTCCTGCCTACTGCTTACCCATCAGCTTTAGCTTCTCCCTCACCCATGTACTGAAGAGTGCCACAGATAGTATAGGCTCGGGCTCCTTGGGGCAGGTGGCGGGACAAACCAAAGTCTGTCAGTTTCAGATGGCCTGTGAAAAACAAGGCATCAGCACCACTCTGTTCCAACCCTCATCAGTCATGACTTATTTCCAAACTGCGGTGCCTCTTATTCTGGGACTAGAAAAAGATATGACTTACCTCGTTCATCCAGAAGAATATTCTCCATCTGAAAAACCACAGGTGAGAAGTTATTATTCATTCTCTTCCTTTCACCCCTTTTTCATCATGTGTATCCTCAGCTGAAGAAGACGCCCTTGCTCAGCAGCTAAGTCTATACTTGGAGGGCCCTTGCCCAAATCCTTAACACCCACGAGGGTCCCAAGGTCAACTGTTCTCAGCAGCTCCTCCCACCTTCTTAGACCTATTGGAACGTCTTACTGAAGTCCCTCCTCAGACGAAAACAAAACATTTAGTTACCTTCACATCTCGATGGATGATGCCCAAGTCATGGAGATAGCCTGTGGATGACAGCAAGCATGAGGGTTACTGAAGCTCTTTGTCCTTTCCAATTTCCCTGATAGCTCCCACCCCATTTCTATCCCTGTTGACTTCAATTTTCTCCTGCCTCCTCCCTCCCTCCTTAATTCCTTCCTCATTTCCATTACCACTCCTGTTTCACTTACACAGCACCAGGATCAGCTCAGCAGCAAAGAGGCGGATGGAAGCCTCAGTCAAGCAGCCAACAGCAGACCACAGGGAGTACAGATCTGTGCTGCAGTAGCTGCACACTGCAAAGCAGCAGAAGTCTGGGCAATACTTGGGGCCTACTATGCCTGGGCGCAAGGCATTGTATGCCTCCTGCCCAAACCGATGCCACCTGCTGTCCCCTCTCCCTTTGGGAGAGAGCAGTACTACAAGAAGGGGAACAGAGCAAAGGCAGAACAAGCCAAAGGGATGGGTAATCTCAGGTGGGAAGTAGAGCAGAAGTGCCCTTGGGAATGAGAGAAGCCAGTTACTCACTAATGAAGAGGTGTCGTTTCCCCTGCCAGCTGTCCCCCATACTGTGTACAAAAGGATGGTTGATCTGTCGCTATGGACAAAGGAGACAGGAAGTGAGGAACACTGAGGATCAAGGCAGCCAGAAGTCAGGCTTTACCTAGTTGTGCAGAAAGGAAGCTGCTGTCCCACCTCTCAGTTCAGGCTGCCTGCCTGGTAACCCACTACTAAGGAACACACTGGATGTGCTGGAGAGTTTTCCCTCAGGACTTAGAATCACTCTACTGATAGCTGCATTTCCTGAGGTCTTCTGGTTACAGCAGAAGGAGGGGTCAGAGTCAGGAAAAGCAGGCTAGTTGGACAAAAATGGTGCTTTCTCCACCTGTAGTTTGGTTCTTCCGAAGATCCTTTCCAGAGCTGTGTGCATACTGCATACCTGGATGCTGACCTCCTCTTTGCACTGCCTCAGGGTGTCCCTCTGTAGGACCTTTGCCTTGGGTACCACCTATAAAAGGAGAGGAGTGATGCTAGAGGGGAACAGTGTTATATTGTTTATTCCTCCCAACCTCTCTGGAATCAAGGCTGGAGACAGGGACTAGAGAATGTGGGAGTATCTTGGTCCCTACCTTCACTGCAAATACTGCTTTCTGGCCACAGTCTAACACCTTGAGGACTGTTCCAAAGGAGCCTTTAGCCACAAGGCCTAAAATCTGTACAGAGAAGTGGAGAACAGGGCAGTTGAGACTGTTTCTTGATTTCTCCCCAAGACTGAGACCCTTTCCAGGGATTCCACTGACCTACCTTTAGCTGCTGATGCCTGCTAAGGGGCCTAATAGGAAATTCCGGCAGAAAGAGGTTGATGAACTGAGGCACTGGCCATTCAGGCAGCGGCTTCTCTACTAGCAGTGGGGCTGGCTCCAGGGGCTCCCGGTGCAGGAACTGATGCCCCCGTAGTCCCCACAGTCCTTTCACACCTGACCTTGTGGTCCCCACACCTGACCAGAGGCTCTTCCAGCCTTGGACCCAGGGGCCCCGGATGTTGCCACCCTGCTGAGAACCAAAGGAGCCACTAAACCTTCTGCCCCTGAGGCATTACAGGTTCTGCCCATCTTTAGCAGGCACTCCCTCAAATCTCAACCCTAAAGACATAGATTTGGCCCAGGCAAGACGGCCACTGCCCTTGCATCAAGCCAAGGTCTGGATTTCCTGGACACAATGAAAATCCTCTAGGAAAGCAATATTTGGACATTTCCCCCATATGGCATTAGAAATTCAGCCTGCACCTCTCAGTATGGGACTGGGATAGCTACTTTGATACTAAAGCCTCCCTGCCCTACCCCCACAGTGGACAACACCAATCAATTGCCAGGCCTCAAGCCCATGCCTCTTTCACCTCCCCTAAAGAAGCTGCCAGAGGCCCCACACCCTACCTTATGAGAAGCAGCCATCTGGGCGTGGTGCCCCTGCCGGCAGCTCACTGCTCCCATCCCCAGCTTCTGCCTCCTCTCTCCTGCGAAATCTGCTGCCCCAGTTACATAAGCAATTCCTCCCCGTGCTGTTACACACAAGCCCCGCCTCTTTTCCTTGCTGTTCAAGACTAGAGATGCAAATGATGCAGTCAAACCTCACCCTTATCCCCAAATCCTATCGCCCTGGTGAAGAGCAGCTTAGAGCCAAGACTAAAATATGCAGAGATCTGTCAGCATGGGACCCATGTCACTAAGAGCTGGGAAATATCTGCGATACAGCTTCAGGCAGGAGGGAAGAAATCACCCTCAGAGTGGCAGCTAGGATTGGTGGTTTCTTGGATTGATGGAGAGAAAAGGATACAGGCTGAAACCATAGACTCAATACAATTAGGAAAAAAAAAAAAAAACCAGCATCAAATTTAAAATATATTTTTTCTCTTTAAATCACTTTTTTTTTTTTTTTTTAACCATTCTTCAGGGGATACCCCAGGGAGAGAGATCCATGGCCAGCCCTGTCTCCTACTGCCATTCTCCAAAGTGAGCTTGGCACAGTTTGGGGAGGGGCTGATTCCCCCAGAACACTAATACCTCTTTCATACAAGGTGGTGGGATGAGGGACAGATGATCAGCCCCTCCCCTCCACTTTCTGGCACATAGGGAGAGCAGTTACACTTACAAATATATATATATATATATATATGTATTTTTATATATGCCTATTTATAAAAATTTATCACACTTGATCAGAACTGCCCCCCCACCCCGACCCTTTCAGTTGATCCCAAGGGAACCAGATTCTGGCCTTGGAGCCGTTCCCTGGGTCTTGCTCTCTTGATGCCTCTCTGGCCCTGGACCTGCTGATCAGTGTGAGGTAGAACTCAGCATTATCCATCATGGTCTGCAAGGAACCAGCCAGCTGTTAAAGAGCAGGGCCTCTCTCCACAGCACCCTATGGGCTCCTGACCCCCACAAATCCTAAAGGATGAAGGGAAACACCTCCCACCCCACAAGTCCCTGGGGCCTGAGTCACAGTCAGATCCTGTACTGCAGCCTCTCGGATTGCCGGATCACTTGCGCCTGCCAAAGATGGACTTCTTCCCAGGATTCTTGTTGCCCACACTTAAACCGATGAGGAGCCGGGCCTTCTCCTCCTCTTCCTGCTGTTGCATGTTGAGGTCTGATTTAGTTTCTAGTTTTCCCCGGACCTCAGAGCCTGTTGCAGGCTTCAGCCTTAGCTTCTCTTTGATTACCTGATAGGTTAGGAGTAAAAGGGAAGGTAAATATTAATAGGACAGGCAGAGTAAGTTAAGTGGACCAAGTCAATATTTATTTAACTTACATGGACACACAATGGGGGCAATTCAGATTGTTAAATGATCTCTGCTCTCAAGAAGCTTACAGTGTATTAGAACCCATTCTAAACATGAACTTATGTCAGTCCTCACTTCCCTAAAAATCAACAGTAGTTAACATATATGAAACACTCAGTAGACATTCAATTTAACCATCTGAGCAGAGTCATGGAGAGGATAGGAATAAAAATCACTCCATTCACCTGCCCCCTTCCCATGGCTGCCTGCTAACACATACATGTTACAACAAAATGCCCCTGAGCAGAGGATCTGCTTGCCAGCCTCTGCTAACCAAACAGCCATGAACTCTGTCGGGATACCTGGGCAACCAGGGCTTTGCGGCTGTCCCTCTTGACAGCCATGGCAAAGTCTAGCCACGTCCATGTGTTGTTGTGGTACTCCAGACAGGGCAGCACCAGGTTAAGGTCACCCCAGTCCACGCTGTTCTTCTCACCCTGCAACAGAAAGAGTGGGAGGGAAGAGAAGAGAAAAAATATCGGCTGCCATTTTTAGTCCAAGCCAGTACTTGAGTCCACATCTGGTATCTTTTTGCAGCAGCAACCTACAGATACTGATTCTGATTTCTTCCTATCTCAGTCTGGTACTGATTCCTAAGGGAATCCAGAGGGAATAGCACATTACCCACAGACCACCTCCACTATCACTGTTTTTAATCTCTGATCTTATCTGGTACCCTTCCCATACTGTTCTAAGAAAGCGCTGGGAAAAGGCAGACCTTGTAGCTGACACACAGTGGAACCTGTGGGATCTTTATATAGATGAAGGAGTTGTTCATGGCAGCTCGCTCTTTCATCTTGTCAATATCATCAACAGGGTGCTAGGAAAGGAAGGAAAGAAGTATGTACCCCTCAAGCCATCACAAGAAATTCAAGACCCCAAACATCTCCAACTCCTTTCATCCCTGGAATAGACTCAAAAAGAAATAGAAGAAATCCCCAGCCTGGCCAGAGTACCCCAAAACTCTCCCATTTTCCTATTATCAGGGGCATGTCCGGTACCTCAGGTGCTTTGCGAAATGACCTTCTGACCCCAGAACTCCGATTCAAGCCCTGTGCCACACCCTTCCCAGGGCCCAGTGGTGCTGTATCATCTGTTGCAATCAGCTGCCGAGGCTTCACCACTGGTATTCCTACGAGAAAGCAAGTACACTAGCTGTTGTCCTCCTTCAGAAGCTTCAGCCATCTCTGGGGCTGTGACCCCAGTCCTCTGGAGCTCCACATCAAAGTTCTCACCAGTAGTCACCAGTTTGGACTTATCTTCTTCATCACCAACGTCATCATCTTCCACACTTCGGCCAGGAAAGAAAAAACCCATTATTCTATGGAAGAACTGGTGTGTCAGCTGGATGGTGAGAGGCACCACATTTACCTAAAGAGGAAAAAGGCTGAAGAAGCAATTAAGCTCAGACATCATCCCTCAGTTTACCTACCCCTAATGTAACAACGCACAGATAGCTTTTAACTGCCTTTTGTTCCTGGGTCCCCAAAGGAGTGTTTACTAACCTCAAAATGCTCCTTAACAGAAATACCCCCAACTGGGGGCCGGACTTTGCTAAAGAGGCGAAGGGCCAGTTGTCGCCCAGACTGGCAAGAACTCTGGGGCCGCAGAACTACCTGTAGGATAGACAGTGATAAATCAATCCACAAATCCTCTGCAGACCAAGAGAAGCAGCAATGGTCTTGCTAAGCTAGGCAAGTTTCCATCTCACATCACCACACTGTTTCCCATAGTTGGGAAGTGTCATTGCGAATGCCCAGTGTTAGGAAGCCTGTAAATGGGCTAGGAATAGGGAACTAAGACTTACCTTATAGACAGCATTAGGGAGGAGATTGTTCATAGTGAACCAGCCCAACTCCAGAAGATGTTCTGCTGTGTCATCTGATTTATTCACCTATAAAGACAGATCCCAACCCCTCAATCCACTATAATAAGCCTTTCTCAGGAGCTTGCCAGAGGACTGCTACCCGTATCATTTGTTTTCAGGTTCTACATATGCTTTTGTTATGTCTTTCAATCTTAGACTGAATGCACCCTCTAATCCAGTATTGCTAATGGGCACTGATGGCTAGGGCACTAAGTGCCAACAATACTTTCCAGTCCCTATGACATTAAAAAATGGCCTCAACACATATCCAAACATCTCTAAGGGAGACGGAAGAATAATGAAGAACGTCCTATCCTCCACGCCAAGGGTAACTGCAGGAAAGATGTATGCCAGTATAGAATTAATGATTCTATTCTAAGCTGGACTTGGGAGACTACTTTCCTCTGGCCATACAGAATAATTATCTTCTTCAATGAAGGAAGCATTCGATCAAGCTCATCTGTATCTCTATTATTTACTATCACAAACAAATGTGTATGAGGGGTACTCTCTCTGCTAATGTTTCTATCATTATTAATAACCACTCATACCACCATTAACAATCAAATAATAGTCTCTCTTTGTGAGTTAGACTCCTGAGAAAGGTCAATGCCTCTCAATACAGCTGTCTTTGTGTGACTGTATGTACCCGATACCTTGCTGTAGAGGAACCGCTGCAGCTCCAGTTCAGCAATTCCTAGCTGTCCGTCTTCCTCGGTCAAGCGCCATCGTGCTTGAGCAAAGTAGAATTCGGTGCGGCGGACCACACTCACATCCTCTTGCTGCTTTCGCAGCTCCATCTTGTTGGCCTGCTGCAACTGGAAATCCTTAAAACACCTATAAAAGGATAGGAAGGTCAAAGCCAATAAAGGCAACAGCATTTGGGTTAGAAGTGGGGTGGAATGCCCTAGAATAATGCAAGAGGTAAACTCAGAGATGGACCTATTCTAGAACAACTATTCCCTAAATATTTTCATTGGATTCATTGTTTCTCACACGCTGCCATGTGAGCACAAATGCCATCTTCAGTTCTACAGCTTCTTGAAGTAAGCTGTTCCTGATAATAACCCCTACGATTATATCTGCAATCGTATTCTCTACTGAGCAACTTCAAAACATTTTTAGTTCAGTTGCACAGCATCATGGCCACAAAAATGATCTTTCTAAACTACTTGTTTTTCTCCTTTTTCCTGGGGTACTGTAGTAAGGATCCTAAAAAAGGGCTCTCTTGTTTTCAACCTGTTGGCCAAGTCTAACAAGGCTCATTCAGGAAAAGGTGCCTGAATCTACTACATCAGCCTTCGATAACATACACCAGACTTAAAGACTATCAGAATGCAGGCAAACGAAACTGACTCCATCTTGGGCACTGGAAAAGGGCATGGGGAGAATGTAGTGGCACCTGATGAGGATATTAAGCTCTTCACTTTCCAGCTGTAGGTTGGCCTTCTCCTGGTTTAGCTGCAACTGAAGCTTTACGTTCAGGTCAAGCAGGTTCTCATTCTTGCTATCATCCTGCAAAGACTAGGGAGCCAAAACAGGAGAAACTCAGAGATTTCCCATGTCTTAGGAGACCTCCCTCGGACAAGGCAATGACACCCCACTCCAGTACTCTAGCCTGGAAAATCCCATGGATGGAAAAGCCTGGTAGGCTGCAGTCCATGGGGTCGCTCAGAGTCGGACACGACTGAGCAGTGTTCTTGCCTGGAGAATCCCAGGGACGGGGGGAGCCTGGTGGGCTGCCGTCTATGGGGTCGCACAGAGTCGGACACGACTGAAGCGACTTAGCAGCAGCAGCAGCAACAGGAGACCTCCCTACCCTCAGACTGCCTACCCCAGGGGACTACCTTCATGATAGAATACATCTGCTTTTCCAGCTGCCGTATCTGTGCCACATGCTGCCGCACTGCCTCCTGCAAGTGTAATATGCTGCTGCGCTGCTCCTCAGGATTGCTAGAGATCTCAAGCTGGAACCTGACCCGCTGCTTCTTCTCACTGTGCTCCTAAAGGAACAGAAAAGGAAATGCAAGAGACAAGCCTTGCAGTAAAATAAAATATAGAAAGGAACAAGAAATGATGACCTCTTCTGGAATGTTCACCTTCATCTGTCACTGTTTGCAGCAAGAGTAAGGAGTAGGCCAATGCAGAAGATTTGGCAATGTGGATTTCACAATAAGCCAGTTCCACAGGGGAGGGACAGAGGTGGAAGTAGGGAGCAGTTTGGTGTTTTTCGAGGTAAGTGACTGAGTAAAGAAAAAATTGACCAAGAAAAACAAGGGACACTCAAACCTTTCCTAGATAACTAAAATTTCAACTGCTGCTGCTAACTAAAAGAGGATGTATCATCCACCAGGCCCTTTTTCAGTCTGAAGCATGGCTTTTCTTACTGGACCCCAAATAAAACCACAAGGTCTGGGGGTTCCTCTAAGGCTAACTGGCATTCTATAACAGATCCTACTCACCTTCCGCTTGGGTTCTACATGGAGCAGCAGGTTATTGACGATATCCAGGATCATAGCATATTGAGCTGGGTTGGTGGAGATTTCCAGCTCATGATGGATGAGGGTAAAGGTATCCACAGCCCCTAAATAATTGTTTGCAGCTGAATAAGAGGCTCAGTTTCTCCCTAAATTTCTATCCCATCTCCTAATCCATATCTTGAACCATGTCTGTTAATTAACCCCATAAAAGGGCTTGGTGAGATATGCTCATGGGTAGAAACACCTGCTTATTTCAGAATCAAACAATATGCATTCAATCCAGTCATTTGGTTTTTTTTGGCTGAGACTACCGGCACGTGGGATCTTAGTGCCTCAGCCAGGGATAGAACCTGTGCCCCCTGCAGTGGAAGCACAAAGTCTTAGTTGTTATAAGTCAAGTCCACCAGACAAGTCCCCCATTTATTCCAATTCTGTTCTTTCCTAGAAAAACTTAAAAAATAAAAAGCAAAGTGAAATGCTAATGCCCTGTGCATAGTGGGACTCTTAATAACACTACTGCCTCAAAACCACCAAGGAAATAACTACT
This sequence comes from Budorcas taxicolor, assembly GCF_023091745.1. NCBI lineage: Eukaryota > Metazoa > Chordata > Mammalia > Artiodactyla > Bovidae > Budorcas > Budorcas taxicolor. Next base: position 20,013,335 of record NC_068928.1, read on the forward strand.
TTCACAAGGTTCCTACTCCCCGCCAAAAGCCTTTCAAACCCTGAATACCTTCTTGCTTCTTCAGGAGATCTTCCTTTTCCTGGTTCTCAGGAACCTCAGGTGGCTTAATCTGCGTTGCCAGCTCAGGATCAATGTCATGGCTGTAACTAATATAGTACATTCTGCAGTTGCAGCGTGAAATGATCCTCTGGATTTGCTGGGCTTGCTGCGCCTCAGCTGGCTGGTTCCAATCTGGGAAGAGGTAGGAAAGAGATAAGAGGAAGACATTCTCAAAAGAGGTATTGTAAGAGCCTCCCAGCTACGTGTGATGTCTAGGTAACTCCAGACACTTGCTTTCAATATAGCCTAACACAAAAATGGTCCTAATCCATATATTAATCTTGTGTGTCTGCGTGCGTGCATGCTCAGTCACATCTGACTCTTTTGTGACCCCACAGACTGCAGCCCACCAGACTCCTCTGTCCATGGGATTTTCCAGGCAAGAATACTGGAGCAGGTTGCCATTTCCTTCTACAGGGGAATCTTTCTGACCTAGGAATTGAACCCATCTCCTGCACTTCCTACACTAGCAGGCAGACTCTTTACCACTGAGTCACCTGGGAAGCCCATATTAATCTTAAGAATAAGTAAAGAAACGAGACCTCCTTCAGGATGCATGTCTGCTCCTCACCACATGATGGGGAAGAGGTAAGAACTGACCTGTGGTGGTGGTAACCATGCCTCCCACTGCCTGCCCGCTCTCCATCAGCTCCTGCACAGAGTCCAGACTACGCTGCCGGTGCTCCTCAATATTCTTTACCTGAAGACAGAGAGATATAGGCATCTTTAACTCCTGGGGGACCAGTAGCTTGTCCTGCCCAACTGGGTCATATATCTCCATAATCCAAGGATAATACTATTGAGACTTTCACTGCCTAGAACTGATGAGTCTCCCAAGGTAAAGGACAAATGTCCCTCTCTCCTGGCTCAAACTACCCAAGCTCTCCAAACCCAACTTGAGTTATATTCACATTTTGCCAGGATTCAGGCCAGAAAAATATGAGCGAGGTAAAAACCGAATCATGTCCAATTTCACACCCATAAGGATGGCTACCATAATATGAGAAAATAAGGCAAGGATGTGCAGAAACTGGAACTCTGTGTACTGTTGATGAGAAGTAAAATGTTACAGCCAATATGGAAAACAGTATGGCAGTTCTGCAAACAATGAAACACAAGGGCTTCTCTGGTGGCCCAGTGGTTAAGACTCCCTGTGTCCAATGCAGGGGGTGTGGGTTCAATCCCTGGTTAGGGAACTAAGATCCCACATGCCACACAGTGTGGGCAAAAATTAAAAACAAAAAAAAATTAACAGAATTACTCTATAATCCAGCAATTCTACTTCTGAATATATACCCAAAAGAATTAAAGGCAAGGTCTTGAAGAGAAATGTGTACTCCCATATTCATAATAGTGTTATTCACAATAGCTAAAATATGGAAGTCACCCAAGTGTTCATCAATGGATGAGTGGAGAAGTAAAATGTGGTATATACATACAATAGAAATCAGGTTTAAAAGGAAGGAAATTCTGACACATGCTACAACATGGATGAACCTTGAAAACAATACACTAAGTGAAATAAGTCAGCTGGTCGCAAAAAGACAAACACATATGATTCCACTTATATGACATACCTAAAATTTATATATATAAAAGAGATATTTAAGAACAATCAAAATCATAGAGAGAGAAAAGAGAATGGTGGGTGCCAGGACCTGGGGGAAAGCAAAATGGGCAATTACTATTTAACGGGTATAGTTTCAGTTTTACAAAATGCAAAGAGTTTGGGACATGGATGGTGATGATGGTTGTAAAACATTATGAATGTACTTAATACAACTAAACTATACATTTAAAATGATTATGATGATAAATTTTATATAACATTATCAATTTTTTTTTGGCCATGAACACTGCATGGAGCTCTTCGAACCTGCATCCCTGCAGTGGTTTGCAGAGTCTTAACCACTGGATTGTCAGGGAAGTCCCTTTTTATCTTTTTTGTGTTTTATAAGTTTTATATTATATATATTTTAATCACAATTTTTAAAAATGAAAAAAATCACGTCATGGGCAAAAAAAATTCATCAAAACAAATGACTTCCCACCCATTTTGGTATTCGTGTGTTTGTGTTCTTGCTGTTTTCTGTCTTCAGACTGTTCTGACACTGTTGCCATGGGGGAAGAGAACTGAATCCTTTGGACTCTGCCAAGCTGAAGTCAAAGTGAATAGAATGAGTGATAACGAGAACACAGACAATCTGCCAAGTCACAAAAAAATTCATATAGGAATGGCAATATCAAAGTCCTTCCCACCTCAGCCAAGGACGTTCTACTCTAAAGCTAATACCACAGTCTGAGAAAAAAAGAATTCCCTTGCATAAGGCGGCATGCCTGGAAGAACCAGAGGTCTAGAAAATGCCAGAAAAGGAGATCTTGCATAGTTCATCCTGCCTACCTCTGCATGAGTAGTTAACATTTTCTCTGCCTATCTCCTGAGACTACTAGTAAACAGTACTGCTTGCCTGAACTACAGCTGTAATCTACCAGCGTGACCTTTCACATTATCATCAACCTGACCCTGATTCAATGCTTATTACCTCTTATATAAGTTATGCTTGGGGTTGAGCCTTAAGATCATTGGAGTAATAAGTATCAGTCAGGGAGGAGGGAAGAGGGGTTAGCTTTGTCTCCAATGAGTAGAATGAAAAATGAAATTATCACGTTGGTCCCAATCAGATGTAGCTGGATCCAATAACTCATCTGAATGGACCACACCCAGCACAATGTGTACATTTAACACCTGTTAAGTAATCACAATGCAGAATAGTGGCTAGGTACATCTCATACTCATTAGAGCTCCCAATAAATTTGATGATAGTATATCCTAGAAATTACAGTGCAAACTTAGTTTTACCAAAATGCTGAAAATTTATAGCTTAGTCCCTGCCAACTGTTCACAATCTCGCCTAACAAAAAAAATTATCTTAATATACAACCAAGACCTCCCCAAACATACTGACTTAAATAAGACTTTACTTCCATCTGAATAAAGCTTTGTATGTTTCAAAGAACTTTCTATTTGATCCTTTCAACAACCTTGTGTGAGTGAAATATTCTGTTTCACAAATAAAGGTGAATTCGTGTGTTTGTGTTCTTGCTGTTTTCTGTCTTCAGACTGTTCTGACACTGTTGCCATGGGGGAAGGGAACTGAATCCTTTGGACTCTGCCAAGCTGAAGTCAAAGTGAATAGAATGAGTGATAATGAGAGTAGCCCATTGATAATGAGTAACCCATTGCCCAAGGGCTCATGGCTACTAAAACGGCAAAACTGAAATCATATCTCACATAATAACCTGCCTCCCAGACAAGCAGTCTTTCTATTCAACCTTACTGATTTTCTGAAACAACTAATCAAGCATCTTCATGAGAGATCAGAGAAAGAGCAGCTAGAGAGCTTATTGAAAATTCCCAGACTTACTGCCTGGTTTTTTTGGCTGCCTACTGATAAATAAGATCTTATTAATAGTGGTCAGCAATCTCAAGTTAAAAAGTTGCAACTCATTTTACTCTCAGGTTGGGAAATGAGAATTTTTCTTGCAATGAAATAGAATAAATAGTATGAGATCTAAAAAAAAGAAAAAGCACTATGTTGTCCAGATCACAGGCCAGAGACTGCATGGAGTTTCTATATTCAAGTGTTACGAGCCTCATTATTCTACAACCTGCTAGCAAAAGGTACTATCAAGGACCTTGGAAGCCATTTTGGTGAAAGGTGCCAACTATGGAGAACTGGAGAGATATCAGGCCTTCCGAGTCCTGCCGACTAACCTCTAACCAGAGCTGTCGGCCATCCTGCTCAGTGGGGCTGCTTTCAGTGGTGGCAAAGTACTGCATGCCATCTAGGATGCAAGTCCAGGAGGTCTTTTGCTTCAATGTGTCACCATACCAGGCTGGATGGTGTTGGCACTGCAGCAGCTGGGCTTTGGCAGCTGAAACAATGACACAGCCTTCCGTCTCTGCTCCACGAAGAACCATCTATGCCAGAAACGGAAGCAGAGTCACAGCACAAGGGCCGGGAAGAAAACAGAGGTTAGTGAAAGGACTGTACCAGTGACTACAGGTGGGTCTAATTCTGGCTTACTGAGTGAGCTCTGCTGGCTTCTACTAATGGAAGTGATTATCCACGATACCTGTTATTAATAAAAAGGATAGTGTTTTGGAGCTCTACCCACCTATTCTTATGTAGGGGTGGGGGGGGGAGGTAAACACACATGATTATCATCTAGCCCTATCTTGGGGTACTCTAGTAAAGAGAGGGTACCTGGCAGTTGACCAGTTCAATAAGGCAGTTTCGGTTATATATGTCATCAGTCTGGCAGGCAGCAATACCACACAACTGGTCACTCACACCTGACTCCTCTTCTGTGAACACTACAAACCTATCTGTCTCTTCAATCAGCTTCTTCAACATGTAGGCACCTGACAGAGGAATAAGAAGCAGGGGGAAAGCCACAGAGTCAAAGGAAAAAGAACACAGCCAGGGCCAAACTCCCCTTCTTTCAATTTCTCTAGAACATATTCTCCCCAACCTGCAACTCCAGCTCAGCCCACTCCACCCCTTTTGGGTAACAGATGTCATTTCATTTTCCTTCAATTTTAATAAAAGTAAAAGATTCCCAAGAGAAACTTAGAAACACTACGTAAACGCTAGCATCTCTTTCTCTTAGGCATATCCACCTCTGAATTACTCTAGGATCTTTTTCCCTTCCATCGTGTTCCTTCTATTTTTCACTTTATATATTTTTTAAATTTTTAATTTGTTTTAAATTGAAGGATAATTGCTTTATAGAACTGTGCTGGTTTCTGTCAAACATCAACATGAATCAGCCACAGGTATATGTATGTCCCCTCTCTCTCGACTTCAAATTGTTTTAAATGCTATTTGTTTGCTGACCACTCCTTTCCACATCAATCATTGCCTTGCCATCAGTGTCACTGTGTTCTAGCTCTACCGCTTTCTCTGATCATGCCTTAGGTCCTCCACCTTCTCCCAGGTTTTAGAGATAAGTCTATCTCTTAAGGTCTCTCCTTGGCCTGCTCCCTGTTCTTTCTTCTAAAGTTTGTCCAACAATGGTAGGTTAACAGCACTGTCTCCAGAGTTAGACTAGCGTGCCTATGTTCAAGATCCTATCTCTGCCAATTACTCTGATGGTAATCTTTGGCAGTTGGCTTTAACCTGTTTCCTTGTGTGTAAAATAATAGTAACTATCTAATATGGTTTTTTGAGAGAATTAAATGGAATAATATATAAAGTATTTCACAGGATACCTGCCACACAGTTAAGCATTATCTCCTGGGCATTAACGCTTAGCTCTATGCTGAAACTCCCAATCTCTAACTCTAAGCCCTAAGCTTTTAGATCCTCATTTCCACCTGTTTTTTAGACATTATCTAGATGTACTACTTGCACGACAAACTCAGCATGTCCAAATTTGAACTCAACAATCCTACCCCTCCACAAACCTGTTCAGCCTCTGGCTCTCCTATTTCTAATATTACTGTTACTATCAAGTCACCAGGCTCAAAGCATCAGTCAATTGTTATCTCTTTCTCCATGTTCTAACTCCCTCTTCCAACGAGCTGCTAAATCTTACATATGTACATAACATTTCTGTTCATCCTCTCATCTCCATTCCCACTGCCTCTACCTAGTTCAGGTACCCCTGGCCTCTTGTTAAAATGCCATAATAGTTTCCTCCTTTGTCTCCCCCACCTCCAGTTACTTTCTCTCCAGTCCTCCCCAACACCACCACCAGATTTATCTTTCTAAAAGTAAAATTCTAATGGTGACACACCCCTATTCAAATCCTTCAGCAGTTCACCGGTGTTTACTGAATAAGGAACAAAAACTCCCTTAGCCTTGTATGAAAGACCTTTGATGTTCTACCTGCAGCTTTCCTTTCCAGCCATCTTCACCCTTAGCTACACCTTGTGCCAACCCAGACTGTTCACTCTCCTCTGAACATACTGAGCTCGACCAACTCCACTCCTGGTCAAGATACTCCCTTTGCTTTCAATGCCTTTTCTCCTCATTTCCACATGCTTAAACCATACTAAGCCTTTAAAGTCCAGCTCAAATGCTACTTCCTCAATAAACCCTTCCCTGACCACAGAACCTCCTTCACTAGTCAAGAACTCACATATGCTCTAATTTCTCTCTAGTGGCACTTAGCATTTTTCACCTTGTCTTTAAGCTCACCATGAACTTGCATTCCTCTGTACTTGTTATTCCCTCTCCCTAAAATGCTCTCTTTTCTTTCTTTGCCTATTAGACCTCTCAGTCATGTCCAACTCTTCTGCAACCCATGGGCTGCAGCCCCACAGGCTCCCCTGTCCATGGGATTTCCCAGGCAAGAATACTGGAATGGGTTGTTATTTCCTTCTCCAAGGGATCTTCCTGACCCAGGAATTGAACCCGCATCTCCTGCACTGCAGGTGAATTCTTTATCACTACATCACTGGGGAAGCCCCTTATCAGTCTTCCTCTCTTTTTTATTATCTTTTCTGTGAAGCCCTTCTAGACTTCCCTATGCTCATTTAAATACTTTCTTCTTAAACATTCCTACAACGCATTTTCATGACTTATTTTTTTGGCTGCACTGTACTGCACACAGGATTTCAGTTCCTTAACCTGGCAAATCCACGCCTCCTGCAGTGGAAGCACAGAGTCTTAACCACTGGACCCCCAGGGAAGTCCCATAAACCAGACCCTTTAATGCCTACCTGGCACTGCTATGTAAGACTTAGGTGGCCTAATATGGAAAAATTACAGTTTCATCTCTACACACAGATTGAACCACCCAGAATTAGTCCTTCTCAAACTCCTGTTCAACCCCACATACATAACCCTTCAGAGTCTTCTTCCCCAGCTTACCTCCTGAAGACCCCTTATCAGGCTGTCCACTGAAGCTGGGAGTGCTGACAGGAGGTGGGGTTGGGGCACTGGAAGGAACACTCTGTTTTGGCTTTTTGGCTGGCAGGTGGGGATCAATCTTTAGCCCCTTCAGCGCCTCAGTAGAGAGGTTACGTTTGAGCACAGCCGCCTTTTTGTAGCCATCATATAAACCAAAGGCAATGTCCCGATTGGTGGTTGTCCAGGAAGCCCGTAAATCTACCAAGTGCAGCTGATGTGTGTGAAAGGCAGGATCCCCAACTCGAGTAGAGGGCTCCTAGGAAACAGGGAAAGGACCTCAGAGTTGCATGGAAATTCCCACCATTCCTCCTGAACCACAAATGCAAAGATAACAAACACGCTTGCTGAATAACAGACCTCTTCTGAGTGATACAAGACGACTGAGTGAAAGAGAAACTACGTGGGCTTAGTGTGTGTACTATATTACACTCCTACTATATCCACTGTATTTTAAACACAGTTTTTTTGGGTTTTGGTCACTAAGTTGTGTCCAACTATTTTTCGACCCCCACGTGCTATATAGCCCGCCAGGCTCCTCTCATCGATGGGACTGCCCAAGCAAGAATACTGGAGTGGGTTGCCATTTCCTTCTCCAGGGGCTCTTCCCAACCCAGGGACTGAACCTCCATCTCCTGCACTGCAGGTGGATCCTCTGCCACTGAGCCGCTGGGGAAGCTCCATCCACTGTATTTTAAATGACTCAAAAGAATTTCATCTTAAAATCCTTCCTTAATTGGGGGCAGGGTAGGGACCACCAAATAAAGCACTAGGAAAAAAAAAAGTTTTACCCCATTTCCTGAAAAGCAAGAGTATCTTCAGAGAGAGGGGTGCACATACTAGTGAATGTATCATCAACTGACAACATATATAATTAGACACAGTTAGCGTTACCCGGGACTGTGGAGGGTGATGCAGCCAGGAAATTAAAAGACGCTGAGTCCTTGGAAGGAAAGCTATGCCCAACCTAGACAGCATATTCAAAAGCAGAGACATTACTTTGCCAACAAAGGTCCGTCTAGTCACGGCTATGGTTTTTCCTGTGGTCATGTATGGATGTGAGAGTTGGACTGTGAGGAAAGCTGAGCACCAAAGAATTGATGCTTTTGAACTGTGGTGTTGGAGAAGACTCTTGAGAGTCCCTTGGACTGCAGGGAGATCCAACCAGTCCATTCTGAAGGAGATCAGCCCTGGGATTTCTTTGGAAGGACTGATGCTAAAGCTGAAACTCCAGTACTTTGGCCTCCTCCTGCTAAGAGTTGACTCATTGGAAAAGACTCTGATGCTGGGAGGGATTGGGGGCAGGAGGAGAAGGGGACAACAGAGGATGAGATGGCTGGATGGCATTACTGACTCGATGGACATGAGTGTGAGTGAACTCCAGGAGATGGTGATGGACAGGGAGGCCTGGCGGGCGGCAATTCATGGGGTCGCAGAGTCAGACACGACTGAGCAACTGAACTGAACCTAAAGCCTACCGCTATGAACTGAATTGTGTCCTCACACCAAATTTTTGTGTTGAGGCCATAATCCCCAATGTAATGTAATGGGGATTATAAAGATGGGGCTTTTAGGAGGTAATTAGGTTTAGATGGGGTCCTAATCAGGGTGGGGCCCTCATGACAGGATTAGTGTCCTCACAAGAAGACCCTTCAGAGAGCTTCCGTCTTTTCCTCCTGGGTGAGGTCACAGTGAGAAGGCAGCCATCTGGAGGCCAGGAAGACAGCCCCCACCAGAACTTGACCACGCTGCCCAGCCTCCAGCAGTGAGACAAATTTCTGCTGTTTAAGCCCCTCTGCTTACAGTATTCCATTATGGCAGCCTGAGCAGACTTAGACAGCTACTGATATAAGCAAGGCAGTAGAGGGAACGTGTCAGGTGGTACCTCCTCAGCCGTGCGACTGCTGTGCCGTTGGTAGGTAAGGGAGGACAGGCTCAGTAGGTGGGTCTTTGTTACCAAGGGGTCAAGGCAGTGGTCAGCATTCTCTTCAGTGGGCGAAGCCATCAGGTGGACAGTCGCCTGGCTTAGGTCACTAACCATCTGGGTCACACTCCAGTCAGAGATGAGGCGCCGCATCACTGTGCCCGCTGAGGAGAGGAGGCACACAGGGCCCATGCAAGCCAGCACAGAAGGCCAGTGTGGGGCAGGGAGACAGGCAGGGGGACACTGAGGAACAGGATGGGGGACAGCGCGGAGAGACGAGGGAGCCTCTGGTCTCACCTTGAGGTATAAGTCGCTGAGTTCCCCGAGTGAAGACGTGGCCCTGACTGCACTCAATCTGGATGCCACGTTGCTGGGCGAATGAGGCCCAGTAATGCACCTGGCAACAAGAGAACGTAACACTGAACCGAGGATGGTGCCAGGGCGGTGACTCAGAGACCCAGTGAGGGAAAACAAGAAAACTAGAGAAGTGGACAGCTGTTGGCAGCGCCATCAGAGCTGACCTGCAGCTGGGGAAAGAGTGCGGTATAGGAAAGTTGCTTGTAGTGCTGGCCGAGTTTCTTCTTGCTGGGTTTCAGGTTGTTGAAGAGCTTTCCCCTACAAATAGGCCTTGTGACACTAGTCCAAGTTGCCCAGAAGTTCTGCATCCAGCGCAGGGTGCTACTATACAGCAGAATCCGGGGCTGGGACATCGCTGCAAAAGAAATGGTAGACGTTTTACAGCTGTGGTTAAAACACAGATGAAAGGACTACCCTGGTGGTCCAGTGGCTAAGACTCTGCGCTCCCAATGCAGGGGGCCTGGGTTCAATCTCTGGTCGGGGAACTAGATCCCATATGCTGCAGCTAAGAGTTTGCATGCCGCAGGCCTCAACTAAAACATTTCACAGGCCATAATGAAGATTCTGGCGTGCCAACTAAGACCTGGCACAGCCAAATAAATTTTAAAAAAATAAAAAATAAAAAAACACAGATGAAGTTAAATCCTTTCGTAGCTTCACGGTTTTGCTTCTTTTTTCATTCACTTGTTGAAGGGCTTCCCAGGTGGCGCTAGTAGTAAAGAGCCTAAGCGCCAATGCAGCAGACTGGAGAGGTGTGGGTTCAGTCCCGGGTGGAGGAGAGCCCCCGGAGAAGGAAACGGGAACCCACCCCAGCACTCTTGCCTGGGAAATTCCAAGGACACAGGAGCCAGGCAGGCTGTAGTCCTTGGCGTGGCAAAGAGATGGACATGACTGAGTGCACCACACACTGCTGAAGCACTAGCTCCCAGTACTTTCTTTTTTTCATTTTGGCTGTGCTGGGCCTTCATTGCAGCACAGAGGCTTCACTGCCCTGGCATGTGGGATCTTAGTCCCCTAGTTACAGATCAAACCCATGTCCCCTGCATCGGAAGGCAGACTGACAAGCACTGCACCACCAGGGAAGGCCCCCAAGCTTCAGATTTTAGAGGCTTAAAAACCCCAATGGCACTCAAGCCTCACATTCTCCAGCACTCTCTCCTTTCAAAGACCCAAGAACTGTACTTCTACCAACCCTCTTCCAAAAAGGATCCTAACCCCAAAGCTCCCTTGCTCTTCTCTGATCCCCTCTCCAGAGGGTCAAGCTGAAGTCCTCGGTGTCTAAGCTTATCCTCCCAAGCCCTTCCTCCCCATTGCCCCAGACCCAAGCCTCACTTCCACTGCGCCGAGTCAGATCCATCTTGATGGAGAGATTGAGGTTCTCGGAGCGAAAGGCCCGGTAGGAGTCATGGAACTGGCCCAAGGGCACCTCAGGCAGGAACTCTGGGGCCCGCAGAGTGACACCATGGTGATCATGGGGGTTCCCGTGGCACAGCCACTGCAGGTCCAGGGTCATGCAGAGGTCAGGCAGGTGAAGGAAGCAGCAGTCATCATACCTGGCTCACGACACAGCCCTGGTCACCAGCGGCCCCTCAGCTCTCCCCACTCCCCCGACCCTGAGTCCCACACCCTGTCTGAGGCTCCATCCATTACTCCACTCACTTAGAGGCTGTTCTCACGTTGATATCCAAGTCGCCCGTGAACACAAACTGACCGGGTTTCCAGTGAAAAGACAGGTGGTTCCATTCCCAGTGCATATTTTCAGTTGTGTTGTATGGATCCTATAATCACCCCAAAAACTTGGTGAGATATAACTAAGCATTATCACCTTCTCCCCACAAATGAGTGCTTTTCTCTCTTCCACCATATGCTGTACAAACCCCAGCTCCACCATCCTCAGAAGAAAACAGCTCCTCTGGACCCCTCACCTCAGTGGCCAGCTGGTGCAGGTTGGCCTGTTCAATGTCCATGTGCCAGTCCCCATGGAACAGAAGACGGCTCTTGTCCCACCAGGGCAGGGGTGGACTGGGGTCAGCTGAGGGCTTGGTCAAGAGGTCCACACACTGGCCAATCAGAGTCCATGCTGGATCCCAGCACGGGCCCCATACCACGGTGTACTGGAAGATTTCCGCTGGGGCAGAGGAGCACAGGACGCAGCCTGTTACACACCTTCACCCCTCCCTTAGGCCTTTACTCCAGAAGGGCCTCAGCTCATCTCCCACCCCAGCCATCACCACCATCTCAGTCAAATCACCTGCCCTCCCCTACTCACAGTGGAAGTCATGATAGAACTTGAGTGGGGGCATGTTCCTCTCGATGGCCACGTTGCCCCAAGGAAGCCCCAACGGTAGGATCTGGCGCCGCCGAGAGCAGGGCTGGCCACTCTGCTCAGTGCCCACCAGTCGACCCATCAGTCGCCAGTCACGGATCTCAAACAAGTACCGGGGATAGTCTCTTATCCGCACTGTTAACACAGGGAGGACACACAGTGACTACCCAGGAAACTGAGCACTCACAGGCCCTTCTTCCCCCTGCCACTATTTTTACATCTATTTCACAAGGTCAACTGAGAGAATAAGAGCTGGCAGTTGGCAGCAAAGCTAAAAACAGGGCACAGAGACCTTGAGCAGAGAGTGAGGGGGAGAACGCTGAGATCCAAGAGCCGCACTAACCCTGAAGATGACTATGTTAGCTGTGCCCCTGTGTTCAGCCAAGCAGTTTCAGGGTGAAATTCAGGAACAGAGAAAAGGAAGAGGAGTCCACCCATCCCACTCCACCCACGCCCAAAACAGCCGCCTTTCCCAATATAACTGAGCTCCTCTCTAATTGTTCTAAGAGCTCCCTGGAGCTCCAAGGGCAAACCCTGGGCTCTGCAAATAAAGAAGTGTTACTTACCCAGAAATGTCTTGACGCTGCACTTGAGCATCCTACACCACTGAATGACAAGATCTATTCCCTCAGCAGGGAAAGGGCTGCCTGGATCAAGCTCCCGAACCTGCTCTAGCACACGCTCAGGCCCGTGGAAGGAGGCGTCTGCCAGAGCCACCAGTTCTAGCCCTGCCAGGCTCCAAGTGAGCAGTGCCCGGCGCATGGGCGTGTTGCCATAGAGACGACGGGAGCGCTGGATGTAGATTTCAATGTTTTTATGTTCCAAAGAGGCATACAGCTCCTCGATTTTGCGGGCAGGCAGTAACTCCCCATGCTGCTTCCGCAGGGCGGCCACTTTGGCATCCAGCAACTGCAGCCTTTTGGCACTCTCCTTACTTTCATCCTTCATCAGCTCGTAGTTATCACGAAGTTTCACCTCAAAAATGTCATCCAGGAAAACCCATGAGAAGTGCTGGACCTTCAGGAGTATATCAGGTGGGAGTGGGGCAGAGCTGGGAGAAGCCTGAGAGCGAGACCCTCCATGCAGGCCCTTCAGCCACTTCTGAACGCCCACGGCCTCGTCCAGAGTCCGCGAGAAATCGTACTGATAAGGAAACTCCACGGAGACTGAACCCAGAGAGAGGAGCCACACGCGGTTCCGGAGCGTCTGCAGCCCAGGGAAGGGGTTCCGGTGAAGGATCATCTCCTCCAGCTCAGGGAGCAGCTGCACCTCCACCTCCTTGAAGCTGAAGATGCTGTTGCCATCGAAGCCCGCGGCCAGCTCTGGGCAGTAAGCCTGCAGTGAACCCCCGTGCCGGCTCAGGGACACACTCTCGGCAGCCAGGGTAATGAACTTGTCCTCCGCTACAAAAGCCGTCAGCTTGGCTGTGCTCACCTCCAGTGTCAGGTTTAGCAGCCGCTTTGGCGGGGAGGACTCCAGGGGACAGCCTTCTGGCTCAGAGGGGGTCGCTGGAGTCTCTAGCTCAGCAAGGGGAACAGTCTCAGGGAAAAGAGTGGTTCTTAGTAGGTCTCGGCACTGCAGGGTGGCCAGCACATGCTGGTACAGGTACATGTGATCTGGGGGGCTCCAGAGTAAGGTCAGCCCTGCGCCACACTGAACCTTTATACAACAAGAGGAGAGGATTGATCGATTACCACATCCTAGAACATGAGAGATGCAGGAACTATTATATACATGCACAAGAACCTTCTCCGCTCAGAAGTCTTTCCTGAGCAACCACATTAATTACCCCCTTGCTTTGCTCCTCTTTGCACTAGTATGCTGAGCTAACATTTCCTACTTATACTTACAACACTTACTCTTTTTTTAAGTTCTCCTCAACCAGATTCTAAATTGTCTAAGACTAGAAGCCATTTAATTCTCTGGTATCTACCAGAGAATATCCAGTATATAGATGTACTCAAGTCATTTGGCTTTTACGTTTCTGCTAATGAATTACCTTTCCATAACGATCACCTTCTGTATAATAACCACTGCAAGAATCAATCGGAAAATGTTCATGCACTGATTGTACCTTGACTTGATTCTTAAAAAGTACTGGTCACAAATTCATATAGCAACAGACTTATGGCAAAGTATGCCTCAAAGAAGGGATTAGAGGAACTCTGTTAGCCTGAAAAACAAAGTCAATTCTCCATAGTTAAGCAGACAGAGGAAATTTAAATTCCAAGACCAAAAAATTCCTCTGAGTTCCAATCTCTGTAAAGCAAACTCTTCAGTTTCCAAAGGAAGGTGAAGTCCAATGAACAGGGAAATATCTCACTCTCCTCCCAAGAGGACCCCATGTCCAAATGAAATGATACCCTGAGAAGAAAGGCACTGGGAAGCCTCTCAAAACTTTCCAGTGCCTCCATCTTCAGATCTCTTCCAGCCTGTTGATGAGCTGAGTGCTTCAGTAAAATGCCACCAGATCATGACCTTTAAGAGCCCATATATATATATATATATATATATATATGTATGTATCTGTATATCAGATTTATGCACTGAAATCTTTACAGTTGAAATTGTATGTCTGATATCTGCTTCAAAATAATCCCACAGTAGAAGGCAGGCACAACTGCTCAGAGTTTAGCTAAATGAGGTTGGTCCTAAGTTGGTAATTTTTGAGGCCAGGTATGGTTGCATGAAAGTTCATATACTCTCTGGTTTTGTATGTGTTTTAAGTTCCATGTTAAAAGATACAAATGTACAACACAAGCCAGGGAAAAAAGACCAACCACTAGGCGTTATGTTTCTCACAGGTGAGTTTCACAACATGACTAAGCCAGCCATTCAAATATGGTGAGTATCAGTATAACATGCTCTAAGCCAGGGAAAAACCAACCCGACCCCACCTCGCCATAGAAACATTACCTCTAGAGAACGGATGCTGCTGTGATAGGTGACGGAGAGCATGGAGAAGCCGAGCACTGGAGTAGGGATGTCAGGAGCCTTACAACAGGGCTGCATCTTCTCTGTGACCGACTTCACCAGCGCAAGCACAAGTCCTTGAACACCCACAGTGGAGGTCTCAGCACTTCCCAGGACAGTCAGTGTGTCCAGCCGGATCTCAGAAGCACCTAACATCCAGAAACCATGTCAGGGTTGGTTCTTGGCTCTCAAACTCCAACTTCAGTCCTCACTCTCCCTTCCTTATTCCCTTCACTCTGGCTATCCTTATTCCCCACACTTTCCTAACCTAATTCCTCATGTTTTAGGGAAGTTTTCCTTTCCTGTTTTAACCCAACTACAGTTGGCAGGGCCAAAGAAGTACCCAAACTCCCACCAACTCCCCAGAGATACATCAGTTTCTCTCTAGAACTAAATACACAAAGAAACAGAAAACTAACTGCATCTCCTTCTCCTGATCAGATATCAAAGCTGTTTTTTCTTATACACTTTGCTATCTGTAAGCCCTTAAGAAATATCAAGAAGCCCAACAGTTACACAAGACCTTTTAACATTTCCTGCCTCTGACTTAGAAAATTTTCAAATAACTGATTTTATTTCGTGAGAAGCAGCAGCGTAATCTGCTTAGGTTACAAACTATCCACTTCAGTATAGTATACTGTATACTATACTGTATAACTACCCACTTCCTGTCCCACTTACCAACCAGGGCAGAAAGGGTGAACAAGTTCATGTCCTCCACCTTTAAGTCCACCTTCCACAGTAACGACACAGATTCCCCAAATGAGGATTCCCTGGAGACAGCTGACTTCCCAGACTGTGGACCCATTAAGGAGAAGATCCGAGACAGACACTGAGCGCAGGTATCTGATACCTCCACCTGCAGTCCTCGGATGGTACAGTCAAGAAAGAGGGTATCTGACTGAGTGCTGGACAGGCCCAGAGGCTGGTTATAGCTACCCTAGAAAAGACACAATGGGACTTCATCAGAAGCATGCCAACAAACAGTTCTGTAATGCACTGGTGCACCGTCTGCGGCCAAAAAAGGTGCTCAGTGCTCTAGAACGTGGCAGGATGAGCAAACTCTACAGGCTACTGTTCACCAAAGTCCCCACCTACCTGTAGTGTGAAGGAGTCCAGGACAAGCGCCTCACCCCAAACATGCATATTGGGTGGGTGGGGTGCTCTCTGAATATGGGAGTCACTGCCCACCCTCCAGCAGAGGTGGTCCACAGTTAGGACGCCCCGTTGATGGATACTCTGTGGTCTCAGGTGCTGGTAATCTAAACACAGAAGGTGAGAGAGAGGACGTCTTTGGAGCCACAGTGGCCATCAACTGGGCCCAGCTCCATTAATGAATAAATTGTTCCTTTTCCATCGCTGAGCCTTACCCAGAGAGATGGAATTGAATCCCAAGGCAAAGGGTGGTGTATCTCCTAGCTGAATGGAAACATTGACGTTGGAGATGGAGGTGCTAAAGATGATCGGTGCCAGGATTTGAGGAAAGGATCTGTACGGGGACAAGACCTCATTGTTTGACAAGGAAAGAACTGCAACTTCCTATCATGTTATTGATTTCAGAAGCTCTCAAAAGGTAAGGTGAGTTTTATTGTGATTATTAGGAAAGGATGCAACTAGAAAAAGATTGAACTCATCAGCTTCCTCCTACTCCCAGTGATAATCCATAGAGACTTATGAGGTTGAACCAGATGAAATTGCTATTTTCATGTATCAAATAGTATATGCCAAATATGGTGAATATCAGTGTATCTTATAATTCAACTGAATACCACCAAGTAGCATCCCTTACAAACCACTGACCTCTATGGGACACAATGCAAGTACTACACACACAGACATGGCACTAATGACTAAGGCAGATGAGGCATTGACTATTTAAGTTCAGTTCAAGAAATGTCCATTTTATGTAATAAGAAACTGTGCTGGGCACCAAGGACATAAAAACAAAGAATTCTGTCATTCATTCTACTGCCAGTGTCTCATCTAACAGAAAACATAAAGCATGTTTGCTGTTTAGACTGGGCTGTTGAAACTGAGAGTTAAAAAAGATCAAACAAGTAAATACATATTTAACACAAGATGCCACTTTAGACCAAAAAATCCAAGAATCCACCTGATAAGACGGTGGCCGAAAAAGATTACACTGACCTGTTCTTCCTTTGCTTAAGAATAGATGAACTAGACTCTTGGGTTTCCAGTGCTAGCATGTGTAGCCAGTGAGAGAACTCCTGGTGCCGGTAATGAATAATACAAGTGTTCAGAACCAGGGAGGCTGAGAGGTCAATGGTGGTCACCTGGAAACGAGGACACCAGAACTGTGGGTTCAGGTTTTATTTTATATGCTCACGACTCAATGACATACAGGGAGAGCAGAAAAAGGAATGATTCTTGGTCAACAGACCTGCACGTTAGCCTTGAGAGAGTTGAGGCAGACAATGCGCTGGCGGCTCTGGGACAGCAACAACCCATCTGTAAAGGCAAAGGGCAGATGAGAGGAGAACACGGAGAGGGTGAGAGGAAAGACTAGAGAGGGTCAGGGGCGGGCGAGGAGACGAAAAGAATGTCACCAACACTTGTTAGTTTCAGTACATTTCCAACTCCCCCTCCTCTGCTTCACTGACACTGAGTTAAGAAGACCAAGTAAGGCATTGGGGAAGTGTGTGACTGGTCCTCCCGTTCTCTCCCAGTACCACTGACCCCACCCATGAACCTTTCAGAAGGAGTTCAGTGCTCATCTGTGCCACATCAGAATTCGCCGTGAAGCTTCGCAGGGGCAGCTGATCCTCATCACGGTGGTATAGGAAATGCAGCAGCTTCAATGTCCAATTCAGGTGCCTGGACCAGAGACAGAGTCTGGCTTAGAAACACGTGGGATGCTAGTCTTACTCCCTTTCCCCCTTCACACAAGCTCAGTGTAGCTACTGGGCTGGTTATGGAGATCCCAGCACACAGCTCCAACTATCACTCTCCACACTTCTGTGTCAGGAGAGACCTCACCTCTTTTGACTATTCATGGACAACACCACACTCGTGATCTCCATCTTCACTTTGACCTGGTCCGGCAGCTGCTGAAGGAGGTATAGGCCAGGCAGAGTTGGCTCAGCCAAGTCCTCTGTCACCTCTGAAAACACCAATAAATAATACAAAAGCCATCAACTCCTAACACTCAGGTCGCTCAATATGCCATGCCCTCTTCAGCCAAACGTTCCCATGTAAAGTAGGCTAGGCTAACATCCAAACTTAGGCAATAAGGCCAAGATCCCAGGTATCCAGGCACCCACTGTACTTCCTTCCCCAGGGTCTAAAAAACAGTCTGGAGGACTTCCCTGGTGGCGCAATGGGTAAGAATCTGCCTGCCAATTCAGGGGACACAGGTTCAACCCCTGGTCCAAGAAGATCCCACATGCCACAGAGCAGCTAGGCCTGTGCGCCACAACTATTGATCCCATACTCTAGAGCCTGCGAGCCACAACTAATGAGCCTGTGTGACACAACAACTGAAGCCCAAGTGCCTAGAGCCTGTGCTCAAGAATAAGAGAAGCCACCGCAATGAGAAGCCTGTGCACTATAACAAGAGAGTAGACCCAGCTCTCTGCAACTAGATAGCTGGCATGCAGCAACAAAGACCCAGTGTGGATAAAAATAAAACAATGAATGTAATAGTGTGTACACGTCAAAATAAATAACTAAAAAATGCTACAGAGAGCAGGTTATTATAATGAAAAGAATACGGACTTTTGGGCCAAATAATTCAAACCCCATTTTTACTACTGACTACACATGTGATCTGTCAAGTTAGCTAACCTTCCTAGGCACTTTAGTTTCCTCATTTGTGAAATGCTGAGGATTTAGTAGGGGCACATGTACAAAACACAAAGTTCAGACCTCATTTATGATAATTACTCACTAAGTGTTCTTTCACGTACCACAAGCAAATGCCTTCTTTCCTCTAGCTATCCTCAAAGGCCAGGATTAAAGGCCATGGCAAATAACAAATCACATCTAAATGAGTGGTGAGATGACTATTTTTTTTTTCTACTTCCAAAAGAATGCCCTACAGGGAAGCTAAGAAGCTCACTGACTGGGACTTTACCTGAACAGGGAAGAGGCTTGGGGGCCAGGCCTGTGCCCTGGCGCAGCAGCTGACTGTGAAAGAGGCCCTCATGCAGTTCGGCATGGAGTGTCCACACATCCACTGTGATCGCCTTCAGCTGCCCACTGCTGATGCCCACCTCGAGACACAGCTTTAGGGCAAGTGAGAGCTCCGCTAGACAAGTGTCCTCCTACAGGGAAGATAAGCCTCTAAGGTGTGACTGTGTCGGGAGCTTGCAGTCAAAATGCTGTGGTCTGGAACACATAATCTAGAGTGCAAGCCCTGAGCGCCTTCGTACTTTATGCCCAGAAGAAAAACAAGGCATCTGAATGACTGTGACATACTCACCAACTGGCCACTCTTTAGAACTTTGCTGTTGATCTGACTTAGGCTCACCTCACATTTCAGCCTGGGAAAGGAAAAATAAAAAGAGCACCTGGCTCCTTTCCTCATCATTTACCTTCAGTCAAGCTTTGCTGGCTGGAAGGCCCAAGGCAAGCAGAAGTGCTTAATCTTACTCTCTCCTCAAATTACACAGAATGAGAGAACTCGACACCCTGATAAGAAAGCCCTGATATCCACCCAGCCTGAAACAACTGTAAGGCAACAACAGGGTTACCGAGCCTTCTTCTACCCCATGCTTACCTCTTCCCATCACTATCCAAAAGAAAACTGCTTTCTCTGATCTGAATATGCCACAAGGACTCAGAAGTAGCCACCTTGAGGACCATGATGTTTATAGAATCTACATGAATGGAAAACAGCTGGAAGGAAGATGCAAAGATGAATGATTAATATCAAGGCAATGTCGTGCCTTTCCAATGGAAAAATAATAAGGAACCTCTTAGCATTATGCCTTAAAAAGCCACCATGACTCCAAAGCCAGCCATTCCTACTTCAGTCCAGGGAAGTGGGAAAGTAGCCTCACCTGGCAGATTTTCAGTAAGGATGGGCTGAAGGCCAGCTCCTTTTGGTGTGCCCCAGTACTCTGGGAGAACGGGGCAAACAGGCTAGAAACCTTCTGTAGGTCAGTTCTGATACGTACTTCTCCAAAGCACAAGGCCACATAGTGTCTGTCCAGGAGAGAAATCTCACTGCCATCAGGTCCAAACCCCTTCCATACCAGTCTTTTCCCCTCCCTCATACCCATTTTCCCATCCTCCCTAAAAACAGTTCAAATCATGGAAGACAGTCTCAGAGTACTTATCAATATCTGTCTCACAAAACAACAGCTTCCAGGCTAACCCAGAGACACCATCAAGAACCCGATTCCCTCCTTGGGTTGCGGGGCCTCTGTAAACGAATCTCAATCTGCAAACCACAATCCCAAAACATTCCCCAAGAGGAGAGTGAAGAGATAGGGTACTCACGGCAGATCATGGCTAAGGAGTTTGCTGGAAATCCACAGGCTATCGATTTCCTAAAACAGTGTGGGAGGAAGCTTTGTACACTGGCTGTTAGGTAAGCCCAGAGCAGTTTGACAAGAAAGGGTGTAAGAAGAGGAGGAAGTGTGAGAGCCCTTCCACTATTCTCCATTCCATTTCCCCCAGCCTCTCTCCTCAGCACTATATCTTGTTCCTCTCAGTGACACTGGATAGACTTTAATATTTCTCTTTCATGGATTTTTGCCATTTCCCCTCTTATATTAGAATGGTAATCTTCGTTATCTTGGTTCTCTGCGTTACTTCTGTATTTTTGTTCTGTACTTTACTTCCCTATTTTTTTTTTACATGCCCTGGACACCCTGTGCCTCAGAAGTATTTTTAAAAGAACTTGCATCAGTTCCAGTATTCTCAAATATGCTCTAAAATCATCTTGGCAAAGGGGTGGCAAGGCTGGGTTAACTAGGAAAGCCACCAGGATTTTTTAAAAAGGAAGTTAAAAGTTGAAATTCAGCTAGATCAACCCACATACATTCCCCGGGAGTTTCCCAGGACTCACCACTGTTTGCTGGTGCTGCTGAAACTTAAGACTGACATTCTGAATCCAAAAAAAGGAGCCAATCTTTAGTTCTGCCTGCAGCTTCTGCTGACACCACTTGGTGGCCAACCGGACCACAAGCCACCTGCAGAAAAATCCTTGAGTTCACAGGACCCTCTCCCAAAGGGTGGCCACCCCCACCCCCTGCAGGTCTTAGAAAGCCTAGCAAAAGATCATGAACTGGAGGTGGATCTTCTGGGGAAATTCTCCTGTCTCCCAAAACACCACTCTGCCATATACATTCAGCCACGCTGATCAGGACCCTAGCCCAAGAGTGTCCCCTCCACCCAAATGAAATCAGACGAACTAAGCGCCACCGTTTAAGTTGGGGACAAAGAAAGCAATCCCTCAAATCCTTAGGAACCTCCGAGGTAGAGAGAAGAGGTTCCAACAGGAGTTGAAGTCCAGGCATCCGTGTCAGGTGTGCCACCACACAACCCCCTAAAGGTCTCCTCCTCCGCCCTCCAGACAGGTGTCTGCGAGAAGGCAGTGTGGGGTCACATCCGGCCGGCTCCAATGCCGCTCTCCCTGGGCAGCCAGACCTGTTCCGGCTCTCCAGGGCGAGGCTGCAGGTGCCCTTCGCACTCGGGAAAGGGGACATTCACGGGCATCCGGATGGGGAAAGAAAAACCACTATGCCGGGCCCCCTCCTCATTCACACCTCTATCCACCACCCAATCTCAGCATCTTCTCAGGCCTCGGCCGCTTGCACAATCTCCCGGTTCTCGCGGTTCCCTCCAGCCAGCTCCACTCTTACGCCCCCGCGCGACCCCTCCCCTCGTCGCGCGCCTCCTCTCCGGCCCCTCCCCCTTCGCCGCCCGCGCAACTACCCCCAACCCCCTCCCCGCGCGCCTCTTTCCAGCGCGCCCCCTCCTCAGTCTCTCTTCCTTCCCTTCCCACCCCCTCCGCCACCCGCCGTGGCCGGGATCCCCTCACCGGCCTAGGAAGAGGGCGCTGAGCCCTAACAAAAGCAAGGCCAACAGCGCGGAGAAGAACAGGGGCATTCCGGCCCCGGCCCGGCCTGGCTCCGGCCCCGGCCCCGGCCCGGCCTGGCTCCGGCCCCCGCCCTGCCGGGGCGCCACCCCCCCCGCGCCCGCCCCGCCGGCTCCGAGCTGCGCCGCCGCGGGCCGACCAGCTGCACGCGCAGGGACAACGCTGGGCGAGGAAGCGTTGGCGCGCCTGCGCCCCGCCCCCCGCAGCCCGCCAGCCAGCCAGCCGGCTCCTTGCCCTGCCCCGCCCGACGCCCGCGATTCAGCTGGGCCGACTGGCTGCTTGCGCGAAGTGAAGGCGTGGCTCCAGAAGGAGAGCGCCGGGTAGCGGCCCACGACTGACACACAAGTCCCGCCCCCGGGCGCACCGTTCTGAACCCGGAAAAGCGAAGCCAGGGGTTTGCCACCCGCCCGCGGCCCTCCTCGCTGGCTGGCAGTGGTCTTCGCTGGGTAGTTTCGGCCGCGGAGAGTTCCACTTTAAAAGCAGTATCCCGGAGTAGTTGTAGTCTGCTTGGCTACTTAGGGCTCGGACTGAGGCTACCGCAGAAGTTATGCTTCTGAATCACACGAACTAGTTATCTTAACTCATTCTTGTCTGAACATCAGTAATGAGGAAACCAAGAGGTATTTAAAGGCCTCAAATATCCCACCTCATTCCATCCACAAAGGAATGAGTTGCACCATTCTGGACTCTTCACTGCAGTTTTCAGTTACTACTGAGAGTAGTACCATTTAGGCACTGGGCTAGGAGGGGCATATCACTGAAGTAGAGAATATTGTTCTTGCACTTCAGCAACAATTTACCTGGGGAGCAAGCATAATTACATGAAATAGATAATTCAGAGTCAACTTTATTTTGCCTGTTTCCTTCTCTGTAAAACGAAGGCACTGGACAGTTTCTGTCCAACTCTAGTACAGTGATGTCAATACAAGCTAAAGATATTTAGCTTTAACTCCTTTGACATACTTATTTCAAAATAAGTACTTGACATCCCTTTACTCTGACATCCTAACCTCCTAAACATCTTCCAGGCTTTCTCTTGGAGACTTTTTTCACTCCTACAGATAAAGCACCATTTCAGCTTTCACCTAGGTTACCCAGAGTTGCTTTTACCCCCCCAACTGGTTTCCTTTCACATCTAGTCCTCTTATCGGTCATTTCACATCTCCCCAAGGCTCCCGCACTTTTTTTTTCCCCCTAAGTTCATACTTATCTCCAGTGCTAGAGGTCCTCCATCCACCTTGTAACCTGCAGCCCCAAGGTATATTCTTTCTTTCCTGACTTTTTAGGAAGGGCCAAACAACTCAGTAAAAACACTGACCAAGCCACGGAGAGGTACTTGCAACACAACTCCCTACTCTTACATTATGAAGAGTTACTCTTTACTCAACTGTTTCCTATCATTTCCTTTCTCCCCAGACTGTTACCACTCTACTCCCAACCATCTCAATAGCATGAAATGTTGATTTTGTCATTTGTCTACTTCTTTTTGGAGAGATTTCAAGCAAGCAATGCAACTAAAATGGAAAAAGAAGACAGAAGGCAGAGATGGAGTTCCTCAAGTAGTCCCTGGCCTCAGCTTACTGAGACAAGTCCTTGTAAAAGGAATCAATCCTTTTAATGTTATGGGCTACATCTGGCACAGACTTGATATGCCCAAATGTTCAACATTAACTCCCTAAAGCAAGTTAAGGAAGAAAATCCAGGTTTCTTAAAATAAAAAGGGCCTGCTAAGTTACGAAATTCCAGCAGATGGCAGTCACTTCTGTTTATCGCTCACATCCTTGAAGGACAGAGGAGCAAACCTCCTGGATCTACCCAGCAGAGAAAAGAAGTGAGGTGAACAGAGAACAAAAGCTTTCTAACCCCTTTTCAAAGAGAGATATTTATATTTGTCCAAAAAGTATAGCTATCTCCCAAGAGCTAAGTACAGTTGTACTGCAGTAAAAAGAACATATGGCAGACACAGCTGGATTCCTATATTCAAATTACTTACTAGCTTTAAGAATTCAGGCAATAACTCAACTATTCTGTTCTGCACTGGTAAAATTGTGGCATCTACCTGGTAATGTATTTGTGAGGATTAAATGAGGTGAGATCTATAATACGGTGCCTGCTGCTGCTGATGCTGCTAAGTCGCTTCAGTTGTGTCCAACTCGGTGCGACCCCATAGACGGCAGCCTTCCAGGCTCCTCCATCCATGGGATTTTCCAAGCAGGAGTACTGGAGTGGGGTGCCATTGCCTTCTCCGAATATGGTGCCTAGTATTTAGCAAACAGTAAATAAATGTTGGTTCCACTTTCTACCTCTACCCCTTTTGCTCAAGTGCAGTAACATATCCAAAGTAAAACATTTTACTGGCTATTTATTAAGGGTCTTTAGCCACAGTTAGTCCGGAAAAGGCAATGGCACCCCACTCCAGTACTCTTGCCTGGAAAATCCCATGGATGGAGGAGCCGAGAAGGCTGCAGTCCATGGGGTCACTGAGGGTCAGACACAACTTAGCAACTTTACTTTCACTTTTCACTTTCCTTGCATTGGAGAAGGAACTGGCAACCCACTCCAGTGTTCTTGCCTGGAGAATCCCAGGGATGGGGGAGCCTGGTGGGCTGCTGTCTATGGGGTCGCACAGAGTTGGACACGACTGAAGTGACTTAGCAGCAGCAGCCATAGTTAGTCTAAAATCTAATAAAAATGAGGTGCTGAGGGAAAAGAGAAAGTAAAGACAGAAAAAGTAGGATGCAGGTAAAGCTCTCAAAAGGGTCCACACCACACATGTATATGCATGGCTGAATCCTTCCGCTGTTCACCTGAAACTATCACAACATTGTTAACTGGCTATACCCCAATACAAAATAAAGTTTTTTTAAAAAACGAGGATCTACATCAAAGGTTCCCATACCTCAAAACTTAGCAATGACTTTTAGGACTCAAGGATTAATCAGATTATGAAATAGCACACCTAATAAATGACAACACAGTGACTAACAATGAAATTCTTTTATCGTTTTAAAGAAAGTGGAAGAAAAATCACACACATTAATAATCCATGATGCCAAATTTCTGAGGAATAAAAATTTCCTAGCTAGGAGGGATGCCTCCTTCAGTTTTTGTCCTATTAATATCAATAAAAAGCTTCTGCTCCTTTACCAACAATTCTTGTACTCAGAAAGAACTGACCCAAGTCTGGGAGGACCACCCACTCAAGTGTGAAGGGCTGAAGCTTCCAAACATAGGCCCAGTTTCCTGTGATGCATCTTCATCTCAGTGGGGACATGGTCACTGGCCAGGGAACCCGTGGCAGGGTCCAAAGGGCGAAGGAGCAGCAGCCGTCTCGGAACACTGAGAGGTGACAAAGGCTCACAGCCTGCAGACTCAGAGCTCTGTGTGGTGGCCTTCCGCCTTCAGCAACTCACTGGGCTTCATGAAGATGCCTTCCATGGCCTTCCAGTAGTTGTTCTGGCTTGGCTGGGCCATGCCATGCACCTCTTTTTGCCCACTGATGGGTCGACCATATTGTTCTCCTGTGACAGACAGCAGAACCTCAGTGGAAGAATGCTTGAACCGCACCTCACTGTCCCTCACCCAGTAGGGCCCATTACAGAGCACTGTCCAGTCATCCAGATAATCGCCTTCACCTTCCTCACCGAAAGCACTCACTTCCTGGAAGACACAGATAGGTAGCAATATTAGTATAGCTGACACACAGGCTTGAAAAGGGGAGGGAGGCAATGGAAAGAAAATGAGGCTATCCAAGAGTGAAAAATAAAAGGCTCTCCAGTGTTGTTTAAAAATAAATTACTTTGCAAATAATCCTCTACTTGCCTTATATTTTCTATTATAGTCTGAAAACACTTTACCTCTTATCACTTGACTTTAAATATGCCTACCTCATTCCCTTAACTAGACATTAAGTGACCTGATGAGAAACACAAGTTAGAAATGGGATGGGCTCTGGAGACAGGCAAACCTTGAATGTCAGCTTTGTCCCTTTCTGTGTAACTCCTTTGTGGTTTCGTTTTCTCCTCTATAAAGTGATGATGATAATACCTTACAAAATAATTGGGAGAATTAAATAATAAATATTAGCTGAGCAAAGTATAGCAAATTCTATTGTCCACTTGTATTCTAATCCCATTCCCCGTAAGGTCAAAAATTCAGAGTTTCTATAACAATTTTAAAAGTTGCTAATATTTCAGACATACATAATTTTTTTTTAATTGAAGTATAATTGACCTACAACACTATGTTACGTCCAGGTGTACAACATACTGACTCAATATTTCTATACATTACAAAACGATCACTACCAAACACATGTAACTTAAAAATACACTTAGAGCTATAAAAATGTAATTAATAATCCTACTACTATACTTGTGGACTTCCCTGGTGGTTCAGACGGTAAAGTGTCTGTCTACAATGCGGGAGACCCGGGTTCGATCCCTGGGTTGGGAAGATCCCCTGGAGAAGGAAATGGCAATCCACTCCAGTACTATTGCCTGGAAAATCCCATGGACAGAGGAGCTTGGTAGGCTACAGTCCATGGGGTCGCAAAGAGTCAGACACGACTGAGCGACTTCACTCACTATACTTGTATACTGGAACTGAACAAGTAAGTAAATGGATGACAGTGTTGGGAGCCAGGTATCTCACTGTTAAGAGTAGGAATTTACAAATAAGCAGAGAGGAGGCTAAAATGATCTATGTGGCAATGGATTAGAGTTGGAGATATCAGTAAGAACTCATGTTTAACTTATAGATACAGACAATTACATATACGACCACTTATAGACATGTATATATACACACACAGGCATGTTATTTCTTTGCTTTGGCAGGTGAGAGGGTCTCAAAGAAACAAAACCCCAGTAGCAGTGAGTTCATGCAAGGCCTAGATCTTGTTTTCTAAGAATACTCTTCTCCAATAAACAGAAGCAGGACTCCGAAGGGAAATAGCTGAATCTAGGACTGGGGAAAGAAATAGACAAGATAAGCCCATAATAATTTAGTGCCATAAAGTAAGGAAGCCATACACAAACAAAGCCAAACACAGCCATACACAAACACAATGATGGGAGCATGTCAAATGGATACAGGAGGCAACTGAAAGAGCTCCCAACAGCCAAAGTTGGAATGTGAGCAACATAAAGACAGCGGTATTGGATAATAATTCAAAGTACATATAAAAAAAAATCCAGGAATCCATATCAAGAAGTCCATATCGATGTAAATAATGATTGAATAAATACAGAAAAAACAAATCTCCCATGCAGAAGAATTCCAAATAAATTATGTAGCTCTCCCACCCTAGAGGAGGAGAAGCGTAACTCCCCACTCAAGTAAGGGCTTTGCACAGTGACACAAGAGTCAGAGTTCTTCGTTCGAAGAGTACAGTATGTAAAGGTGAAAGATGACAAGAATAACTTTACCAGACAAACCTGAAAAATGCTACTTCAGCCAGGTCATCAATATCAGCAATCATAAGATACTACATACCCTTGAGAGAGGAGATGAAAATGGTACTTTACCTCTGTGGTCTACCTCCCCAAAACCTTTATAAATCTGGTCTAATCATAAGAAAAGATCAGACAAATTCCAACAGAGGAGCACCCTATCGTATACCTGACTGGCACTTCTCAAAACTGTCAAGGTCAACAAAAACAAGGAGGATCTAAAAAACTGTCACAGCCAAGAGTAGCCTAAGGAGACAACTAAATGTAGTGTGGATGGGCTCCTGGATCAGAAAAAGAACATTAGGTAAAAACTAAGGAAATCAGAAGGAGCTATAGACTTTAGCTGATAACAATGTATCAGCGCTGTTTCATTAACTGTAACAAATTTGCCATACTAAATGTTAACAGGGAAAACTACATAGAGTGGAGGTGAGAACAAAGCACTCATTAAGGGAGCCACATACTCAAAAGTTCAAGGCTTTAAAAAAAGGGGGGGGGGCACAATTCCTAATTCATTCTCCTAATGTGCTTAGTTGACATCATTAAAAAATAATAATACTTTTTATTGCAAGTTTGGAAAACATTGGGTTTCTTTATTGCAAGATTCACCAGGATAACTTATGATACACTAACATATACCTAGCCTCTCTTTCTGCCTCATCTCTTGATCTAGATGTAATCTCTATTTTGACCAGAAACAATTTCCTTCTCCTTATAAGACAGGCAATTCTTCAGGTCTGCACAGAAGAGATTTATACCTGGAAGAAAAAGGGCTAAGAACCAAGATATCAAACCACTCAACTGAGTAAATGCTCTGTTGAGCAGCAGTGACTCATAGAACGCCACCTCACCTGGTTTCCAGAAAGAGGTGAGGTGAAATGGTGACTATGGAGGTTTCGGCCAGTGTTGACGTGTGTCAGCCGGATAGGCTGACCGCATCTGATGGGAGTTCCCCTCTCACACACTGTGGCTGTCTTCCCTCGTATCCTCCAGTAACTGTTGCTGTCATCCACAGAGGTTACACCTGTCACCGACTGCTGCCCACTACCTGTAGTCAAAAAAAAAAAAGTATATATAAAGGACCAGTCAGAATGGCCATCATCAAAAAAATCTACAAACAATATATGCCAGAGAGGATGCAGAGAAAAGGGAACCCTCTTGCACTGTTGATGGGAATGTAAATTGATACAGCCACTATGGAAGACAGTATGGAGATTTCTTAAAAAACTAGGAATAAAACTATCACATGACCCAACAATCCCTCTACTGGGCATACAGCCTGAGAAAACTGTAACTGAAACGGACATGTGTACCACAATTTTCATTACAGCACTATTTACAATAGATAGGACATGGAAGCAACCTAGATGTTCATTGACAGACGAATGGATAAAGAAGCTGTGGTACATATATACAATGAAATATTACTCAGCCATAAAAAGGAACACATTTGAGTCAGTGCTAATGAAGGAGATGAACCTAGAGCCTATTATACAGAGTAAAATCAGAAACAGAAAAACAAGCATCATGTACTGACGCATACATATGGAATCCAGAGAGATGGTGCTGATGACCTATTTGCAGGGCAGCAATGGAGACACAGATATAGACAAGAGACTTATGGGCCCGGAGCCAGGGGCAGCGGGGGGTGGCTGGAGGGAGGGAAGGAAAGGGTGGGATGAATGGAGACAGTAGCATGGGAAAATGTACCAATGTAAAATGGATAGCCAGTGGGAATTTGCTGTGTGACTTGGGGAATTTAAACTGGAGCTCTGTGTCAACCTAAAGGAGTGGGATGTGGTGGGTGGTAGGAGGCAGGTTCAAGAGGGAGGGGATGTGTATACTTATTACTGATTCATGTTGATGTATGGCAGAAACCAGCACAATACTGTAAAGCAATTACCCTTCAATTAAAAATAACTACATTTTAAAAAATTATTAAGTTACAGATTCTTCTCTTCTAACCTTTATCAATAAAGGGTTTTTATATACAAGAAAAAAAAAAGGAAAAGAGAGTGAGCTCAACTTGACTCCTCTCTTTCCTCTGGCTAATAATGTGCCCTGTGTCATTAAAAAGGTTTGGAGGAATGGGAAGGAAACCCTATGTGTCATAATATTTTTTTCTTCTATGACATTAAAACATGTATGAGAAACACAATGTATTTATATAGTATTAGTTACTGTATGATGAACTATATTTAAGAGTGTACCATATCAGAGTAGTCCAAAAATTTGCATCAAAGGGCACTAAATAAATGAACATTTGTGGTTTTCTTGAAGCACAGGCAGTGTTTAACCTGTATACAGTAGCCTGGATATCCCCCAGTATATGTCAGTTATCTCATCATATTTTTAATTGTTTGTAACATTATTCAATGTCCACTATGTATTACAATCTACTACCTGCAGTCAAAAAAAAAAATCCAAAATTTTTATTACAATCCAAGAAATTTTTTTATCCTATTTCACAATAAAAATGAGACCAGTTTTTGCTGTCAACTTTAATCCAACAAGCCACTCAGTTCAGTTCAGTTCAGTTCAGTCGCTCAGTCATGTCCAACTTTTTGAGACCCCATGAATTGCAGCACGCCAGGCCTCCCTGTCCATCACCAACTCCCAGAGTTCACTCAGACGCACGTCCATCGAGTCAGTGATGCCATCCAGCCATCTCATCCTGTGTCTTCCCCTTCTCTCCTGCCCCCAATCTACAGTTATCAATTCCTTTAAGTAAAGCATCAACACGTTACAAAAGTATTCTTAAGTCATTTAAATTTGGTTCATCATGATTACAGAAGGTGTGACTTTGCAGGTTAAAAGGTTATCTTACCTCTAAAAAGGTTAAATACATACCTATAGACTTGAAAAAAGAGGAAATATACAAATAATAATTGCTAACTAGCTAACCTATATTTGAGCACTTACTAGGTGTCAGATACCAACTCAAGCCTTTTACTTGAATATTCTTATTTGATACACTCGTCTATTCTCTGGGATAGGTTTTACTATCATTGCCCCCATTTTATACTGGAGTGTTAAAAAAGATGAATAATATGTCCAAGATTACACAATCCCAAGAGACAATGCAGGGTTTGAACCTAGGTGGCCCGACTCTACAGCTCTTAACCACTTGACCACTTGGCTTCCCACAAAGCTTTATTTACTGTCAAGCTCTCCCAAATAGCCCACTCATATAAACTCCAGGGACATTCTCTTCCCTACGCCTCATTTAGTACTCAGTTCTTTGAAGGTACTACATATTTCCCAGATGCTCTCCTCAGTCATTCTTGCCTGTTCCTCCTAGCTTTCCCTTCAGTCCCTAGCCCTGTCAGACAATAACTTTTCAATGACACTTTCCGTTTACCACTTAACACACAGTGTTGCACCATAGTCCACAGTTATCTGGGTGAATGTTTATGACTAAACTACCACTTTCTCTCTTGTTTCTTCTACTCAACCCAATGACTTTGTACATTTCTTTTAAGGGTAAACCAACTCTCCCTCCTTAATCCCGGTTCCTGCCGTAACAGTTCTCTGGGTCCTCACTGCTATGCTTCGCTAAATCGCAGTCCTCACTTTCTGCCTCTTACTTTTTCACATTCTGTTCAACCCTGCACTTCCTCTCCCATTCTTACACTTAGGGATTACCCAGAGTTCCATCCCTGGCCTTAGACATTCTTAAATAATGGTTGGGGATCAGGACAAAAGTGTTTACATGTGCTTCAATGAGCTTTTCAAATGATTCAAATTGACACCAGATTGCAAACCACAGTTCATCCTGGGCAATTTTCTTCACTCTTCCCACATCTTCAGTCACCACTGAGACAATGATGTTGTACTTAACTCTCTACCTCAGGCTCAGCACAAATTTCTCTTCTGAGCTCCAGACCTGAACCTGGTTCTCAAATCTGGCTACCCATCAGGAGCATGTGAAGAGCTTTCTAAACCTATAGATTCCTACTGGCAGATCTCTCTCCACCCACATTCCGACTCGATTTAGTAGATCCAAAGTAGGAAACCAGATCAAATTAAAATACAATAAACCTTACATATAGTAGGTATTCACTTAATAATCAAAGATTATTAAGACATCCCAACAATGACAATTCAGTTCCTCTTCTAGTCTAACTGATCAGACAGGTTTTGGGTATCATGAACCACAGACCCATCTGCAAACTACAGACCTATATCCATCTAAGAGAACTCTTTCCTCTCTTAGCTAATAGCATCATCAGTTAAAGACAGAAATCTGGCAGTCATCTTACACACCTCTCACATCTCACTAGCTCAACTTTTTTCTCTCCTTTCTGTTTTTGTTTTCCTGTAACGTGCTGACTGTCACACTACTGTATTTCCTGTATCTAGAACCTTAGGCACATAGTAGTTGCTCACTAAATCTACACTGAATGACTGAACCTACAAAAACTGCTGACTTATAGATGAACCCACAAGCTAAGCATTTTAATTTCATACATTAAAAAGCCCTCTAAATAGTTTCCTCCTCAATTCCAGTTGAGTCCTTTAGTTTTTCTTTACAAGAAGGGCAGGGTTTGAGTGAAAAGAGGCCAAAGCAAGAGTTGAAGAGCAAGTGTAAGATGGAAAAGAGCTAAACAGAGGGTTATAGTCTCTAAAGACTGAGGTCTTGGAAGACTTCAGCAATGTAACAGCACTTACTGTAATTTTCTATATGTCTGTCCCTCCTGCCCTGAGTACTGCCAGCCTGCAGTAGCTGAAAGCAGGCTTTGAACCTGGACAGATTTGGATCGAACCCCGTCACCGTCATTCACTAGCTGCCAAGGCCTTGAGCATGCGATTTATTTGAGTGTTTCCTCATCTGTACAGTGAGGATAATAATAGTCTATACCCCGTAGTGACGTTGTAGTCTTTAAAAGTAATTATGTAACATGACTGGCACGAAGGGCACCAGACTGAAACTAGGATTACGATTAAGATGCCTAAGGACCACTGAATTTTCGGACTCGGCCTCCAGACCTCAGGAACCTCCCTGGGTTCCCCTAACCTTCCGAGACCACACCCCTCAGAGTTTCTCCAGGTCCCGCCCCCTCCGGAGCCTACCAGGCCTTCCCAGCCCACCCGAACCCCGGTGGCCGTACCTGACCCGTAGCGCACGTCGTGTGAGTGCAGTCGCACGTTGTGGCGCGTATTGAGCAGCTTCACCACAGAACCGCACGTAACGACAGCCAGATTGGACGATCCCACAGCACTCCACAAGCCCCCGAACAACAGCAGCGACACCACAGCCATCCTGGCTGTAGCGCGGAGCCCCTAATCTCCGAAGAAACTCCGCCCCTGCCCGGAAGCGGAAGCTGCGGGCGGAACCACAGAGAAGAGAAAAGGGAGAAGCCCTAGCCTGGTCTTTATGGTTCCTTGCTAGAGAGGCCTAAGGGACAAGCTAGGCTTGGTTGCTTCCGCCTCGCTTAGTTGTTTCCCGGAGCCCTGTGACAACTGCCTTCCTGAACCGCTTCGGCCAGATAACCCCCTCCTCTGACGAACCCAAAAAAGCCGAGTGGGAGAAGAGAATACGAACTGGCCCGCCTACTCCCAGTGACAGGGCGCTGGAAGTGACGTAGCACGTTGACGCAGCAGCGGCGGCGGTGGCGGCGGAGGGGTCGTGCGGTGGGTCCGTACTATCCTTTCCCAGTCTCGGTTCCACGACTCCATTTTCCTCGGTGGGGGCTTAGAGCACCAGAGAAGCGGCGGGCCTCAGGCAGGTAAAGTTTAGACCGGAAAGCGTGTCCCTCGAATGAGTCAGGTAGGGAGCCAGGCTCCTAGGGCCTGTTCCCGTAAGGGACGAGGCACTGGGGAGCCGTATGGGGGAAGAAGAGGGGCCTCTGGCCTTCCCGACTCTCTAAGGGAGAACGGAGAGGAAAGCAGGGTAGTTGCTCAGAGTCTCAAGGTTCTTCCCAACCCTGTGCCACCCGGAACCCATGAGTTGGGTGGCCTGTTGTGTCAACAGACTTTCTGGGATGCCGTCCTTCTCTCGCAGCTTCTGAAAACTGGGCCACGCGATAGGCTTGGGAATGGAAAGGACCTGGGGCTTCCAAGTCAGGATCAGGTGATCGAATTGTTTGTCCCGGGGATGTGAAACCTACGGAGCTTTGAGCAACTCGGTCATCAGGCTAGAGGGCGATGCCAAATTCCATCTTTTTTCATGTTGTTGAATAATATAGTTAGAACTTTCTGTAGATGGCTACATTCCCTGTGGCTCATTGGTAACGAATCCGCCAGCGTTGCAGGAGGCACAGGAGATGCGTTTCGTTCCCTGGGTCAGGAAGACCCCCCCGGAGGAGGAAATGGCAGCTCACTCCAGTATTCTTGCCGAAAATCCCAGGGACAGAAGAGCCTGGCAGGCTACAGGCCATGACGTCGCAAAGAGTCAGACACGACTAAGGAACTTAACACACACAGGCACACACATCTATCCATCCATCAAACGCCTACCACACATATCAGATTGGACTATTAAGTTAAAAGTTTATTTTCTTCCAGTTTCTGCCTTTCTCTTCAAGGACTCCCTTGAACCAGCCGAAGCAGTTCATTTCCCGTGTTTGTTGCAAGTACTGATGCTTATTTTTCTTTTATCTATCCAGAAATACTTCTGTAGAAATTCACTGTAATATCAGAAGTAGCAAGGAAGTATTAAGTTACACTGTTGCTGTTAATGAACATGAAGAGTGTAAAGAATTTTGAATTTAATCTCTTTGGAGGAAAAAAGTTCAGTTTGACCTTTTTAAGTTCAACTGTTTATCTGAACATTGCTGATTTTTGTCTTCTGTGTATTGATTACAAAAGTATGATTGCTCCCCCATCAGTTGTGAATTTAGAGCTCTTTTACATTACTTGCCCTCCAACCAGTAGAAGTCTGAAACATTTGAAAGCTTATTTAGTTGGTTTGGGTGGCTGCTAGATCAGATTAGCATGGTATTGCTACCATGATTTAAAGAGGTTTAAATCTCCTCTGGGAACTAATCACATCAGGAAGTGGTACAGTCACATTTTGCAGTTGAATTTCCTTCAGAGTTTGATGCTGGGTTTTCTGCATGCTTCCTTCAGATGATCCAGTCCTGTGGCTTTAAGTACCATCTGAAAGCAGGCCTCTCCCAAGTTTAATCTCTAGCCCTGCCTTCTCTCCTCTGTGTTTAAGAATCACACAAGATACCTGTTTAACAGCTCCATTTGAAAGTCTCTTAAACATCTCAAACCTGGCATAAGAAAAAGAAACTTTTTTTTTTTCCCATCATTCCAAACCTGGTCTTCCCTACCTTACTGAGTGGTACATGATGAGAGTACCAAAGCCCGACCTCTTTCTAATTAACGACTTAGGTCTTTCATTAAGTCTTGTCACTTCTATCTTCAAAATGTGTTTCAAGTCTCTCTTCTCCGTTTCCTCCCTGTTCCAAGTCACCATCATCTTTCGCCCAAGGTCCCACAATACTATCTTCAGTTTCCTCTGCTTCCACCTAGAACCTCTCCCAGTCCATAGCAGGATCAGATCAGATCATGTCATTTCCCTTTCCAGTGGCTCTCTGTAGCCTTCACAGCCCAGCTCGAGCAGGTCCCTTCTCCCTCTCACATTCTTCTGCCTTCACCATTCTTTGGTCACATGCCCTTGGGATATGGCCTGCTATGTTCCAAGTTCTTGCCCACCTTTTCTGCCAGAAACCCCTTCTTCTGGCTCTGCATACTGCAGCCTACCCGTGCTTCATGTCTCAGTCTAAACTAAGTCACTCAGAGGGGAGAGTGTTTATTTCCTTCCTATCATTTATAGCCAGCTTTATTTTGTTTGTGGTCTGTCTCCTGGACCAGAATATAGTTATCCTAGGGGCAGAGATTTTGCCTTGTATGTGCCTGGCGTGTAGTAGGCACTCATTAGATATAAGTGCTTACTGAATTAGCAAGTAAACTACTAAGTCAGTTCTTGGTTTAAAATCCTGTAGGACCGTCCCAGCACCTTTCAGTTAAGAATCCAAAATCCTTCAGAAGATCCTTGTGACTTCACCTCTGACTCATGGACTCTCTCCAGTCAAACCAGCCCTCACTGTTCCCACCTCAGCATATTCTGAGCCTTGTGCCGGAGCTCTTTTCTCCAACGGTGCCGCTCCTTGAACCACCTCCAAAGAAGCCAGCTCCTCTACTTAGTTAACTCCATTTTCCTTAAAAAAAAAAAAAAAAAAAAATTCCACCTTACTCTTAAGGTCTTTCAAGCCACTTGCTCAAAATCAGGTTAGAATCCTCTATTACAGGCTCCCATGGTACCTTTGCCATCATTTCTTTAAAGACCTTCCATACTTGTAGATCAGGGGTTACCAAACTAAGGCTCCAAAATAAATGGGCCAAATTAGGCCACTCCCATTCATTTACATACTGTGTCTGCCCTTGTACTTTGAGGACAGATCTACTCCTTGGTGTTAGAACAGGAACTATCTGCTCCCAATCCCCTCTCCATGTTGCACAGGATTCAGTAACTGTTGCAGGGACTCTGAATCTGGTTACATATTATTGTTTCTGCTTTTCCTTCATTTTTTTCCTTATCTCCAAAGGAAACATGGAAAGAAAAAAATAAATTAGTTTTTATGTTTTAACAATTATTAACAATAGTGGCATTGAAAAGATTGTAAGAGGGTTATTTCTTATAAATAATGGTGTGCATGTTAAAATGATTATAGGTAAAATTCTAATGATGTGATTAAGATTTTTCATAACATAGTTCTGAATCCCAAATTTAATAAAAGAACTTGTCCTAAGTGGATTCTGAATACTTTTGTCTATTAAGCTCTTAGGTTTTTGGATTCCAAATTGGGTAGTCATTTGTGAGCGTCATTGGAATAGTCCTAGGCTCTTGCTCATCAAATGCAGAGTGTCTTATAGTGTAAACGCCACACCAGACTTCAGGGGCTATTCTTCAGACCACTGGGCCCTTTCAAACCTTTTGCTCATAGGTTTTGCTCATGCTGCTTTTTTCTGACTTTTTACCTCCTCTCAACTCAGGCATCACCTTTTGTGAGGTGTTCTCTGACGACCTCTGTCTTCATATTGCTTTCATAGTTCTCGTATGTAACTGCCATAAAACATTTATTGTGCTTTGTCATAACTTCATTTACAAGTTTTTTGTGAGGTGAATGTGAACACGCGGGTCAAAAGCATATTTTACTTTTGTTTTTATACCCAAGTCCCAGCACAGAGCTGTACCCTAAAAAACAAAATTGTAAATGTTAATTGAAGCTGCCAGTGGAGGGAATTAACAGACATCTTTTTGCTCTGGTCTCCTTTTAATTGCCTCCCTCACCGTCATGTTCAAAGGGAGGGACTGCAGAGGGCCTCCCCTGTGGCAATCTGATCCCAGCTCCATTCCTCTTCCAGAGAATGTCATGGTAACCGACAGCCTCTCCCTTTGAGCCACATCTTCTACTGCAGCTGTGCCTCTGCCGGGGGAAACCTCCTTTCACTACCCCACTGCCCTTGTGGATCTGTTTCAGTAGCGAGTTTAAGTTTAGAGTCTGAATATGGGAAAAATTCAAGAGCCTAAGTACTAAATACAAAATCCAAACAACCTCAGAGTCTTCTCAGATGTCATTTATTAGTGATAATCATAGACTAATCGGTGGTGGTTTTGTCCTGGAGTAGTTGCTGCTGGCCACCCTCAGCCTGCAGTGCTGCTGCAGCGCCCTCGGCACATCCTGCTCCCCCAGGTTGCAGCAAATCAGGATTGCTTCTGGCACAGCCTCTAACTGGAAGTCTTGGCAGTGAGCTAGATTGGGGGCCTTTCCCAGCTATATAGCACAGCATGTACTTCATTGCTAACCTAAGGGATGGGAGGAAAGCTGCGCACAGCACAGAGCACCAGCTTCCCCCAGAACAGAAGAAAGCCATTGCTTCCATTAGGTAGACTGACTATTTCTCTCTGCTAAGTAGGCTGTAGGGCATCTGGTCTGGAGGAGCCAGCATCTAGTGTGAAGATGTTGAGGCCTTAGAAGACTGAATTTGTGGATCTGATAGCCTAATTAAAGCAAGCGGTGTGTGGGGGTGCTGTACCCAAATCTATTTTTAATGACTCAGCTTAGGGCTGAGGGGGAGCCATATTAAAATTAGAGTACCACATTTAATTGGCAGAAGTTTTAGATACTCTTCTCACCTTTTGGGTGTACTCAGGATAATGACCTTAAGGAAATAGATCTGGGGGGGGCGGGGGCATCAGTCTAACCAAGGCTTCCAATATCACCATCCTGCGGGACTTAAACGTGGTTTAATATAGGGGGCTCCCATACTTTTTGATCTCAAGACCTCTGTATACTCTTGAAGGTAATAAAAGATTACAAAGATATTTTGTTTATGTGAGTTACATCCATGGATATTTATGAGATTTATATGTATAGGTGTTTCCCCAGATTAGAAGTTAAAACTAATAGATAAATGTTAGTTGATTTTAATCTAATAATAAGCCTGTTTGCAATATACAAGTATATC
The DNA here is from genome assembly GCF_023091745.1 of Budorcas taxicolor. NCBI lineage: Eukaryota > Metazoa > Chordata > Mammalia > Artiodactyla > Bovidae > Budorcas > Budorcas taxicolor. The sequence continues at coordinate 20,050,932 of NC_068928.1, forward strand.
AAATCAACACATTATGCACCTAACTTTATACAGCATTATGTGTCAACTGTAGTTGACCCGGGGACAACAGGGAGCTGAGTTGCTGACACACACCCCCACACACACAATGTGCATACTGCTATCTCTGCCTCAAAAACAAAGGAATTGATGAATGCCTCCACCCAAGGGCAGGAAGCTGAAACATTTTGAATGGACTCAAAACTCAAACCTGGATTCTTTTGATTCCACATATTGTGATCTCTAACAGAACACAAACTTTCTCCCATACTTAATTTTAAGATATGTACAATGAAAATATGGATACTATATTTACTGGGGGGTAAAAATCCACATACAAGTGAACCCATGCAGTTCAAACCCGTGTTCAAGGGCCAGTTGTTTACCGGTAAAACTGAGAAAATAAGCCTGCTACATTCTAACACTTTATGGAAAACAAGTATAATCTTAAAATAAAATGTAGTAAGAAGAGTAGCATTATTTTTGTTTGGGGGTTTGTGAGGTGGTTAGGTTGTTGTTTGTTGTTGTTTTTGCATTTTTGGCAATTTTTTAAAAAAAATATTTATTTATTTATCTTGGCTGCCTCAGGGGTTAGTTGTGGCACATGGGCTTAGTTGCTCTGCAGCATGTGGGATCTTAGTTTCTAGACCAGGAATTGAACCTGCATCCCCTGCATTGCAAGGCAGATTCTTAACCACTGGACAACCAGGGAAGTCTCATTGGCAAATCTTTTTAATGTTTGTTTTAATACAATGATGTGGATTCTCACACCTGCTTCTGCATTCAGCTCATTGTGATACTACATGTCGTATGACCTCTGGAACACTTCACTCTACACATGAAAGGAAAGAGGGTGATCCCTGGACCACACTTTGAGAGCTACTGATATGATAGAAACAACTGTTTCTTTGGAGTCAGACAGACCTTAACTCAACTCTCAGGTCTTACCGTTGAAAGTTGTATCACCTTGAACAAGTGACTTCATCTCTGAGTATATTTTTTCCTCTGTTGAAAGGACAGAGAAATGTGCTGTAACTCATAGGACAATGTTGGGCTAAATAGGTTATTTATTAAGTGTCTGGAACTTGTTAGGTGTGCAGTAGATTAGGGAGGGCCCACGTTTGTTTATTTATTTTTGGCTATGCTGGGTCTTTGTCTCTGTGCGTGAGCATTCTCTCATTGCGACACGTGGGGGCCACTCTGTTGCGGTGTGTGGGCTTCTCATTGCGGCAGCTTCTCGTTACAAAGCAGGGGCTCTAGGACGTGGGGGCTTCAGTAGCTGTAGAGCAGAAGCTCAGTAGTTGCAGCATGTAGACTTAGTTGCCCCACAGCATGTGAAATCTTCCCGGACCAGGGCTTGAACTTGTGTCCCTTGCATTGGCAGGCAGATTCTTAACCGCTGGACCACCAGGGAAGTCCCTTTATGGTCCTCTGTTGGCCCTCTACTAGAAGTCAACTTCTTGGGAATATTGAATCCTATTTCTCTTCAAATTCCCAGCTCCTAGCAGAGTGTTTGTACTTGGTAGACATTCAGTACAGTTTAAAAAGAATGGCATCTGAAACTTCAGTCTAAAATTGAACATAAGACCCTTCTCATTGATTCTCCCTTTCCACCAGAACTTGTACCTTCAGTTTTGTTTTCTTGAGTTCAGTTCATCTTTACTTGGTTATGGTATCAGTTGATGTCAGTAAGGGTAATTTTCAGGAGAATTAGAGCCACAGCACTTAAGGCTCCTTCTAGAGCTTAGACCACTTGAGATAGCCATTAGCCAACCTCCGCCGTCTCCAGGCCCACTTTAACTGAGAAGACAAGAACTAGTAATCTGTTTAACTTAGCAGTTTCTGTTCTGTATAGAGCACCTGGTGGGATACAGCTTATCCGCTACAGAATAAAAATGGAGTGTAATGCCTCTTATATTGCTGTTTATGTTTTTGTGATTTTTTTTTTTTTTTTAGTCCTTTAATTGATATTGTCTCTGACTTCCAGAAGCTTGTGGTCTAAGTGGAAAAAATGGACATAGTGGACCATAATTCAGGACAGCATGAGGAATGGTGCTGGGTGGAAGAGCAGCCAGCTTCAGGATTCCAGAATGGAATTTTTATGCTCTGATTTGTGTGATGTATGCTGCATTTTAAAGCCCAGGGAACTCCATGTCATGGTTCTGTGGTTCTCCACTGCCGTTTCTAGATTTTGGATGCATCTAACATCAGGGAGGTAGAAGACAAAGTTGAGATTGGTTGGTACTGAATTATAGAATACTGGAAATTAGGCCTACGATTCAGTTAACATTTTTTAAAATAGTAAACTAGACTCTTTCCCCTATTATCATGTAATATCCGCAACTACCCTGCATGGTAGGGAGTGCTATTGCCTTTTTTCAAATGAAGACATTGATATTCAAGCACATTCTGTAATATGCTTACCTTTAAGACCTAGCAGACGCTGGGACCAGGATTTGATTTCTACTCTTAAGCCCAGCAGTGTTTGTATTTAACCATGTTGCATTTAATTTGTAGGCCGTGGAAGTCTCTTTCAGAGTGTTTTTTGGTTGGTTGGTTTGCTGGGGAGGTGAATGCTCACAATGTAGTTGTGGTCCTAATGTTTCTGAAGAGGCCCCTTTTCTACCCAAATGCTCCCGACCAGTACTCACACAAGTGGAGTCAGGTTCATGAAATGATGTTTAATCTGTTGAAAAAGATTTTCTTTTTGACTCTGCCAATAGCTCAGTTCCTGTCATTAAGTTGGGATTTAATTATTGTTTGCCAGACTTACAAGTGAGTCATATAATCTCACTACTGCTGTATCCCTACCTATGTAATTGCTCCTGCATTAATTTCTTTCTTCATCTGCCCATTTCTATCCCCAAATGGTAAGTGAGATAAACCTCTTTGGACAAGCCATGTGGTATTTACAGAGATGTCCAGCGTAATTGCTTTTTAAAGGTACACATGAGAGGGGCAGTCGTGAGAGGAGTGGATAAGAGAAGAGATGGAGCCGTTTTATTCTTACTCTCTCCTCCCAGATGGTAATGATTGGACAGAGCAGTGGCACGCAGCTGAAGGCTGTGGAAATGTTTAAGAGTCCTCTCTCTCGTTTTTTATCCCCATCTCCCTGTCTTCCTTAGTCGTCTTCAGGCAGGCCGTGAGAAGCTGCAACAATGTCTGATTTTGTGGAAAGCGAGGCCGAGGAGTCCGAGGAAGAGTACAATGATGACGGCGAGGTGGTGCCCCGGGTCAACAAGAAATTTGTAGAAGAGGAGGATGACGGTGAGGAAGCCCCAGCCTCAAGCTTCTCCCCACTATTGCTAAGCTTTGGATAGTTGGATTCTTGCTGATGAGAGGCTCAGGCTGAGCACAGAAGTTATCACACATGAGAGGTACCAGCTTGAGTAATTTTCAGTCATTCACAGAGAATATTTACTAAGTATCTGTCTGCTATATGCCAGGCACTGTGCCTAGAACTAGGAATACAAAATAAAGACCTGGCTATCGTGGAGCTTACATTAGTGGGATGGGATAGCCAGTCAACCAAGAAATACATAGGGGATGCTTCTCTTTTAGACACCTAGCAGTGTTGGTATTTATGCACCCAGTTTCCAATTTTTCTGTCCAAACCCAACCGTTAGGATCATTAGCAGAGTAGAACCATGAAAACAACTTTAGAGACAGTAAGGAAAATGGAAGCTTGATCAAAAACCTTACAGATGAAAGAAGGAATATAGCTACCGAGGTTATAAACTAGGAAGAAACCAAAGTTTTTGGTGGCTGTAAAACCTCTAGTCAAGATTTTGACCATCCAGAGTAATTAGGAAGCTCATCTTGCCGAAAGACAGATAGTGAATATAGACAAGAGTTTCCTTTCCAAAGGCTACTGCTCTGAGTCAGGGGTCATGTTTTTCGTCTTTGGATTGGATGAAGCAGAAGCGTTAACATGGCATCCAGGTCATTTGGTTCAGAGCAGATAAGAAATAACATTTAAGCAGGTGGTCCTGCCCTAGCGCCAGCCTGTTTCCCAAACTGCATGCCTCAAACATGCATGTTTTCCAGATGAGGAGGAGGAGGAGGAGAACCTGGATGATCAGGATGAACAAGGAAACCTGAAAGGCTTTATCAATGATGATGACGATGAAGAGGAAGGGGAGGAGGATGAGGGTAGTGACTCCGGAGATTCAGAAGATGAAGTTAGCCACAAGAAGAGAAAACGCAGTGAGTAGCCCCTCCCCGGGTCAGGTGAGGCTGGGGTGGAAGCCAGTGGAGGAGGGGCCTCCCGGTCACAACCAGCAACATTCTGTCTTCTCTAGCATCTTTCGATGACCGCCTGGAGGATGATGATTTTGATCTCATTGAGGAGAATTTGGGTGTCAAAGTCAAAAGAGGAGTAAGTGCCTTTTTTGTCTCTGTCGTTGAGGATGAAGGAAGAAGCCCTTGAAGCTCAGTGGCTCTGGGGGGTGGTGGGAGGCACATCCAGAACCGTCTGGGGAACTTCAGCGGGAGAAAGTGGCTCAGTATCGTGCTGTGGAGCCCAGTTCTGGGTGCCTGTCAGTTTCAGGAGTGGGCCTTGGGGCATCACTTGATGTCCTCTTCCCCATCTCCCTCGTCTGTGTAACTGTGGTGGGAAAATAGAAGTGAAATTGGAGAGCAGTCATTGTTACGCCAGTTCCCTCAGACCCTGACCAGACAGGCTTTCCACCCCTAGCAAAAATACCGACGTGTCAAAAAAGTCTCAGATGATGAGGACGACGAGGAGGAGGAATATGGCAAGGAGGAACATGAGAAAGAAGCTATCGCAGAGGAGATCTTTCAGGATGGGGAAGGGGAAGAAGGGCAGGAGGCCGTGGAGGCCCACATGGCTCCTCCAGAAGAGGAGGAGGAAGATGATGAAGAGTCAGGTACGTAGCATCAGGCAGGGAAGCCCGTTGGGGGCAGAGGGTTGGGATTTCCTGCCCCGAGGAATGGGATGGGAAATCATTTTTCAGCTACTGGCCTCCAGCATTTGACAGAAAGGAGTTCCTTTCCAAAGGCTCTCTTCTCTTCACTGGCCACTCATATAGTAGGAACTAAAGCCATTCAGTCCTGCCTCTGGGCACTAACCCCTCCCTTCCCTACCTAGACATTGATGACTTTATCGTGGACGATGATGGACAACCTCTGAAAAAACCTAAGTGGCGGAAAAAGCTTCCTGGATACACTGATGCGTGAGTGGAGTCTGGGGCAAGGTGGTCATAAGGGCATCTGAGTGGACCCAGGCAGGAAGGAAGAGGTCAGAGGCCTTGGCCAAAGTTAGAACAGTCAGCTCTCAGCCACTTTGCCTCCTGCCTCTGATAACCTTCGCCAGGCAGTGATGTCAGACTGCTCCTCGAAGCCCTGAAAGCTCTCTCTGCGTCCTAGTGCCGGGGTGGGATGAAGGGGAGGCACATGTCAGCAAAGACCTAGCCTTTCTCTAATACCTGCAGCTCTGTGTTCACTTGTTTGTGTATCAGTCTTCTAAGTATAATTTTGTTGAGAAATTCTTTGCTCTGAGAGAATACATCTTAGCGAAGGGTGGATCCACTGAACATGATATGAACCCATCTGTCCTGTTACTTTTTGATCCTCGTCACAAACATGTGCCAAAGATGGGTTTTCATCTCAGTAAATGAGTTTCCCCAGAAATAGCCACCAGCTAAGCCTTTATTCCGCAGTGAATATGCTTTTTTTTTGTTTAGATTTCCCTCAGCCTTTCTGGTTCCCTCGGGGCAGGTAAAAGATCCCTGCAGGGGCCGCATCTGTCTCCTCTCACCGGAACCTGGGCCAACTGCCTTTCGCTCTCACCTGCAGGGCTCTGCAGGAAGCCCAGGAGATTTTTGGTGTGGACTTTGACTACGATGAATTTGAGAAATACAATGAGTACGATGAAGAGCTGGAGGAAGAGTATGAGTATGAGGACGATGAGGCTGAGGGTGAGATCCGAGTGCGCCCCAAGAAGACCACCAAGAAACGTGTGAGCCGCAGGAGCATCTTCGAGATGTATGAGCCCAGTGAGCTGGAAAGCAGCCACCTCACCGATCAGGACAATGAAATCCGAGCCACTGACTTGCCTGAGAGGTTCCAGGTAAGGAAGCACCAGCCTCTGTCCTTCTGCTGAACTGTCGTCAACTGCCCTGAGCCACCTTGGTACAAGGGTTATAGCAGAGATCAATCTAACAGTAGTTTATAGGGGGACTTCCCTGGCAGTCCAGTGGCGAAGACTCCACACTTCCGCTGCAGGGGCCACGGGTTCAATCCCTAGTCAGGGTGGCGCAGCCAAAAAAAAACCAAAAATGATATATAGGAACTTGGCTTTGAACCCCAGTCTGACCAGGGGTACAGGAAGTCTAGCTCAACATAGACTCTGATGTGTCTTAGGGTTCTTGAAATGGCTCTCTCTCTTTAGCAAATATATGACATGCCTACTTCTTGCCAGACAATACTTTTCCGGGTACTGAAAACATGTGCCTCTGGAGCATATATTTTTGTCCAGAAGAAGAGTGTGTTTTTGCTGCATGAGATACAAGATAAAATCAGTCTCGTGCTCCTGTGTTATCCCCTGCAGCTCCGTTCCATCCCCGTCAAGGGGGCTGAAGATGACGAACTGGAAGAAGAGGCGGACTGGATCTACAGGAATGCCTTTGCCACACCAACCATTTCTCTGCAGGTACCCCCCTAAAAAAGAGCCTGTGTTTTGACACAAACCAGAAGTCACCTCATCAGGATGAGTAGCTGCTTCTCCCTTGCCCCCAATGTCTGTGGGCCTCCCACAGAACAGCATGTGTGTACGAGTGTATGAGGAGATTTTTCTAGGCTTACTCTGAGAAGGTCATCCTGTGACAAGAAGCAGTTTTGTATGGCGAGACAAAGCAAGTAAAGGTGTTGTTGCTCTTTCTTTTTTCTTCCAACTGTAGGAAAGCTGTGATTACCTAGACCGAGGGCAGCCAACCAGCAGCTTCAGTCGAAAAGGGCCCAGCACAATTCAGAAGATTAAAGAGGCCCTGGGCTTCATGCGAAATCAGCATTTTGAGGTAGCACTTCAGACTGTAGTGGTGCAGTGGTTAGAACGTCAACTAGGGGTGAGGGAAAAGTTGGCCACCTAGGTTAGGTGGGGACTGCCCCCACCACCTCCTGTCTTCAGCAGTGGTCCCTTGACCGAGAAATGTGGGGACTCAAGTGATCGAAAGAAACCACCACCCCTTCTGCAGCATTATGTTCCCCCATGGCGGGACAAGCATGTGCTCTGGATGGGCCAGGGTTCCCAGTGCTGAATTTCATGGAGCTGTTTATCCCTCTAGCAGAGGGGTTCCTTGCAGATCTTTCCTCTCTGGCTGACTGCCCATCTCTTTGCCCCTCCTAGGTGCCTTTCATTGCTTTCTACCGGAAGGAGTACGTGGAGCCTGAGTTGCATATCAACGACCTGTGGAGGGTGTGGCAGTGGGATGAAAAGGTAACATAGGGATCCGTGTCCCTCAGAGCTGAGGGCTGCACTAGGTACTACTACTACTGCGGCCCAAGTTTTCCTGCACGTACCAGGTGATGTCCCAAACCCCCAAGCCTGTCAGGCTTCCCCCAAGGACTCTTGGTAAGGAACTGCCTGGCCTTGGGTCTCCAAAGCTAAATACCAGCCCTTACCCCTGCCCTGCCTTGTCCTAGTGGACCCAGCTGAGGATTCGTAAGGAGAACCTAACACGGCTGTTTGAGAAGATGCAGGCTTATCAGTACGAGCAAATCTCTGCTGATCCTGACAAGCCCCTTGCTGATGGCATCCGGGCTCTGGACACCACGGACATGGAGAGGTAGCATATGCGGGTTTTATTCCTTTAGAGGGAGCCCTCACGCCAAAGGCAGGTGCACCCCTCCCCTGCCCCACCCACCCACCCTCCAGAGAAGCATAATCTTGTAAAATTCGTAGCAGGGCACCTATCCCTTAGAAAGCCAACTTAACACACCAGAAGTGCTCTTTTGACAGGCAAATTCCTGTTACTTACCCATATTGGTATAAAAGGTTAAGAGAATCGGATAGTCATGTTTGCTTATTTATGTTACCTGTATGAAAAGCCACATGGGAAACCAAACTACAGCCAGAAAGTGGCTTGGTGAGCCTGGAATTAGGGTTGTGGGAGAGCAGCAGGTGATGTTAATGGCTAGTGGCGTGAACCTGGGAAGGAAGAACAAAGACTGTCCCAAGAACTCTGAACTGGAGACATGCTTCCTCATCTGTCTCTTTCTTTTTGTTGCCATTTGTAACAACTACCAATTATTTGACATATTTCTTCTTGAAAGTACCTTGATTGCAATTAAGTCATGGTTTAGGGCCATTGTGTATCCCTGATAAATTGGAGAACACAGGCATCCATCCTAGTTGGGATTGTACCTCTTGTAGCAAACCCGGGGTATATCCTTCCTCCATGACAAAATTGAGGTCTTATGTCCCTTCCCTCCAGGCTCAAGGATGTTCAGTCAATGGATGAACTGAAAGATGTCTACAATCATTTCCTGCTCTATTATGGTCGTGACATCCCTAAGATGCAGAATGCCGCCAAGGCCAGCCGCAAGAAGCTAAAGCGTGTAAGGGAAGAGGGAGATGAGGAAGGTGAGTGTTGGAGAAGACAGCCCAAAGGCTTGGTGGCCATGGCCTTCCCAAGGATGCCTCTGACTGATTACACTTTGAAGCTTCTCTCCATGTGTGTCAGATGCTTGGAAGTAACTGGAAGCCAGAAGACTTAACTCATGGTTTCTCCCCAGGTGATGGTGAGGAGGCAGAAGATGAGGAGCAGAGAGGGCCAGAGCTCAAGCAGGCTTCTCGCCGAGACATGTACACCATCTGCCAGAGTGCCGGGCTAGGTAAAAGCTAATTGTATAAGTTCCCTGATAGTCACTGGGAGGTAGGATGAAGACTTAAAGGACAGCTGAGTGAATCACCAGTCTACTTCTAACACGTGCTCCCATGACCCAAACCCATGCCACAGGAATGGTCCAGCTTTCCCTGTAATTCCTGAAGGAGTGGGAAACACATGATCAGAGTTCATCCTAACTTTGGGAAGTTCTTTTGCTAAACTATAACTTCCACAGAAAATTTCTATTTCTTCTGTTTCTGTTTAAAGCCAGCATTTTCATTGTTCATTGTGAGGCATCCTGTTCCTGCTCATTGGTGATCCTTCTTAAATTTACTGCCCAGAATTTGCAGTTTTAGACTGAAAACCAAGAAGTTATTCAGTCCTGCTGTTGGCTTACCTTTATCTCTCCTGATTTGCTTTAGATGGCCTGGCCAAAAAGTTTGGGCTTACTCCTGAGCAATTTGGGGAAAACCTCCGGGACAGCTACCAGCGGCATGAGACAGAGCAGTTTCCAGCAGAGCCCTTGGAGCTGGCGAAGGATTATGTTTGCAGGTGGGCTTGCAGTAGCTGGCTGGTGAGAGGAGGAACCTACGGGCAAAGGTGTCCTCATCCTGTAGCGCCTCCATTTTCCCTGCAGCCAGTTCCCTACCCCGGAAGCTGTGCTGGAAGGTGCCCGCTACATGGTAGCCCTGCAGATTGCCAGAGAGCCCCTCGTCCGGCAGGTGCTGAGACAGACTTTCCAGGAGAGGGCCAAGCTCAATATAAGCCCCACTAAGAAAGGAAGAAAGGTAAGCCAGCTGAAGGGCTTTGATCCAGCTTACGGTCCAGCTCTGTTTGAACTGAGTTTCTTGCCTTCGCGCTTAGCTGAGCTGTCTGCCTGAGTGCAGAGGCAGGCCTTTCCCAGGGTCCAGCCCAGTCTTTCTGTCGACTGATGGTTCCCTCTTGTTATACAGGATGTGGATGAGGCCCACTATGCTTACTCCTTCAAGTACTTAAAGAACAAGCCTGTTAAGGAACTGAGAGATGACCAGTTCCTCAAGATCTGCCTGGCTGAAGATGAAGGGCTGCTCACCATTGATATCAGCATCGATATGAAGGGAGTGGAAGGGTAAGCAGAGCTCTAGCCTGGGGTTATTTTGGGAAAGCCTGGTCAGGAGTCTGTTGGAGGGAGGGGTCCCTCAGGAATGTGAACCACGCCTTCAGAACTGAGCAAACCATTGTCTCTGGCTCACTCTGTTCCTGGGCATTCAGGCACCACCTCTTCTCTGTCCCTGATAGCAGTGTTATATCCCCTCAGCTATGGCAGCGACCAGACGTATTTTGAAGAAATCAAACAATTTTACTACCGAGATGAGTTCAGCCATCAGGTGCAGGAGTGGAACCGGCAGCGCACCCTGGCCATCGAGCGAGCTCTCCAGCAATTCCTGTATGTGCAGATGGCCAAAGAGCTCAAGAACAAGCTGCTGGCCGAAGCCAAAGAATACGTCATAAAGGTGAGGACGGGGACTCGACCTTTCAGTTGAGCTCAGTCACTGAGTCGTGTCCAACTCTTTGCGACCCCATGGATTGCAGCACGCCAGGCCAGCAGCACAATCTTCAGTCCTGTAATTTCCCCAGGCTAGAGGTGAAAACGAAGGCACCCCCTAATAGCTGTCCTGTAGCTAATGGAAACCCCCTGGGCATAACCTGAGAGGGAGTGCACACAAGGTCATGGGTCACTCTAAGACCTCCCTTTGAAGAGCCTCTTCCTTCCTTCCCCCACCCCGTACACACATTCTTCCTATATGTGACTGGCCTCTGTACTCTCCTATTGTTAAGAACAAGGTGTGCCTTCAGGGTGTCAGCCTGCCAAGGGCTAGAAACATGTGCACATATAAATAAGATCTTTGCAAATATGTGTCTGCCCCTGTTTCTGTAACACACTTGGCGAGCCTGACAGCCATAGTGACTGGTGTGTCTCCTCCCCAGGCCTGTAGTCGAAAGCTCTACAACTGGTTGAGGGTGGCGCCCTACCGGCCAGATCAACAAGTAGAAGAAGACGACGACTTTATGGATGAGAACCAAGGGAAGGGCATCCGGGTCCTAGGCATTGCTTTCTCCTCTGCCAGGTAACTTCCTGTTCCTGCATGCCTGACATCACCCCTTACCTGTCTCCCTAACCTTGTTCTTCTCTTACTCATATTCTTATAGTCCTGATTATCACACGGTTCTTTTTCTGTCGGGCTGGCAGAGATCACCCTGTGTTCTGCGCCTTGGTCAATGGTGAAGGAGAAGTGACAGACTTCCTCCGGCTGCCTCATTTTACCAAGCGGCGAACTGCATGGAGAGAGGAAGAGCGGGAGAAGAAGGCAAGTGGCTGGGACTGGTTATCAAGTGGACATCTTCAACATGTCTTATCATTCACTGGACATATGCAGGCATGGTCTAAGCAATATCCTATGCAAGGTCTCTGACCTGTTCACTAACCTCTTTCGTCCTGGGATAAGTCTCACTTTCATAGGCAGTAGATGGCACTCAAGATCTGGAACAGAATTTGCTTCTTGACTTGAAGCCAGTTCCTAGGCCTTGTGCTTCTGGGAGCTGCCATTACTGCCTCTGTTCTTAACTGCATCTAGGTCAGCTTGTTCCAGGAGCTGAAAGCCACTGAGGCATTAAGCCAACCTTTTCCCTGCTTTCAGCATTTGTGTTTCTTCCATGGAAGGAAAAATTTAAATCCATCTCGTGTGTATCCTTCTGATTTTTTCTTTAACATAACAGTATCTTTCCATTTTATTGACAAGAGTTCCATTCTAAAACATAATTTTCAGCAAACAACTCTTTTAAAAAAGAAAAAAAAACTTAAAGTGGAGATCAGAAGTCTTGACTGCCAGGTAGTGGTTCGTGTTCAAAGAAAGACTTGAGTACGTTAACCACAGCTCATGTGTAAGCCAGATACACAGTAATTGTAGGAAAGATTAACAGATGTTTAATTTCCGACTAGAGCTCCTAGTCACGTTGTTGTGTGTTCCAGTTAGACAACGCATGACACATCATCATTCTCTGGTCTTGTAAGGTCTCAAGCTACTTATACGGAGAGAAAAGCGTTAGAGATCTCCCCTGTCCTCAGAGCCATTTAGCTCCAATTTTCTTTCACTCAGGCTCAAGACATTGAAACTCTGAAGAAATTCCTTTTGAACAAAAAGCCTCATGTGGTGACAGTTGCAGGAGAGAACAGGTAGGGTGGGGCACCAGGTGATTGGGCCAGGCCTGGCTAAAGCCACTCATCCTTTATTGTTGAATCTGCTCTGTGCCTGTGAAGATCCTTGATAACACATGATACCCCCACTTCGAGAGGGTATCCGTAGAATATTGTACCCCTTTGTCTTCAAAGCTCTCTCCTCCCTGCTCCCAGCCCTGAGATGGTTCATCCCTGAGAAACTATCCAGAAATATCCCTGAACACCACCCCTCCTTCCTCCAGGGATGCCCAGATGTTGATTGAGGATGTGAAGCGCATCGTGCATGAGCTGGACCAGGGTCAGCAGCTGTCCTCTATTGGGGTGGAGCTGATTGACAACGAGTTGGCCATCCTCTATATGAACAGCAAGAAATCAGAGGTAAGGCGGGAGCCCACGCTTAGGCTTCACACAGGCAAGAGCTATCCCCAGGGAGATAAGGAGGCAAAGATTGTCAGGGGCGCAGGATTGCACCTTTTCTCTTACCTGTGCAGAAAATCTCCCATCATGCCAGTCATAGTTCAGCTTGGGAGCCCCAGAGATTAAATTGGTCCCAGGAAAAATGGTCCTAGAGAAGAGAACATGACATCAAGCCAGGCGATTTGGATTTCCTCTGACTGTTAGAGCCAAGGGGACTTTGTGGCCCTGCTGACCCTCATCTGACCTTAGGCAGAGTTCCGGGATTACCCTCCTGTGCTGAGACAGGCCGTCTCCCTGGCCCGACGCATCCAGGACCCTCTGATTGAGTTTGCCCAGGTGTGCAGCTCAGATGAAGACATCCTATGCCTCAAGTTTCACCCGTTGCAGGTGAGTAGGATTTGACAAGTAGGCCCAGGTGGGCAGAGTGGCACAGTAACCTTATCCCCGCCTACTGTGTGTTGGCAGGAGCATGTGGTGAAAGAAGAGCTGCTCAGCGCCCTGTACTGTGAATTCATCAACCGAGTCAATGAGGTTGGAGTTGATGTCAACCGTGCCATTGCCCACCCCTACAGCCAGGCCTTGATTCAGTATGTCTGTGGCCTAGGACCTCGAAAAGGGACCCATCTCCTGAAGGTAGGATTGGGTTGAATCAGGAAAAAAAGGAAAGTTCTTATTTCATTGCACCTTTACTTTCCCAGCATGGTTTGACAAAAAGGGCAAGGTCAGAGAGGTAAAGGCGCTCACCTAGAGTCATCCAGCTAGTGAGAGTCAGGGCCAGACTTCAGCCTAGGTGGCCACAGTCCTGGTCGTCACTACCGCATTCTGGTGGCTCGTGGAAAAGATAGCCTAAGCCATGATTTAGAGGAAGGCGAGAGTATGCTAGACACGACCTCAGGATAGTGGGGTTTTTTTTCCCCCAGAGGAAAGAAAGGATTTCAATACAGAGAGGGGCATGTAGCAACCTTCAAGAGTATTTGTGGTAATTTTTTTCTTAATGTGGGATGGGTACTTGAGTGCATATTTTACATCAACTTTGAAGCTGTGCATTAGCTGTGCATTGTCTTTGCTCGGCACAGTGTAGTTCTTTAAAATGATTTTTTTAGTAGCAGTATGTTGAGCTCAAGTGTTCAGTTAGCTATTGGGGTGCTGGGACAGCTTCCCAGTGTGGAAGGTTTCCCGAGACCTGGAAACAGGCCAGGAGGTGGGACCTATCTTCTGCTCTTGCTCACTCCAGGCTTCTCTTGCAGATTCTGAAACAGAACAACACCAGGCTCGAGAGCCGGACTCAGCTGGTCACCATGTGCCACATGGGTCCCAAAGTCTTCATGAATTGCGCTGGCTTCCTCAAGATTGACACTGCCTCCCTGGGGGACAGGTGATGCCCTCTGCCTGGGTGGGCCAAGAGGAGTTCTCTTGGGCTTTGCTTTGGGGGTTCGGGAATTAGGGCTGTCAAAGGGCCACAGGCTATTTAAATTAGGAAACGTTTTAAAGCCAAGAGTCTTTATTTAGTCAAGAGCCTCTGACCTATGGAAAAGATCAGTTCAATTATGTGAAGCTTTTCTGTGAGGGAAACATCAAAAGAACCAACTTAGTTTATCAATTGAGGACAGAAAACATAAGACTTGGTTCGGTAAACACAAACTTGTTCTGTTGTTGTGATTTTTTGTGGCTCAATAAGGGTGGGAATAGTTGGGGCATTGGAAGAGGAGTGTGGGGGTCTGAGGAGATAAGAAAGGGGGAGAGAGATTTGGTATGTTCTGAGATAATGTTATTGAGAGAAAGTTCTCTATTCACCTGGACTTTGGACTTCACTATTGACCTCTTCCTCTCCAGAAGTTATCAACTCAGTCTTTGGAGGATCTTTTCCACGGGCACATAGCTCCTCATTCAGTAATGGAAATCAGTGGGGAAATAGGCTTCAAGTTCTAAAACTTCATTTTCCACCCAGCTTTGCTGTAACACTCCACGAATAACATAGGTCCATGTGAGTGCACGGGCAAGACCAGCCTGGGAAGGCTTTATGGGGGAAAGTAGCTGTCAGCAAATTCTCAAAGGTCTTCTTCCCCCTTCTTGTTTTATTTATAATACTTTTATATATAATTTCATCATATAAAATTCAATAACATATAGAAATATTATGCAGAAAGTGGAAGTCCCCCATAATCCCACCCCCCAGAGATAACTGCCATAACAAGTTGATGTATACTACAACTTTTCTAAATTTTATTTTTGCTATGCATTTACTAACTACCCATTTACTACAAAAATGGGATCATACGGTTCATAGTGTTTTGCAGTGCATTTTTCACGTTATCAATATATCGTGGCCATCTTTCATGTCAGCACACACAGATCTGCCTCATTCTTTGTAATGGATGTATAGTATTCCATTGTATGGAGGTGCCCTAATTTATTTAACCAGTTCCCCATTGGTGGACATCTGGGTTGTTACTAGAAGCTTTTTGTTATATATCCTGCTCCTCTTCTGCCTCTCCTTTAGCACTGACTCATATATTGAAGTCCTTGATGGTTCCCGAGTTCACCCTGAGACTTATGAGTGGGCCAGGAAGATGGCGGTGGATGCTCTGGAATATGATGAATCAGCTGAGGATGCCAACCCTGCGGGAGCCCTTGAAGAAATCTTGGAAAACCCAGAGCGACTCAAGGACCTAGACCTTGATGCCTTTGCAGAAGAACTGGAGAGGCAGGTGGGTGACAGAGTGGAAGGCCTGGCCTAGATGAGAAGAGACTCAGGAAGCACATCCTCAGAGAAGCCCCAATACTATTAGTGTAAGAGACTTGATCCTCTCCCTCCCCATGCAGTACTAGGTTTACTCAAGGAAGTTTTCAGTCTGCTTATTAAGGAGCCAAGGGCGTCTCAGAGACTGCAATAGTCATGGTGGGGGCATGTTTTGGGGGAGCTGGGAGTGGGGGGTAGTAGTTTCCTTCTGGGACCTCTTTCCTCCTTTCCCACTGTGCGGTTTTGCATTTGTTTCACACATTGTGATTCCATGAGGGGTTTTTTTGGCTGCACTTTGGGTCTTCATTGCTGTGCTCAGGCTTTCTTGAGTTGGGACGAGTTGTGGCGAGTGGGGGCCACTCTAGGGCTGGTGCACAGGCTTCCCACTGTGGTGGCTGCTTTTGTTGCGGAGCACAGGCTCTAGGGCCTCCAGGCTCAGTAGTTGTGGTACAAGGGCTTAGTTGCCCTGCAGCATGTGGAATGTTCCCAGACCAGGAATCGAACCTGTGTCCCCCATGTTGGCAGGCACATTCTTAACCCCTGGACCACCAGGGAGGTCCCCATGAAGCATTTTTATTGTATATCGGTGTTCCATGGCTAAGGAATAGTTTGAAAAGCTGATTTAGTACATGTTGGGGGAAAGAAAAGAAACCCTGACAGGAGCCAACTGGCTACTCCTTTCGTTGAAACCCCTGGTGGCTCAGGTTGAGGAGCAGTTGCAAGACTCTTAATGGGGGCTTCTTCCCCAGGGCTATGGTGACAAACACATCACGCTGTACGACATCCGGGCAGAGCTGAGCTGTCGGTATAAGGACCTCCGGACAGCCTACCGCTCTCCCAACACAGAGGAAATCTTCAATATGTTAACCAAAGAGACACCGGAGACCTTCTACATTGGTAAATCCTGGGTCTGTTTTCTTTAGTTGGAGGAGGATAAAAAGGGATTGATGGGATAAGTGTTTACTGTGTATGTTCAAGTCAGACTATAATTCCAACAGAATAAGACCAGTTTGTACTGTGAGTGGGAAAGACCAGGGAAGCTTTTAAGAAGATTATAGAGTCCTAAGCTGGAAGTCAAATTCGAGTTGGAAGGTCAAATCGTGCTTTTTAACCTGCTTTTGTGAGGTGTTCATGGGGTCAGTCTTGTGGCTTCATTTTCCTGTCATCAAATGAAGGGAAGATCTCCCTTTTCGAGGGTGTGAAGGAAATCAGGGGAGATGCTCTAGGATAGATGTTCTGTCACTAAACAGTTGGTGGGGAGGAGTCACCTCTCCAGTTCTCTCAGCCTGCCCCCGTTCTCTTCCCTTCTTCTCCTCCTTTCCCCTTCCTGCAGGAAAGCTCATTATTTGCAATGTCACTGGCATCGCCCATAGGCGTCCACAGGGCGAAAGCTATGACCAGGCAATCCGCAACGATGAGACGGGGCTGTGGCAGTGCCCTTTCTGTCAGCAAGACAATTTCCCGGAACTAAGTGAGGTATGTGCTACAGTGTTGTTATGGTCCCTGGATGTTTGTGATTGCGTGATCTCAGCGCTCTAGAAAGGCGTCGAGAATGGGAGTGGTTTAGGTGACACTTTACCATGGCAGTACACAAAAAGGGGAAGAGATCTGGAATGGACACAGGCCTAACTTAAGTCCCTCCATGTGCTGCTAGTCAGAAATGATCTATGTGCTCTTATTCTGCTTTCACTCAGCCCTTAATCCTTGTTTCCCATTCTCTGAGGGTCTTGCTCAACCAGTTACAGACATGAGGAAATGTATGCGTTTTTTACATACAGGGTGGGCACGGTGTCCCTGTGCTAGTTAGAAGGTATCTGTAGACTCCCTTCAGTGTTTTCATCCTCCACACACATCTTAGTTTTTCCCACAGTCTTCTCAATGACATCTGCTTTTTTCATGGTTAGAACTCATAAAAGCCATCCTGAAGCTTTTTCTGTATCTTCACATGTTACTTAGGCAGATAGTAAAACAGACCGTTTCTCAACTTTACCCAGTAAAAGAAACTGGTGAGATTTGTCAAGGATGTAAAAGAGCCATGATGTGCTGGTTCACTGAAATGCGTTGTCTGAGGTGACAAACAGATATTTCTTAAGCTCACAAGGTCAGAACAGAATGAGAAGGAGGGGTTTCAGTTGAAGCTGGAGGGACGTTTACAGTAAATTAACATAAAAGACTGATCTGCTGGCCAGTGGTGCCAAACATGAGTTATGCATCAGGGAACCTAGGGGATATTCAAATTCTGTGTTGCTGGGTGGCTGAGTCCTCATGTTCTCACCTGGTGATGCCAGTGTCAGTGGTAAGATGAATTACAGCATTCCTGCCAGCTCTTTCCTGACCGTGTGGTCTCCAGAATCTTAATGATCAAGCTCTTCTCCTGATGCCATCTTTAGGTCTGGAACCACTTTGACAGCGGTTCATGCCCAGGCCAGGCCATCGGTGTCAAAACACGGCTAGACAATGGTGTCACTGGCTTCATCCCCACCAAATTCCTCAGTGACAAAGTGGTAAAGCGGCCAGAGGAACGAGTGAAGGTAGGTGAATGACAGGACTAAGGCACCTGGCGCAGTTTTCAGCGGCCCAAATCAGGCTGGCTTTGGGCTCTGCCCACCAGGAGTTACGCTCTGTTCCCAGGGACTCCCGGTGGGGAACATTTCAGGAGGATTTATAACCAGTTGAGTGAAGTCAGGGTGAGAAGCATCTACCCAAATGAGGAACAGTTTTTGTTCATTGCCTTTGTGAGATTTCATCAAGTTTCCAGCCCTTCCTCTGTGGGAAGCCATGGTTTAGTCTGGCGGCAGGAAGCAAGGCCTGGCATTCCGTGCTGTGAAGCAGAAAGGCTGAGCTCCCTTTCTGTTCTAGTTTCTCTTGTCAGAGCTGCCATTTATTATGCACACACTGGATTCCAGCCCTTGACATTTATATATGTTGTCTCAAATCTGCTAGTCCAGTGGAAAAGGGTTTCAGAGAAGTTTGAGTGCCTTTTCCAGGATCATCCTGTTAGTGACATCTGCTAGTGGTACCAGATCTGCCAAATCTCTGATTCTAAGTGTTGTGAACCCCTGAGAACCATGGACTTAGGAAGGCTGGGGAAAGACATTCTGAACGCAGGCATCCCTCGTTTTATTGCCCTTCACAGATACCGTAATTTTTTTTTTTTTAAACAAATTTAAAGTTGGTAGTAACCCTGCATTGAGCAAATATGTTAGTACCATTTTTTTTCCAACAGCATTTGATCACTTCACGTCTCTGTGTTACATTTATTTGTGCCAGTTCTCACAATATTTCACACTTTTTAATTATATTTGTCAGGCTGATCTGTGATCAGTAATCTTTGATGTTAGTGTTGCAAAAAGATTTGGACTCGCTAAAGGCTCAGGTGATGGTTTGCCTTTTTTTAATCAATAAAAGAAATTTTAATTAAGATATTTTTAAAAAACATAACAGTGTTTAAAAAAAAAGTGTTGCACATTTAATAGACTATAGTGTGTCCATAACTCTTATATGTTCTAGGAAACTAAAAAATTCTAGTGACTCACTTTATTATGATGTTTGCTTTATTGTGGTGGTCTGGAACTGAACTTGGAATGTCTCTGAGGTATACCTGTAAATGGAGCTAGGGCAGTTTCCAGGAGAGCTGTGCAAATTGACTGGGTTTTGTCACTCTTTAAACAGAAGGGCTCAAATCGGGGGGAAGGTACAGAAACACTGTTACTTTGCTTTTCCTCCAAAAAGGGCACCCAGACTTGGCTCACACCGTAGGAACAGTAATTGGGCAACTTTATGGGGAAAGAGAATAGTGCCAGTGACAGATCCCAGGAGACTCCAGTTGGTGTTTCTGCCTAGAGCAGGAGGCATCAGTACTTGGCACAAGTAGTCTGCAGACCAAACTCAGCCCGGAACTCCTGCTCTCCTGATGCTCAGTAGCCGGCTGGCTCTGGACAGTGTGTCCACCTTTCTGCCTGGACTCTGCTGTCCTCACGTGTGGAGCGGGCGTCGGGCTAGGCCATCTCTGCCCCTCCCGGCTCACATGCCCTGTGGGTCTAGGTGGGGATGACTGTCCACTGCCGCATCATGAAGATCGACATCGAGAAGTTCAGTGCGGACCTGACCTGCCGCACCTCGGACCTCATGGACAGGAGCAACGAGTGGAAGCTGCCCAAGGACACCTACTATGATTTTGACGCCGAAGCAGCAGACCACAAGCAGGAGGAGGACATGAAGCGGAAGCAGCAGCGGACCAGTGAGTGCTCCCAACCATGCCTGTGCGCCCCGAGTCCTGGCAGCCCTCCCTGCCCAGGACGCATGTGCTGACTGCTCGGCCTCCCCGTGGGACTGAGTGCTCAGCTCTGAGGGGCTGAGGCCCGGAGGCAGCAGGAAAGGGAGACATAGGCTGAGCTGGGCGCTGGGGTCTTCTTGGGTCACATTTTCTTTGCTAATGCACTGGAACTCCTAAAGTTTCATTCTCCCAGCACCCTAGGAGCCCAGGTTAACACATCCGAGAGTCCAGGCCCAGAGAGGGTGAAAGTCTCCGAATTTAGTAGTGGATCAGAAATTTAGCCATGGCTTGTCTCATTGGGCTGGCTCCCCATCCCGTCAGCTGACCAATGATTCTTTCCTGCCCTCTTCAGCGTATATCAAGCGAGTGATTGCACACCCATCCTTCCATAATATAAATTTTAAGCAAGCAGAAAAAATGATGGAAACCATGGACCAGGGTGACGTGATCATCCGACCGAGCAGCAAGGGCGAGAATCACCTGACAGTGACCTGGAAGGTCAGCGATGGCATCTACCAGCACGTGGATGTGCGGGAAGAAGGCAAGGAAAATGCCTTCAGCCTGGGAGCCACCCTGTGGATCAACAGTGAGGTGAGAGGCAGCCCCTGCACACTCTAGCATCCCCATCCTGCTTCCAGAAGCAAGCCCCTTCCATGGTAGTCACCTGTGTTCATTGTATGTGTCCCAGCCACTCAGAACAGCAAAACCCAGGGCCCTTAAGAGATGAGTAATTTGGCAGCAGTTTTGTGTATGTCGTGTTTCTTTTTCTGTCCTCCGAATTCTAAAATAGACTAGAGAACCACTGGAGGCAGAGGAGAAAATGCACATGCGAGTGCTGTGTCCTCAAGCAGACACAGACCAGATTTCTCGGTTCAGTGGAGAGAGATTTTATGAAGGCCCTTACTGTTCCCAAGCACTAGTGGAGAGCTAAAGTTACGATTTAAAGGCTTTTGTGGACTTCCCTGGTGGCTCAGCGGATAAAAAATCCGCCTGCAATGCTGGAGACCTGGGTTGGGAAGATCCCCTGGAGAAGGGAACAACTACCCACTCCAGTATTCTGCCTGGAGAACTCCATGGACTGTATAGTCCATGTGGTCACAGAGAGTCAGACACGACTGAGAGACTTTCGCTTCACTTCACTGGTGGTCCAGCGGTTAAGAATCTGCCTTACAATGCAGGGTGTGATTTCAATCCCTGGTTGAAGAATTAAGATCCTGCATGCCTCAGAGCAACTAAACCTGCCCACAGCAGCTACTGAGCAGGCGCACTCATGCCTCAATAACAAAGACCCAATGCAGCCAAATAAATATTTAAAATGTAAGGGATTTTGTGTCTTGTAAACTAATAACATTAGACCCAACTCACACAGATGGGTAAGTTGAAGGGACTTTGCAGCAGAATGAGGCTATAGCAGGAGGGCTGGGGGAGTTCCTCCCCTCTGTGGGTTCTCTTCCAAGTGGACTTGAAAGGCTGGATCTCAGTTCAGAATGTGACACTCGGGGCCTTCACCTTCTTCCCACAGGAGTTTGAAGACTTGGATGAGATTGTTGCCCGCTATGTTCAGCCTATGGCATCCTTTGCCCGGGACCTTCTAAACCACAAGTATTATCAGGACTGCAGCGGTGGGGACCGTAAGGTGAGCCCAGGGCCCTGCGAGGGATGACCCCTCCCAGTCACTTAAGGATGTCTGGTTTCCCTTCAGTGTAGGGGATGCTGCGCTGGTGAAGGAGGTGTACATGGTGTGTGAGGCCAGACATTGTGTACCAAGCATGTTGCTATCCCAACCTCTCCCCCTCATTCTACCCCCAGAAATTAGAGGAGCTGCTCATCAAAACTAAGAAGGAGAAGCCCACCTTCATTCCCTATTTCATCTGTGCCTGCAAGGAACTGCCCGGCAAGTTCCTACTGGGATACCAGCCCCGGGGTAAACCCAGGTGAGCACTGGTGCTGAGAAGGTGCTGCCGCTGGGGTCCACAGATAGGCTCGCAGGCCCCGAACAGTACTCTCTCTGGTTCCGCTTGACTGCCTTTCCCCTCTTACCTGTTTCGAGTGGAGGTGGAGGTTGGAGGTGGGGACAGAGGGTGATGATTTAGAGGCAAAAGGCAAAGACTGAATAAGAAAGGCACTTTAATCAATTGGGTGAAAAAGGAGGTCCCTTCACCTCTTCTGCCTCCCAGGGAGTGATGGAAACCACTGGACACTCTCTCCACCTGACTGGCAGAGATGGGGGCCAGCACGCTGCTCTGTCCTCCACTTCACCCTCACCAGGGCCTTTAGCCTTAGCAGTGGCTCCCTGCTACTGTGGTGAGCGTGTGCTGAAGGTGGGGTAGGTCTGGAGAGCATCTCTTCTTCCAGTCACCAGCCTGCTCTACTCCCTTCTGTGTGACAGCCAGGCTGGCCTCCCTCGGTATTCCGATATCTGCGTCCCTCCAGCACTCACACTGACAGACCAAGTCCTGTCTCCCTCAACCTCCTCTGTTGTATCTGTTACCCAGACTGATGGCCAGACTTGCCTTCTGCACTCCTACGTCCTGCAGCCATCTTGGCCTCAGTCTGTGCCTCTCTGCTCTTTGTCCTGGACCATGCGCGTGCACATGGTGCCCAGAGTGGGCTCCATTAGGAGGTGCTCAGAGGACAAGCAGCTCTGGACCCTGCAGCATCGTGGGCACTTCTGGAATATCATGCTTGTTTCTGATTCACCAGCGTGCTTCTGGAAGATGGCAGCCAGGGCCACGTGGGGGTTGGAAACTGTTCCATGAATAGCCGTTGAACAGAGGACTTTAACCAGGGCCAGAGGCCATGTGATAGCTTCCCATGGAAAGGGGCACAGATTCCTTATGGTGCAAGAAGCAGGTTTCATCTTCATCTGAGTGAGAACATTGACATACTTAGCATTGGCTGTTGACAGCTGTGCTTTATTGAACACAGTCCATTTTCAGTATTGTGATGAGTGCCTTACACACTCTGTCTTGTTTATTGCTCGTAGGTTAAACACTATAGATTTAAGTGTTATCCTCTTTTCACAAATGAGGCTGAGATTCACTTCAGTAACTTGGTACAAAAGTAACTTGTTACAAAACCATATAGGTGGTGAGTTGGCAGAGCCGAAACTGGAACTGGATCTGAACCCAGAGCCTCTTACCTATTCTCTGCTCTGGCAAAGTGTTAAATGAGGACAGATCAGCCACCTTCAAGAGGCGCTTCGGATTTGCCTCATGGAGCACTGTGCTTTGCTGCCCGGGGAGGCCCGCCCACCCCGACACTGATGTCTGTACCCTCCTCGCCGGCTGTGCAGTGCCATCACATGGCAGCCCCGGGTGGTGACCCAGCCCCCAGCGAGCCTTCTGGCGGCCTGTAGAGAGCACACCTGGGGCTGCTGACTCCAGGCCTTGTCTGGGCTTCTCTGTGCCTCCTCACCTCGCCAGAGTGCAGCCTCCTTTTCCAGGGCCAGGGACTGGCTCTTTTATCTCTCCTCCCCCTAGCACCCAGTGTGGCTACTTCACATGGTGGAGATCTGCCCTGGCCACCCGCTCGCAGCTGGCCACAAGTGGGGTCTGATGCATATTTCCTTCCGAAATCCCAGGATAGAATACGTAACTGTGACTCCAGAAGGATTCCGGTACCGGGGCCAAGTCTTTCCCACTGTGAACGGCCTTTTCAGATGGTTTAAGGACCACTATCAGGATCCTGTGCCAGGTGAGCTCTGCTCTCTGTGACTTCCAGAGTGTAGTTGAGGGACAGCTGAGCGCTGAGTGGAGACAGACACTAACTATGGCAGAAGGTGAGGCCTAGGCTGCCGCTGTAGTCCAACTCCCTCCTCGTAACATCAGGAAGGCCCTCCATCCTCTTTGCCTATACAGCTTTCCCCCTCCCTTTTTTTTTAAACTTCTGTATTTATTT
Source organism: Budorcas taxicolor (assembly GCF_023091745.1). Classification (NCBI taxonomy): domain Eukaryota; kingdom Metazoa; phylum Chordata; class Mammalia; order Artiodactyla; family Bovidae; genus Budorcas; species Budorcas taxicolor. The sequence goes on from NC_068928.1 coordinate 20,074,325, forward strand.
GGCTACACTGTGCAGCTATGGTATCTTAGTTCCCTGATCAGAGATTGAACCCAGGCTCTCAGCAGTGAAAAGGCAGAGTTGCAACCACTGGACTGCCAGGGAATTCCCCCAGCTGCCCTTCTTTCCACCCACCTCAGTACCTCTCCCAGCTCCCTAAGTTGTAAAACTGGAAGGAGGTTTCTGGAGAGACTTCTTACTCAGGCCATTTCCTGTAGGCATCACCCCCAGTAGCAGCAGCAGGACCCGAACACCTGCTTCTATCAATGCCACCCCAGCCAACATCAACCTTGCAGGTAAGGAGCTCACGCCAGGCCTGGGGTGAGGGGGTTGGAGCTGAAAGGGCTGTCCCTTAACGTGCCCATCTCCACTTCTCGTGCTTACAGATCTGACGCGGGCTGTGAACGCCCTGCCCCAGAACATGACCTCGCAGATGTTCAACGCCATTGCTGCTGTGACAGGCCAGGGCCAGAACCCTAATGCCACCCCAGCGCAGTGGGCCTCCAGCCAGTATGGCTACGGCGGCAGCGGAGGGGGCAGCAGCGCTTACCATGTACGTGGCCTGGGGAGGAAAAGCCCTGCAGAGGGTGGGGAAGGGTGAAAGGGGACGGTCATCCTTCACCAGCCTGTGTCTGTAGACTGGGCTCGGCAGGGCCCACCACGAAGGCCTCCACAGCAGGTGGGCCTGCCACAGCATTAGGAGCTGTCTCCAACAGATGTTCCTTATTCTCGGGCCGACTCAAGGGAAGGGGAGTAAGAGAAGTTCTGACCATTCCATGGAGTCTTTTGGGATCTTTGGAACCCGAACCCTCAGGCCTCTAGACTCGAGTGGTCAAGTGGTGGGCCCTGCTGTTGGCCTGCCTCCGCTGCTCAGAATCACACCCTGCTCAGGAGAGGGTCAGCTGGAAGGCTTTGTGTAGAGCCCAGATTTTCAGCTTGCCCAAAATTTACCAGAAGAGCAAATAAGCACGAAGCCCAGCCTAAACTCAACTGTCACCCTTCTCCAGGTATTCCCAACACCAGCCCAGCAGCCAGTGGCCACACCACTAATGACCCCCAGCTACTCCTACACAACGCCCAGCCAACCCATCACCACGCCACAGTACCACCAGCTGCAGGCCAGCACCACCCCACAGTCTGCCCAGGCCCAGCCCCAGCCCTCCTCCAGCTCCCGGCAACGGCAGCAGCAGCCAAAGTGAGTACACTGACCGTAGCACTGACCGTAGACGGGCCGTTAGCCGAGGTGGGTGCTCTGGATCTCCTGACAGCGTAAGCCAGGTGGTGTCCCCCAGAGGACTGGGCTCTGGGAGGAGCCAGAAAAACACTGCTGTCCATAGGTGCGAGATCCATCTCTGCGAGAACGGAGGCTCCCAGGAACTGCGGGGTGGGCTCTCTTCTGGCGAGCCGCCGGCCAAGTCAAGTCCTTGTATCACACACCCTGGTTCTCCCTCCAGGTCCAACAGCCATGCAGCCATCGACTGGGGCAAGATGGCAGAACAGTGGCTGCAGGAGAAGGAGGCGGAGCGGCGGAAACAGAAGCAGCGGCTGACCCCTCGGCCCTCCCCCAGCCCTATGATCGAAAGCACCCCCATGTCTATTGCTGGCGATGCCACCCCACTCCTGGACGAGATGGATCGGTAGGGCACCTGCTCCTAGGACTCTGGTTACCTCTGAGGCTGGGAGAGACCTGGATGCCCACTGCCTGACTCCCTGCCCCTCCTTTTCTGTCCATAAAGTGGCGTGAATTGACGTTCTCTTTGGTGGTCAGCCTGGATGGGCGACAGGCTGGATGGCCTTGTGAACTTGAGCTCAGTGTGCGCTAGGCAACAATCCTCCCCTCCAGGCCCTCACTGACCGCCTGTCCTGGGACCAGGCTGGGAGCAGCGTGTGGCAGGGAGGAAGAAGAAGGTGAGAGTAGAGTTTTGTACTCTGCTCCCTACAAGCCATTATGAGCTTCTGCCCTCCCCTGACTCTGGGCTGCGGAGGGGCCAAGTTCAGCACGCGAGTCTCCCCAGTGCTCATGGGGAGAGGGATGCTATTTATTCAGTTTGGGACAGGAGGGCGAGTACTTCCACCCTGGTGCCAACAGCAGGGTGGCCGTCAAAGCAGGATGACGAGGGATGTAGGGGAGCATTGCTGACCTGCCCGGCCCCCACCTGGCTGCCCTCACCCCTTGCTGCTGCCGCTTCCTGCCTGTCATTTGAATAAACAGTGTTTCTACAGAGCACCTGACAAAGCCTTTCTCTCCCAAGTCTCCGGCTCTTGATGGGGAGCTTTCAAAGCCATGTTGGGAGCTCTTGCAGGCTCCCCTGACCCCAGGCCTTCAGAGAGGCGGCGACTCACAGAGGAGCAGGTGGCTTCTGCATCAGACCGCCTAGGGTCACAGCGCTGTGACCTTGAGCAAGCTTTCTTGTCTGTAACAGAGAGGAGGATACCTGCCCCAGCACAGCAGCTGTGAGGACTGAGATAAAAGGTGTGATGGGTCAGTCCGGACCTCATCTGAATGTTTGCACAGCTCTTGCTGCTCACACAAGGGCACCCCATCCACTACCTTCTGGTCTTCTCTGCCATGCCGGGGAAAGGCCAAAAGTCAATCTGGGTTTCTCCACTTGAGCCCTGCGCCTCTCCCCACTTATAGCTGACTGGGCCTTGAGATCTGACCTCTACATGAGCCGCCCCAGGACAGGCCCTACACTCACCTGGTCCTGCCCACACAGCCCTGGTGAGGGTCCCTTCGTTTAGCCCGCTGCCTCTTTAGTTCTGAATTGACCTTCCTGTGTTCCTTCACGTTTTGTCTCACAGCCCTGGGAAAGCAAGGCTTTCCCCTCCCTTTTCTCTGAGGACTGCTGCCCATACTTGGTGGGCTTCCCACCTGACATCTTCATTCAAGATCCCTTTGGCTTGTTTCTTGGTAGAAGTTGGGGAGAGGGGCTTGCCTTCTGACAGGAATTCAGTTCCTTTCCCTTCAGTATAAAAGGTTTCTAGAAGGGGGACTTGCCTGATGCCTGCCAATGCGGGGGACATGGGCTCAATCCCTGGCCCAGGAAGATCCCACTGAGCCCATGCTCCGCAACCAGAGAAGCCTGAGCACAGCACCGAAGAGCCAGTGCAGCCAAAAACTAAATACATAAATCTTTTACGGAAGTGGGGGTGGGCCCGTTTGGAAGGGCTGAGCGAGAGCAGGGCCAACCAGCTGGGAAGACTGTGTTCCCTTCGATGCCACCAGCACCTTCCCCAGGGCCACTTAAGAGTAGGGAAAGGCCAGGCACGGTGGCACAGAGTGGGTTAAAAGGTTCAATTTATTAGGGGTATCACTGCACACAGTACTGCCCGTCACCAGGTCAGTTTCACACAGACCTGTCTCCTGGTCGACAGGAAGTCGCCTTCCTACCCACTTGTGCCTGGACCTAGGATGTTACAGAGAAACAGGCTCTGCCCCTTCCCTGCCGACCCACCTACCTTCTCTGGACCTCTTGAAAGACGGACCACCCTTCAGAAACTCCCGCAGCCCCTTAGCCATTTGGCTCCAGCCATGCCCAGAGCCCGCCCCCTGCCCCCACAAGTAGCCAGGTTGGAGGGAGAGAGAAGCAGGGGGTCAGCTACAGGCTTGATCGCATTTATTCTTCACCCTGGTCGCCTCAACTGAGATTGGGGTTTGATGCTGGGGGAGATCTCCTCTTGTTGATCTTCTTGACTGGTGAGGTCTTCAAGCCGGGCTTCTTGACCTGGACCCCGTTCTTCTCTTTCTTCCTGGGTGATGAAGACTCCACAATATCCTCACTGGAGGGTTCCTCCCGCCCAGGGTCATTGTAACTGTCCTCACTCTCCAGATCCTGCCGGCTGTCTGGGCTGGACTCTGACATTCTGGCCAACTCTCTTGGGCTTAATGATCGGCTTAAGTCTGGAGGTGATTCTGATTTAACTGGGCTTTTCTTCTTCGTCAACTTGCCCTTCTTGACTTTTTTCTTCACCTTTGCTTTTTCCTTTTCGTCCGTCTCCTCCTCCTTGTCTTTCTCTTTTTTTTTCTTTATCTTCTTGATCACCCTGTTGCCCTGGGACTTCCCAGAGGGGCTTTCAGAACGCCAGATGGTGATGGGAGCTGCTGAGTCAGGGGCACCCGTGATCATGCTCACGCCTGTGTCGGTGGGGGTGTCAGTGGGGGTGGGTCCCACCTGGGTTGGGATGGGAGCCTTGCTTTCCTCCTCCTCCTCCTCCTCCTCTTCTTGGTTTAGGTCATCTGCCCCACACTCATGGTGGATGGGGTGGTGGATCACTGCCACAGAGACAGGCCTGTAGCTCTTGCACCTGCAAGGGAGGGGGGCAGGCAAAGATGATTGAGGAGGGCAGGGCAAGGTGACTGACAGAATGTGGGGGCCAGTGCCCCCTTTCCACCTGCCAGAACTCACCAGCCGTACCAGAACCGCTCCACACACTCTTCCTCTGGGATGAGCTCAAAGCATGGGGACTGGATGATGTTGAAACAGGTTGAGTCCACGTCTCGGGAGCAGGTTGGGCCCACATCTCCAGAGCTGCTATTCGTCTTCTCTGAGCAGTCCTTCAGCCTGCCACACAAGGGACTCAGCCTGGCTCCCATGCCTCCATGCCTCCCCAGGGGCCCAGAGCGAGAAGCCTAAGGGACAGCGGCTTCCACTATGCCCAGCCCAGGCTGCCGGAAGACCGCCCCACGGCCCCTGGAGCAGAGCCGGGCTTACAAAGCTGGGGCCGGGAGGGCAGAGCTGAAGCGGGGAGCCACAGTGGACATTTTGGGCCTGGATCTGCCCAAGAGTCTCTCCTGGGCTGCGGGTCTCCCGAGGAGGGGGCCTTACCTCGAGTCACAGTCACAGTGGCTGAGAGAGTGCAGGTGCACGTCGTGGTGGACACAGTCGGAGGAGAAGGGGCGGATGATGTGCCCGGCACACTTCTTGTGTTTCCAGCAGCACCTGTCAGTGCTCTTAAATTCACCTGAGGGGATAAGAGCCTGGGTCACATGCGCCCATGGCAGCACACCTGGATCTCCCCGCTCACAGCTCAATCTAAAGGTTTCATTGGGCTCACCCAGTGCCACCACCCTCCCTCCCCCACAGTTGTTTTGTTTTTGGCCTCACTTTGCAGCTTGTGGGATCTTAGTTCCCCTGACGAGGGACTGAACCCAAGGGCTCCAGCATTGAAAGCACTGAGTCCTAACCCTACTGGACTGCCAGGGCCATCCACCCACACACGCACACACAGCTGTCCTTACTGCTTGGTAGCAGTAACTCAGCCGAACAGCACCTAGGTCTCAGCCTCTCCTCTCCCCAGCCCATTGCCTGTGAATCTGCCTGTGCCTCGCAGACTTCCAGGACAGTGTCTCACCAAGGTCCCCACCAGCCCCATGCTGTCTGGTAACGCCTCTTCCCCTCCCCTGCCTTCTATGGGAGCCCCACCTTCCCAGGGCCCTCCACTGACTTCCACCTGCCCCTCATCCAGTGCTCAGAGTTGTCAGCTGACCCCATGCACAGAGTAACTCGTGGAGGGGAGGGCCGAGGGGAGCCAGCAGCATCTTTGGTTCCGCACAGGCCCAAAGGGGAGACGGGTATCCCACCCCTCCCAGCCTTTGAAGCCGCTCCAGCCCCAGGGCCCGCTAGAGCAGGTCGGCTTGATCGTCACCACCGCCCCCTCCCACCCCAGCGTCATGCCCCTGGGCTTCTGTCTCTACTCCGCTCTTCTCTAAGCCTCTTCTCCCTCCGATGCCTGTCTCACCCTCAGTTGTCTCCCCTTTCCCAGACTCAATCTTGACTCTTTCCCTGTTCTCTCCTTATCAAGTTCCCATTCCCCATCCATTCTCTCCCCAGTCCTTAGAGCCACAGACTTGAACAACGCACCCTTGTAGGTGGCACAGGGGAGAAGCTGCCAAGAGATGACTGGAATTAGCGGAGGCCCCCAAGGAAAGATGCCTACCTCTTTTGCTAGGATGCATCAAGCCTGTATGCACACTGGTCTCGCCCAGCCTTCACTCCCACCGCCTCACCTCTGACCCTGCCTAAGGCCCCAGCAGCGTTCCCCTTGGGCCACCATCTACAACATAAGCCCACGAAGGGACAGGGAACCTTCCTGCAGGTTCCCCCTGAACCTCGGCTCCTGGTACTCGTGAGTTCCAGGGCTGCCTGGCTTGGGGTGCTGTGGCTGGCTGACTCCCTCAGAACAGGCCAGGACTGTGCCTTTATCCAGTCCCTACATGGGATGGAACTGGGGCAAGACTTCATACTGGCCTCCAGCCAGCAGTTAACTCAGGCTGGCCTTAAAGTTACTCCAGGTGACCTTCAAGGACTTGAGGGGTGTGACAGAAGCTTGGTCTGAGCCTTCCCCACCTTCCACGTCCCTTCCCTTCCCCCCACCAGGCTGTGGGGGCCCTGGGTCCCCCATACACCCTGATCCACTTAGTGGCCTCCCTTTGTGCTTCCTTTCCTCCCATGCGCCTTCTCCAACGGCGGGGGAGTGAGTCCTGCATGGGAGGCAGGACCTTGGAACACCATCACCACTGCCTCAGGGTTTCTCCAGCACTGCTGAACTGCAGCAAAGGGCAGCAGAGTGGAACTGCCCTGAATTTGTAGTCAGGCCTGAGTCCAAGTTGAGTTGGGTGACCTAGGGGCAAGTTACTTTACTTCTCTGAGCCTTCATTTCCTTACTCACAAAATGGGAATGAAGGTAATAGCTCTTTTAGAGGGTTGTTAAGAGGACTCAGTTCACATATGTCAAAGATTCTTGTGCACCATAAAGGGCTATACAAAGGAAAGGGGTGACTGTGGCCTCCAGGAAGGGGTGACACTTTCTGCGGGGCACGGGAAGGGGCTGGGGTAGGGCAGCTCGGTGACCCTTTCAGGACCAAACACCTCCCTCCCTCCTGCCTACCACCAGGTGGGGGGTGGGGGGACCCCTGGGGCCAGAGATTTCCACACACCCCTCGCACCCCCCCCCTTGAAGGAGGACCCACCTTCAGAGGATAAAGTAGAAGCATCTGTGCTGGACGCCACACTAGCCAGCAGGTGTCCTCTCCCCCAGCTGGGCAACCTGTTTATATCTGAGAGAGTACACAGAGGTAGCAGCAGCCCCTCCCCACGCCATTCACTCAGGAAACAGCTCCTGAGAGGCTCCAGGGACAGCCCCCAGGAGACGCAGAGATTCAAAGACAACAGTCCCTGCTCTCAACAGGGGCTGGGGGAGGGTATGAGGAGAGGAGACACAGTCTGTGTAACAGTACCGGACAGCGGTGTGAGGAAGGCCCTGATAGGGAGGGACAGGGTGGGGAGGAAGTTCTGTGGGAGCAAGGACACCCACTGAAATGGGGGCGTGGGGCTTCTTGAAAGAAGCATAACAGTAGGATCTGGAGGGAAGGACAGGAGTGAGCCAGAGTCTAGGTAAGAAGGGACAGTTTCGGGGAAGGGATTGTCCCAGGGTGTCCCCAAAGAAACTCCTGCACGACAGCAGCTCCATCAGCAACCGCAGAGTAAAGTCTGCGCTTCCTTTTCCGTCCTACAGTTAGCTTGGTCCTTTGAGGGTACCGGACTGAGTCCTGCTTAAGGAAAGGAGATGGCTGCTCTGGGACTTGAGCTGGGCCTTCAGTGGCACTTGGTCACCCTTCTATAGTTCCCTGGTCAGCTCCATCTGTTTCCCATGGCACAGGAAGTACTCGAATGAAACTCCGAATGCTTCCCTGGACATGTGTACCCCGCCACTGTTCCTCTCAACGCATAATTTCGTGGGCTTCATCTGTGGCTGTTCCCACCCCCATCGACCTCTAGCCCGGGGAAGTGTCCCTCCCTCCTTGCCCAAGCACCTGGACTCCAGGTCCCAGACAGAATTCTCACCTTCTGCCTCTTTCATGTTTGTTTTTTTTTCTTACAGGCTATGAACATTTTCAAGCAAAACATTCTGTGAACCCTCTTTCTCCTTATGTCACTGCATAGCCACCCTTCTTCCTTTTCAACCCAAGTTTATTCACTCCCTTATTTAACAGATATATTGGACAGCTTCACTAGGCACCAGCAAAGAAGGCCCAGTCCCTACCTTCAGTGAGCTAAATCTTGACTTTTGTCTTCTCCAGCCACCTACAGCGTGGCAGCCATCCCTGCCCTTCTATCAGAATAGTCCAGGCAAAGGCCACCAGTGATCTAATAGCCAAACCCAGTGACATTCTTTTTGCCTCATCTCACTGACCCTGTTGATCAATCAACCTCTTTCTTCTGCAGACTCTTCTTTGGCTTTCATGACACACCTCTCTCATTTCTTTCTTCCTTCCTAGCTTTTAATTCTTTCCTAACTTCTTTGCTGGCCTGTACTCCTTAAATTGGTGATGCCCAGGGTTCTTTTGCCGGCCTCCTTCTCAGAAGACTCTACAGCCTTGTCTTGGTTAATGTTATCCATTTCCACGGTTTCAACATCCACTAATAGAATGACATAAATCTTGATCTCCAATGCATACTGCTTTCCTGAGCACATAGCCTATGTCCCTCTCAGACATTCTCAAAACATCAGACCAGCACATGTCATATGAACCCACCATCTTCTCCCTACCCTTCATGAAACACTGTCTCTTGTAACTTCCATTTCAGAGAGCAACAGACACCTCAGCTAGAAATCTAGGGATCATCCTTTGCCTCACTTCTCACCAACTCAATGACCAAGTCTTGCCATGCCTACTTGTCCCCACATCTAATTCTGATTCAGACCTATCAATTTTCTCTGACACAGACAGCTGGAGTAGCCTCCCACCTGGCCTCCCTAACTTCTGTCTCACTCCCTACATCCACTCCTCACAATGCAGCCAAACTGGTTCACCATGTTCCTCCTCTTTAATAGCATTCGACTGCCTTCAGGATGAGGTGCAAACTCTTCATCATGACATAACTGGTCCCCCAGTTGGTTGACTGAATGAACACATGAATAGAAGAAAATAAAGCCCTATTGGTGCCACAAGAAGCTGTGGCATTGGAGATTCTGTCCAGGGTTCAAATCTGGGGACTTTTCTGGGGAAAGAAAATTGACCTTGGATGAGCATTTTCCCAGGGTCAGGCACTGTGCTGGGCTTTTAAAATATGCCATTGATTCTAAATCCTCACCAAAGCCCATTTTATGGATGGGGACACAGAGACTTACAATAAGTAACTTGTCCAAAGAAACAAGTTAATAGATGACAGAGGTAGGATTCAAATCCAATTTTCTTGGCTCCATAGTCTATGCTCTTTCTACCACAAGTATGCCTGTCTACTTGTGGTTCCTATCCAAAACCTGTCCTGCCAGCTATCACTTCCCACTACAACTGCTTTTCACCTCTAACACAGCCAATTCCTCACCCTCTGGTTTTACTCAATCCTGACTCCACAGCCTCCTTTATCCAGCCTGGACCCTAAAGGTCAGGCCAGAGTGACCTGAGCTGGATCAAGATTCAAACTCTGCTCGCTCTCTCCAGAGTTACTATGGAAGAGGCTTATATGCAGGGTCCACTGACTAACCGCCCCCGCCCCAGCATATCCACAAGAAGCCTTGACGGTCGTAACTCTAATGCCAAGGGGAGGGATTTAATAACTCTTCTCAGATCTGAGGAAGACAATCTGCTCTAGTTTCCAGCTGAAGCAGCAATTTGGAGCTCCTGCAGCAGAAGTGAGTGAGGTGGCCATAGGGGAGACCGCATAATGAATGAGTGACATTGAATGAGAGAGAGCTTAAAAGGAAGAGAGAAGCTTGAGGTCTCTCAGTAGGACATTAATCGAGGTACAGGGACCTAACTCAGAACTCACAGGTGATGCTCATTTGTACAGTCCTCCCAGTCTTGCGAGCTGAGGAGCTCCCCCTGCCCTTGCGGCACAGGGGTTAGGGTTCCAGATCGGGCGCCCGAGCAGCTGAACGGGGGAGGGAGGTAGGGAGAGGGGAAGGAGGAAGGAAGGGAGGGAAAAACCAAGGAAGGGAAGGAGGGAAGAGGAGGGAGCTAGGCAGGGCAGCTCCGGTTTCCTTGGAAATGCCGCCCTGGCCCCGCCCACCTCTGGAGGCGACTGTGATGTCACTAGTGGAATTTCCAGATTTTTTCCTGCCCTAAAGTCAATGGAACCGCCGGCCCCAATCCCAGTGACTGGACCATGGGTTCCAACCAAACCCCTCACTTCCTGCTTAGCGGCTGAGGCACAGCAATGCCTTCCACCCCTGCAACCAGAGGTCGTAGTTCTGGCTCCAACCAGACGACCCCAGTCCAACCCACAAGCGGTTCTCCAGCTCGCCTGTCCCTATTGCTCAATCATTGGTCCAAGGCTAGAGGGAGCCCACCCCCAGGCCCTAACTCCGCCCCAGTCAGCCTTTGGCCCCGCCTCCTTCGTCGGGCTCTCAGGTTCCACCCCCTCCTCGGGTTCTCAGGCCAGTCCCCCGTGCCACGCCCCCCAACTGGAAGCCCTCCCCTAATCTGCCACGCCCCCTCTTTACCGGTGCTGCTCTCGTCCCAAGAGCTGGTATCGTCCTCAGTTTTTTCCTTAGTCCACCTTTCAATCCTCAGTGTCGTCCTGACCCACATATCTCTCAGTCTAGTTCTTCGTCTCTACAAGACTCTTCCACGCAGAAGTCCAACCCTGAACCTCAGCTTGGCCGAGGTCACTGTAAACCCCAATCTCAGCTTCGCCCCAGTCCAGCCCTTAACTCCGCCTCATGCTTGCCCAGTCTCCCCTCTCCCTCTGCTCTAGGCTGCGTTGTCTTAGCCCAAGTCTGAGCTTCTGCGGCGCTCTTCATCCGGGGCCTCCTAGCTCCTTCCGGGCCCCTCCCTCTTTGTTCCACTTTAACCTTAGCACCTCCCCCGTATCTCAGGCCTAAACTTTAGCTCGGCCGCTCAGGCCCTGCCCTCAGTCCCATCCCTAGTTCCTCTCCAGATCTGCTCCCGGCTTAGTCCTACCCCCAGAACCTAGCCCCGCCCCAACCCCGTTCTTAGCCCCGCCCCAGCAATTCTCTCAACCTCCCGGCCCCTCCCAATTCTTCCGAACCCAGCCTCAGCCCTTAGCCCCGCCCCCAATCTACACTCCGGTCCGTGCGCGGCCGCCCGGGAAGCTACTCCCACCAATCTCCGATCCTCCATCCAGGATTTCAAGGTCTCTCCTTCCCTGGCGGGAGGCCGGGCTCGCTCTTTTTCTCCCCCAGCAGGCCCCTCCACGGGAGCTCAGCGAAAGAAGACGTGATCCCAGCCCCGCGATGGCCGCCACCCCAAGCACCCACTCCTACTTCTATGCGGCTCCCTGTCCCAGTGACAATACTGCCCAATATAGATGTCAACATGGAGTCGGAGGAGCGGGGAAGCGGAAGGGCGAGTGTGCAGAAATGCCAGCTCTTCCAGAATAGCATAGCAGGTAAGAACCGTAGCAAAGGACAGAGGGGTTGCTTACTGGGAACTAGGATTGATGTTCCTGTCTTGGCCTCTTAGGACGATGACACCAAGCCACAGGTGTCCTTCCTTTCGTGGCCCAAATATCTGAGACACTTCCAGCCAATCTCTGGCTCTGGGTCAGATGTCAATGGGGAGCCAGGTTCTTGGCCACTCTTCACCCAAACTATTATAATAGTTAAAGTTTTTAAGCTCTTCTTATGTATGTATTGGGGCGTCCCAGGTGGCTCAAGTGGTAAAGAACCCGTCCCTGGGTTGGGAAGATCCCCTGGAGGAGAGCATGGCAATCCACTCCAGTCTTCGTGCTTGGAGAATCCTATGGACAGAGGAAGCTGGCAGGCTACAGTCCATGGGGTCGCTAAGCCTCAGACACGACTGAAGCGACTTAGCATGCCCCCATGCATGCACGTATTAGTGCTTTATCTTATTTCAAACATGAAATGAATGAGGAACGTGCTCCTCCTTTACAGAGGAGGCAACTGGGAGTTTCCTGGTTGCGTAGTTGGGATTCCAGTCTTTCACTGCCGTGGCCTGGGTTCAATCTCTGGTCAGGGAACTGAGGTCCCATAAACTGCTCAGCACACATTCCCCACAAAAGAAAATAATAACAACAGAGATGAAACTAAGGCACAGAGCAGAAATGACTTGTCTGAGTGTCCCAAGATGTACAGCAAGGTTTCAAACGCAGATCCTCCTGCTTAGAGCACATCTTTTTTTTTTTAAAGTGGGAAAAATGTCTTATTTTTAATCCAGTTTAGTTTTTAACTATTTTAAAACATAAAAATGTGCTGCTCATAATTTTATGTTTATATCACTAAAATAGTTAGATGTTATCAGCACATCTCCTAAGTAAGAGCCCTGCCTCTACCTTCCTGGGCCTTCTGGTCAACTCAACAAAGCACCCAAAACTCACTTCTCACTGTGTTCCATACTCTAAAAAAATACTTCTTAGATAAGTATTTTTTTAAAGGCAGGAAGAAGGTGAAAAAAAATATTATCCAATGGTACACTTACGTAGAAGCACCAAGTAGCAGGAGACATTTGGGGGGAAAGGACCAAAGGGAAAGGGCTCTCAAAGATCTCAAAGGTTGCTCAGATGTCATCCAGCGAGAGCCAGGTGCATCCCTCTACATGTGGTCCCTGAGTTCCTAGCCTGCCTCAGCCCTGCCCAGGGGCCAAGAATGGCCAGAATCACAGCAGAAGGCTCCAGTCCTAAGATGACCATATAGCCTTGCCCATTCCACATCCCTGATCCCCCACAAAGGACTCCAGATCCTAACCTGCTAATAACAGAAATTTTAATACATAAGGCATAGTGTGAGACTAGGACCATTAAGCATCCTGAAACCTAGAGGGCCCAGCAGCTGAGTAAGAGCAGCAGGGCCCTCTTACCTCCCCGCACTGGCCACCTTGGAGAGAGAGGGACATCCAGGTTTTGGCACAGTGCCTGGGGGCAGGAATTGACTAGCATGGTCCCAAGTACCTCTCCAGGAATACTGCCACCGAGAGGCAGCTCTTTGGTCTGGAAAAACAGTCAGTGCAAATGTCCTGGGGTTGAGTTCTGGGGGAGTCAAGGTGGCACAGTGCCCCAGGGCAGGCAGTCTCTGGACAGTCCCCTACCCATCATGGGCAACACGTGGGCTTCTTCTTGCTGGCAGTTAGGTAGAGGTTGCTGTCATCACTGTTGATGCCTGAAGAAGGGTGAGAAATAAGTGAGGCAAGGATGGAGAGAGTCCCTGTGCTCTCTGCCACCCCCGTCCAGGTGGGCACTCACGGACAACATCCCCTATGCGCCGGGATCCCGATTTCTCCAGCTCAGCCAGCACGTTGACCTCAAAGGTCAGCGCCGCCACACGAAAGAAGAACTCTCGGACATTTTCACCTGACACAGGGAGCAGACAGGAGCTCAGGGGTGGTTCCAGGCCAATGGGCACAGCTGGAGGTGTAGGAGTGAGAGGCAAGGCAGGCAGGAAGGCCAGAGCAAAAGGCCAGGTGCCTCTGACTCACCAGTGAGAGATGAGACTGCCCAATACTCAGCCTTCATCTCTTGGGCCACCTTGAGTGCATCTTTCTCCATCAGTAGATACTGAGCAGGAGTCTGAGGGAAAGCCAGAGTCAGACACTGGGGCGTGGGGTTTCCCTCGTCAAGGTGGGAAGTCCTCCCCCCACCACTGGCACACTCACACTCAGGTCCTTCTTGGAACCCACGAGGAAGAGAAGCACGCTGGAAGGGTCATTCTCCTTGAGCGCATCAGCTAGCCACTGCCTGCCATAGACAGTGGACAGCAAGGGATGAGGGAGCCAGATAGGTTCCCCCCACTTCTATGCCCAATGACGCTCCCTTTGGTCCTGGATGCACTCTTCTCCTTCCCTTCCATACTCCTGACCCGCCTCTTTTTGAACCCTCTCTTCTCAGAGCCCTCATTATAGTTCAGCATGCTTACTTACTTGGTATGCTCCAAGGAGGCCACATCATTCAGGTTGAAGACAATGATGATAGCTGGAAGAGTGGCAGAAAACGGCTGCAGGTTGTTGGGGAAGATGCTACTGGCTCATTTCCACAATCCCTCCAGCCCTAGGCTAGAGGCCACGTGTACCCACCTACCTCACTTCACCCTGGTGCTTACCTTGAGCTCCTCGGTAGTAGGTTGATGCAATGCACTTGAACCTCTCCTGTCCAGCAGTGTCCCAGCTGGGAGGAAGGTGGGGAGAACACAGGTATGTGCCGGGCAGGGTGGTGCTGGGGGCTGAGGTGGGGAACAGGTACTGGGAGAAGCAAGGGCAGGAAGGAGTGGGGAAAGAACTCACAGCTGCAGACTGAACGGGACACCCAACACCTCAAATCGTTCCATCTCAAAGTCCACTCCGATGGTGGCCTTGTAGTTCTTATCAAAGGTGTCTTTGCAGAACCTGAGGGGGCACCAGATGCTCTGGTCCTGAGCCCAATCCGCCTGGCTAGGCTTGGGCCCACCCCCCTCGGCTCCAGCACCCTCTTACCTATTAATGAGACAAGTCTTCCCCACTGACAGGTCACCCACCACAATGACCTTGGAGATCTTAAATCTGCTGGACACAAGAGTGGGTGGGAAGAGTGAGCTCTAGCTCCTTCACTCAGAGGAGTCCCAGTGCTCCTGGGCAGGTCCACAAAGGGAGCTGCTCCTGGGCTGAGGTTACCATAGACACCAGGCCTGAACAGATGTGCTAGGGAGGAGTGTTTCTGCTTCAGTGTCAGAGAGACTGATTTTGCATCCCAGCTCTCACTTACTAGCTGTGTGACTCAGGATAAGTTTCTTAGCTTCTCTGAGCCTCAGTTTCAACATCTGTTAAGTGGGGATTTAACACACATTTTATTGGGTTGTTGTGAAAGTTAAAATGAAATAAATGTCCTATATTCTGGACTGGTCAAGTGGCTCAGTGGCGAAGAATCTGCCTGCCAAGCAGGAGACCCAGGTTCGATCCCTGGGTAGAGAAGATCCTCTGGAGAAGGATATGGCAGCCCACTCCAGTGTTCTTGCCTGGGAAATCCCAGGGACAGAGGAACCATGGGGTCACAAAGAGTTGGACACCACCAAGCGACTAAACAACAACCCAAGAACCCCCTCCCCGTCAACACACACACATACATTCCAACATCTCTCCCTCCCTCCCCAGGATACAACTTAAAAGTGGTATTTTCCATTTAATAAAAGACAATAATTATATGCAACACACTGTCTGGCACACAGTACGTGCTCAATTAATGGTGGCAACTGTTAACAGTATTATCTTTTTTTTTTTTTAACCCACAGTGGGACTTATCCCTCTAGGACAGCTCACTGTCATGGAGGTCAAATAGATGGAGTGTGGGAAGCTAAGCTGGTGACCACAGCCTTAAGTTGGATCCCTTCCCTGTGTCAGGAATTAAACTGCCACCTTCCTACCCCACCCCATCTCTTAGGACTTCCCACAACCCAGCTGGAAGGAAGGGGAGCACAGGGGCACGCTAAGGGGAACAACAGTGTGGCTGGCAGGGACCGAAATGGAGCCTGCAGCTCTTGACGGCAGGTTTCCTGGGACTCCGTTTCTTCCTTCCGGGTGTCTCTAACTCACCCCACGGTGCCTGTCCTGTGCTCCTGGCAGGCGCAGGTGACGCGGGGCTGGAAGTCTTTGTGCACGTGCAAAGCGGCCTCCTTCCTCAGGCACTGGGTGGAGTGGAAGAGAATGGGACTCACCCATTCCTGGCCCTCAGCCCGCCACCGAGCAGCCCCGGGCGGGGCGGGAGCGTGGGGGTGGGGAACGGACCACCCAGAAGCAGCTGGCCTAGCTGGGCGGCAGGGTTGGGCCTAAGCCCGGTCCGGTGCCGCCTCCTCCCGGCCCACACCCACCGCCGCCCGAAGCCCGACGTGGCCCTGGCGCCTACCTGGGGCAGCTTCGTCAGGACGCGGTCCCTCCGCACCGGCGCCAGAATGTTCATCTTGCCTGCGTACTTGCGGGGCGCCCTGAGAAGGCGCGGAGGCCTGATGCGCCCCGGCGACCCGGGCCCGTGGAGACCCGACAATCACCCGCGACCGAGGGGTCCCGACTATAACTCGGGGCCACGGAGAGCCTACGGGAGCCCGTGGCCTCCGGGACGCTACGACCACCGCGGGCCACGGGGATGAGACAATCACCGGGGGCCGGGGCGAACCCACAATCACCCGGGCCCGGGGCGTCCCTAGGACGACTCGGGGCCTGGGAGATCCCTCGGCCTCCAAGTGAGGACGAGGAGTCCCGTCTGGGGGGACCCGAGTCCGCGCAGACCCTACAATAACTCGGGGTCGGATAGTTCCTACGATAACTCGAGGCCGTGGAGACCCGACGACAACTCGGGGTTGAGGCGGCCCTACCATAACAGAGCAGCCGGGGGGCGCTGAGCGGCCCCGCCACACGGGGTCAGTGTGTGCAGGGACCCCACCGTGGGGCCGGGGGACTGCTGCAGAAGGGGGCGAGAGGCCCAGTCCGCCGCAGGGCCTGGCGTCCCACTCGGCTCTCCCTCCGCCAACGCTGTAACTTGATCCCCGGAAATTCCTGGAAAAGGGCCGCCCCCCGCCCCTCTCCCGGCAACTCCCGGCCCCGCTGCCCGCCCCGGCCTCCCCCTCTTCTCTTCCCCGAGTGCTGCCCCAGGTCAGGCTTCCCTGCCAGACTGACTCGCCAGGGCTCCGGGTGCGCCCTCACCCAGGTTGCCACCTGCCGAGAGCGGGATTCCCCAAGTCTCTCCCCAGCATCTCCTGTGCGGGGAGGAGCCTCCAAGGGGACCCTTACCCCGGCGAGCTGGTGAAGGGGAATCGGCGATCGCTGCGCAGCATCTGCCTGCGCCAGGAACCAGCGGGAGGGGAAAGGGGGAGAGAAGGGGCCCTAGGAGAGGCGGCGCTTCCCTCGTCAACTGCAGGCCCAGGACATGACTCATAGGGTCTGCTCCCGCTCGCCCTTCTGCCCTGGGAGGTGGCGATGCCAGGGTAGGAACGAGGTACCCACTGAGGAGAGAGGTGTCCGAATCTGGTGCCTATTCCTCCAAGGCTGCCGTGTAGATTGGAGGCCTGAGGGGCCGAAGATCAAGCTGCCTCCCTTGATGGAGGATAAAGGAGGTCTAGGGGGACCGAGAATTTCCTCCTTTGGGGGAGGGGGGACTCTCCTTTGGCACGGGCCTCCTTCGCTCCGATCCCAATGTAATCTACCCCCACTCCCCCAGGACTTTTCCTTTTTGCAGTCTGCAGGCTAGAAGAGGGGTTCAGTTCAGTTTAGTCGCTTAGTCGTGTCCGACTCTTTGCGACCCCATGAATCCCAGCACGCCAGGCCTCCCTGTCCATCACCAACTCCCGGAGTTCACTCAGACTCATAAGAGGGGTTAGCACAAGGTAAATCTCACCCTCAAAGAGAATCTCTGATTCCGAGGGAGGTGGGGGAGGGCATAAAGGCGACGTGATCCGGCGGGTAAGCAGTCCCTCAAAGAAGCTAAAACCTGAGCGTTTACTAAACCTTGCCATGTGTCAGGAACTGAATCTGAGGATGCAATGATAAGCAAGGAAAGGAAAACTATTTAAGGGGAGGGGACTGTGAATGAAATCATTCCCAAGAAGAACAAGAGTATCCTGGAGAAATCTGAGCGCTGAGTGTTTGGAATATTGGTAGAGTCTCTTCGAAAAGATTCCCGGGAAGACGCATAAAGGCTGTCACAGGTAGAGGGGACCACTTCCTCTGACACTTTGCTTCTCCCTTCTGCCTGACTCGAACAACAAATCACACTGTTATAAATAAATCCTCTCCCCTCTCTCGACCTCAATTACCACAGATGTTGTCTGACAAAGTTGGACTGGACAAATCTTGCTCTAACATTGTAGAATTTTGCTTCACTCTGAGTCAATCTAACTACAGTGTTAATTCCAGTTTGCAGTGGAATTGCAATCCTTCATCCTCGGTGGCGCTAGTGGTAAAGAACCCGCCTGACAATGCAGGCAAACGTAAGATCCTTGGGTCGGGAAGATCTCCTGGAGGAGGGCATGGCAACCCATTCCAGAAAATGGGTTGCAGAATCCCGTGAACAGAGGAGCCTGACGGGCTACAGTCCATGGGGTCGCCAAGAGTCGGACACGACTGAAGCGACTTAATCGCTCCAGGCACACAAGCACACAGTCCTGCTCCCTAAAGTTGCTCAAGATGCGAAGCGCTCAGATCCGCGCAGCCGCAGGTTATACCACTGAAAACAAACGCGTGTCTCCAAAAGACTACAACCCCCAAGAAGCTTTAGGGTCTGACAAGCGGCGGGGTGTCGCTAGCTTAGTCTCTCTCGCGAGGAAATAAAATTCTAACTACCATTCCCGGCGGGCGCAGCGCTGCAGATTGTCCAATCAGCTTTAAGTAGAAAGTATCGCGAGTCTTCGGTGAGAGTTGGCGCTATAAGCCCGTGGTAACAAGTCTCGGAAACCCTTTTCATGAAGATGGCGCCGAAGTCGAAGAAGGAAGGTGTGTGCTGGGGCTGGGGATCAACAGCTGACTGGCCGAGGGTCCCCGCAGAGTGAATGAACTGGGAGGACGATAGCTGGGCTAACCCTTGCGGTGTCTGCTCCGGAGCAGCTTCTCGCGTTTCGGCAATGCTAAGGAGCGCGTACGCCTCGCCGCATGGTTTGGGCTCTAGTGAAGGGGATTGGGGAGGCAAGCCTGGCCTGTACCGCCTGCCAGAGACAGCCGGGTCTCGGCTCTGAGAAGCTCCATGTTTCCTATACCTGTAAGGAATCAATACTCTCAACTGTTTGACCCCACGTTAAATGGGTAGCTGTGCGATGGTATGTATAAAATTACTAGTTCCCATTCTAGCAAGTACCAACTGTTCGTTCATTGCTAGTTTCTTCCTCATATTATCCCAAGTTCGTCCTAGAATCGTGCATATGATGGAAAAAATTTTAATCTGCTGAGGCTTGTGATGTCTTCAAAGGAACCACTGATGCACGTGTGGCCTGGGACGCCCACTACCGGTCTTGAGGCCGGAAGTGATTTCTAAATCCTTCACCTTCGTTTTCTTTCCTTTTCTCAGCCCCTGCCCCTCCTAAAGCTGAAGCTAAAGCAAAAGCTTTGAAGGCCAAGAAAGCAGTGTTGAAAGGTGTCCACAGCCACAAGAAAAAGAAGATCCGGACGTCACCCACCTTCCGGCGGCCCAAAACACTGCGGCTCAGGAGGCAGCCCAAATATCCTCGGAAGAGCGCCCCTAGGAGAAACAAGTCAGTACTGCCCCTTGTCGTGAAAAGATCTTTGGGTATCCTCCATTGGTAATTGGGAAATTTACCAAACCTAGAATATGGGTTCTCAAAATCATGTTGGTACCTCGTGTGCTTGTCTAACGGGAGTATGAGATTAACGCTATATTTAAAACAACCCAGAGTCATTGTCAAAGTTAGTCAATTGTTAGATTGTTTCATATGTGGTTTACTTTCTGGGGAGTATAAGAGTTCCAGGTTGAGGATCTGTATTGGACAGTGAAGGCCTGCAGCAGTACATAGCAGCTTCTTTTCATTTACTTTCCCAAATGTTTACACCGAAGGAATGGTTAGGGGGAGTGGGCAAAAGGTTAGGGTACGTGAGTGTTTTGGTGCCACACCACTGGTGATGACTGACCTTAGGGAGCACAGTTGAGAGTAGAGCCATGGTACTGGTTACCACCAAAGGTAATTTAACCATTGCTTCCTACGAAAAAGGCCGGAGAGTGGATTGTGTCCACAGAGAAAAGGACTTTTACCCCCATTTGGACCTAGAATTTAGTGCAATGAGAGGTTGAGACCTGATCTCTATCTTCAAAAGAGGACAGTATACCCAGGCAAACAGAGCTTTGCTTCTCCAGATTTCAGAGGGAAAGCTGTGTCCTGAGAGGCTATTGTAACTTTAAGCTATAAATAAAAAGTTGCTCTCAAGAATTGATGACTTATCAGCAAGTTTTCAGTAACCAAAACAGGGAAAAACAGTCAGTTCAGCCTCATAGTGAAGCACCAACATTCTTTGGCACTCTAGCCTGGATTTCAAGATTCCATAGTCTTAACTTTGCTCTTGGGTTTGCTTTTCTAATGTCTTAAGTCTCAAGTTTCTTTTAGAAATTTGCTCCTCAGGAATGTTAAAGTCAGGTAAAGAATGAAGATTGTTTAATCTCTTAAAAGGGTGAAAGCCCTTGAAATGTCACTAAGCCAAGGCTCCAGGCCCCCACGTGCATGTGATGACACTGTGCAGCGACCAAAGTCTGACAGGAATGATTGCTATCATTGTCTGATGCACCCAGGCCCTTTGAGCCTTGGGCTCCAAAAAAGGGCCCATCCTTTTACTGGACCCACGCCAGGTGACCCCATTTTACCTTTCTCCCAGACTTGACCACTATGCTATCATCAAATTCCCCCTCACCACCGAGTCAGCCATGAAGAAAATAGAAGACAACAACACACTGGTGTTCATTGTGGATGTCAAGGCCAACAAACACCAAATCAAACAGGCTGTGAAGAAGCTCTATGACATTGACGTGGCCAAGGTCAATACTCTGATCAGGTAGGTGAGTGGGAACCTGTGGGATGGGGAGGGGGCCAGGGCCTCTCACCTGAATGGCATGAAATTCCTTGATGCTGCTTTTGGGGTCTGAAGTAGGCTTCCCAGAACGTCAGCTGTCCTGTCTCTAGGACTTTGGGGTTAGTGCTCATTTTCCTGATCCCTATCTCTAGGCAAAAGCAGGCCCTAGAGTAATGTACAGTTAATGTCAGAATACCTGTGGTTTGTGGCTTAGTGGCTTCCCTGACTCCCTCTGTGCAAATGATAGAGAAAAAAAAAAATTATTTGTGAGGGGAAAAAAAATGACACGAACAAAGGAACCACTGATGCACCAGAAGTCTGGGTGGAAGAGAGGGTATGGGGGCAGTGAAGGGCAGCAAGGATTAAGGCTTCCTTCACCACCCTAGGCCTGATGGAGAGAAGAAGGCGTATGTTCGACTGGCTCCTGACTATGATGCTTTGGATGTTGCCAACAAAGTAAGCTTTGCTACAAACTCCTTAACACTCTCTCTTCCTGGGTGCAAATGATGTGTCTGTTAGTGACCAAAGCCTGACTTAAGTGATTAGTCTTAACTGACTAACTGCACCTCTGTCTTTTAAAAATACTGTGACGTTCCTTCTTAATCTTCACACTTCAGCTCCCAGTAACAAAGTTCCCTTTTGTTTTTCAGATTGGGATCATCTAAACTCAGTCCAGCTGGCTAATTTCAAATATAAAAGTTTTCACTATATATATGCTTCTTGTCTTTATGTTGATTTTTGGGTGAGGGGCCATACTGTGGTACATGCACGCTTAAGTAACCAGGCTGGGTTGGGTAAGACTCTTGGTCTACTTACCCTGTTGGAACACTCAGCCATATCACTTCACCATACTTGCAGCAGAGGTTTATGACCCAGATTACAGTTGGTTGTCCTAGGACAACTACAACTTGACCTCCGTCCTGGAGGTAAGAGGCCAAGCAAGAAGCTTTACAAGAATGCCTGCCTTTGTCTGGAAGAGGCTTGGTATGAGACCAATATCCGGAGGTTCCATTGGCATCCATGTCAGGGCTGTGTGGCTTGGCTGGTTTTGCAGTAGCACCTTTCCCCATACCCATCTACTGCATCCATCCAGTCTCTGCTTCCCTCACCCCTTGCCCAAGAAAGGACAAGGACTTCAGAGGCATTCTTTCATTATTGTTTTAAATAGTAGGAGCAGGCTTGGTGGAGAGGCTGGCCCCCACAGAACACCTCAGGCGAGGGGCTAAGCCTCTTCTCCATTCCTGTGAGGCTGTTCTTGGTTTTTGCTGTCCTTGCCACAAATCCCTAACTTTTTTCACTCAGTCAAGAACTTGTCTTTGTGTTGGTGGCTGGGGACGTGCTGGGGGCAGAAGTCGGAGCGGAGGAGGCGGGAAAAGTAGACGAGGATCATGACATCCAGCATGAGCAGGATGGCCAGCAGGAAGGTTCCCAGGGTCCTCTGGCCAGCGTAACCCAGGAAGAGATGGGTGAGGTAGGCCTGAGGGGCCAGGCGGAAGAGGAAGTACATGACCAAGTTGATGTATTTGTTGACCCGATAGAGGAGGAGATGCTGGGCATTATTGATCTTCATCATCATGCGTATTGTGAGGAAGATGTTGCTGACCTCCACCAGCAGTGTTAGGACACCCCCACCAACAAATCTGCTCCAAAAGATGCCTGAAAAGAAGGCACCCATAGCCTACAAGGCAAAGGAGAGAATGGGTTAGGGCCCGGATAGCACGGTTTTCTTGGAAGTTAGTGGGAATATCCAGGGTATCAGAAGAAGGGATAAGAAATCCTTTAATAGCTTCACTCTGAAACAAAGTTTACAGTGGATTCAACAGTAGTAAATCTTGATCTCTGCCCACACTCTGGCTGGAAGGCCATGATTGCTGGCTTTAGTGAACCAAGGGCTCATTTTGCTAGCCCTCAGCACTGTAGCATGTGGGACACGGTGGGGATGGGGTTTAGAAAAGATGGTCTTTACCTTCCAGGTTCAGGTCCTTTCAGGTATAGGCACCAGGCCTATACCACATCCCCAGCTTTTCACTTACCATGACGTGGTGGACGAGGTATTCCCAAGAAGCTCTTGACTGATGGCTAATCACGATATCCACCGTGTCGTGGATGAAATACCCTAGCGGAGGGATGGGGGTGAGGTTGTAAAGGGTACCGAATTAGAAATTTATCCCTGTCTCCCCACCCATTTAATGCCTTCCGGCAAGATCTACCTGCGGAGAAGCAAACAAGCAGGTAGCCAGAAAGCGACCATGCTTTCTCAATCTCCACCAGCATCTCAGGAGTCTGCCATATACTGAAAGAGGGAAGAAGGCAAGCTCTCATCATTTCAGTATCCCAAAGGTCCCACAAATCCCCCTATTACCGTAGCCAGTGCGCTATTGGCTGACGGGAGAGCGAGGAGGGGCTTGGCTGAAACCCAGGTGTGTCCCGTTTCCCAGGTGAGAACACCCACCCCACCCACCCACCCCCGCCCCCTCCCCCCGCCGCCTGGGGCTGCCGCCGCTCCTGGTTGGACAGCATTCCAAGCCGAGAATCAGGTGAGACTGCCTGGGCCATAGCCCGCCGGTGAGTGATGGAAAGAGGAATCCCCAGCCACCTTCACTCCCCCAGTCCTCCACTCACCACAGCAGCGCCCAGATCCCTGACACAATGGAATGCGCGAAGGAGACGAGCAGGTTGTGCCAGCGCCAGGTCCGCAGGGGGTCGGCCCGCACGTGCGCGGGCAGGGGCAGGCGGCAGAGCGCGTGCCGGACTGCCCGGAAGGTCAGCGTGGCGCCCAGGAGAAGCGGCAGGGCGGGGACCAGCATTGGGGGCATGCCGGCCCTCCCTGCCTCTGTCCGCCCTCTAGGTGGCCTCCTTCGGCTGTGTGGGAACGGGGCTCCCTCGCGAACCAGTCCACCCTGGATCCCTGTCCTGCCAGCCGCCGACTTCACACTCACGGTTTCGGCAGAGCCCTGTAGGCCCCTTTGCTCCTCCCGTCCCCACCCAGCCGGCCTCTGCCCCCGCCCCCAGCCGCCCGCGCCCCCGCCGCGCCCCGCCCCACCCGCCGCGCCCCGCCCCTCCGGCGCCTCTGCAGCGCAGAGGGCAATAGCCCCATTTCCCACCGGCCCCCCGGGCTCGCCAGGCTCCCGCGGACTTCGGTCAAAAGGAGCTGTCCTGGGGGCGCCGCCGCCGAGCCACCCCTCGCTGGCGCCTCCCGACGGCCGACGGAGTCCCACTTCGCTCCCTTGGCCTTGTTAACCCGCAGCCACCCTTTCCCCAGGCGGTCCGGCTCTCCAGCCTGGGCGCTTCCTGAGAGAACTTTCTCTCCGCCTTCAACTCTTTGGTGGGCAGAGCGGAGCGGAGCGAGACCCATCACAATCCACGTTCCTAATCCCTGGTCCCAGGGACCAGCCGGTACCCAGCTTCGGACGGTGATCTCCGCCCGGACCTTGTTCCAGTGGATCACTAGGTTCTTGGGGCCCAAGACGTACACGTTTACTTGCCTCTACCTCGTCCCGCACCGAGTCGGTGCCTAGAAACTGTCGACTAACCCGTCAGGACCCCTCCTCCCAGCTGGCTCTTGGGCTCCTGGGGCCGCGCGGCACTCACAGTCCTCCCTGACAGTCCCAGCTCGCTTCTCCCGGCTCCCTAGAGGCTGGGGCGGGGAAGACGGCGGATTTGCCCAGGCCGCTAGAGTGACTCTGCAGCCCAGTGGACTGGTGCAGATGCAGCTCGTGACCACAAGGTGTCAGCCTATCCTCACCATGGCGCGGGATCCCCTCCCACCGCCAAAGAAAAGAGGTGATTGTTTTGGGTGGAGAGTTAGCCAGACTCCGCAAACAGAAGGGCGGTGGAGAGCTGGGGGGTGGGGCGGAGGGGGCGGAGGTGCTGTGAATGGGAAGAAATATCAGAAGCCTTGAGGCGCCGAGAGGTTTCGTTGTTTGCTCTGTTTCCCCTGCTGACTCCAAGGTTACACATTAAGCCCTCTGGGGCTCCTTGGTCAACCCAGGCCTGATCGGTTTCTAGGTGAGAGCATGGAGTGTCCCGGCTGAGCGGTTTTCCCCCTTGCGCTCCCCTTTGCTCTCAGGGCAGCTTTGTCCGCCAGCCACACCGGCCTGAGCCAGACGGGGCGGGAGGGGGCTGAGTCATGAGGGGCCCTTCTAGTGGTCATCCCGAGTGGATAAGTTTGGGCACCCTTTCAAGAAGCAGAGTAGGAGCTGAAGATAAACACCCCTTTTCTCACATTCCTCGCCTACTCAGAAATAGGGACGCTGTCCCTTAGCTCATCACCATCCTTCCTGCTTCCTTAACTGAGCTTTTATGGAGCTATGGAGCTCGTGAAGAGCAGGAGGCGCCATGGAGAGACCTGAAATTAAACACACTTCTGATCAAGACGTTAAACAATTGTACTAACCAGCCCCCTACCTCTGGGCAGAACCCTTGAACTCCTATCAGCCGAACGACTATCTTTCTCCCTCTCCCCGATTCTTTCAGGTAGCAGTCCACTTCCCTCCCATCTTCTCCCAAGGAGGTCCTCTCTAGTTGAGTGTTGAAGTCAGATTACTCTGCTGCAGCGGCAAGTGTTGTATGTGTGCTCTGGGGAATTGAGAGTGTTGACGAACGCAGAGCTCACCAGTCGGGACAGTCCGGAAACCGTCTTGCGTCCTCCCTAGGTGAATCAACTTATACAGCTCAGGGTTTCCCGGGGCCCTCCCTTGGCAAACACGAAACTAGCCTTGCACCCTGCCCACAGACCGAGAGCGCTGACTCGGTTCAGTTTTGGTAGTTGATCGTTTGCGTGCTAATGAGAATCTGCCCTGTACTTCGAAAACAGAGTGATTAGTGGGCAAAGCGGAGAAGGCAATGGTACCCCACTCCAGTACTCTTGCCTGGAAAATCACATGGACCGAGGAGCCTGGTAGACTGCAGTCCATGGGGTCGCCGAGTTGGACACGGCTGAGCGACTTCACTTTCAATTTTCACTTTCATGCATCGGAGAAGGAAATGGCAACCCACTCCAATGTTCTTGCCTGGAGAATCCCAGGGACTGGGGAGCCTGGTGGGCTGCCGTCTATGGGGTCGCACAGAGTCGGACACGACTGAAGCGACTTAGCAGCAGCAGCAGCAGTGGGCAAAGACTGGGGCAGAAAGAGATCCGTCCTTTCTTCCCACCCTCTCTTGGCCTGCGCGGGGAAACCCTCCGGTCTAAGGAAGAACTGCAAGGGCAGGATGCGGCCACGTGTGTAGGCAGTGGCTGGTACAGTGCTGACCTTTGCGGGGCGTGCCAAGAAATGGCATATCGCCCTATTCTTTGGACCCTAGAAGGCCAACTGCGGATCCGGACTGCAGGAAGTGTCCAAATGAGCAGAGACAAATAAGAGGCTGAACCAACACCTAGCTCTACTAGCTCCGCCCCGTAATTATCTTGAATGGCAGTGGGCGTGGTTCTAGAGAGGGCGGGTCCGCGCACGCGCTGCCTTTGGGTTTGGGGGTTCCGGAATTGTGACTCTGAGAAATGAGATGGAGAAGTACGAGCGGATCCGAGTGGTGGGCAGAGGTGCCTTCGGGTGAGCCAGGGCTCTGGGGGAGGAAAGTGCTTGGGGAGAGGGAAAATCAGCCCCCCAATTCTGACCTCAAAATCGCAGCCCGTGTAGCCCCGCCCCGAGGCGTGAGTGCCCACTCCGGGAAGCCCCTCCCGGCTTCCGGTTCTAGTCCTGGTTGGGAAACTCCGCCTCCAAGGAGGTCACGCCCCTGGCCGGCCTTCGCGGCCCCCGCAGAGTTTGTTCTTTAATCCTGACTCATTCATTCAACAAATGCTGAGCGGCTGCTATACTCGTCAGGCTTTTGGTGCTGGGTATATAGTAAAGACCAAAACAGGCGTGGTCTTGTCCCTCTTGGAGCTAACATACTACCGGAAAATTATCCTATAAACAGAACATTGTTAAAGCAGTGATTAACAAACTGTGAGAATAGAGTACAACACGAGGGAGTGTTCATTTGGGATGGTTAAGGAAAAGTTCTCTGAGAGGTGAAATTTAAAATCAAAACTTGAGGAATGAGGATCGATACGTAGTGAAAAAAGCAAAGCTTCTCAGGCGAAGGAAACAGCTTTTGCTAACGTCCTCACGTGGGAAAGAATTCCGAGTATTCAAGGAACTGAGAAGACTAATGTCATTGGAATGTAATGGGCAAGGTAAATAATGGAATAAAATGTGATTGTCACAGAGGGCGGGAACCAGATTATGGCCTTGTGTGTGTGCGTGCATGCTAAGTCACTTTAGTTGTGTTCCACCCTGGCGACCCCATGGACTGTGGCCCTCCAGGCTCCTCTGTTCATGGATTCTCCAGGCAAGAATACTGGAGTGGGTTGCCATGCCCTCCTTCAGGGGATCTTCCAGACCCAGGGATCCAACCCCCGAAGCTAACTCCTGCATCTCCTGAGTTGCAGGCAGATTCTTTACTGCTGAGCCCCCTGGGAAGCCCCTATGGCCTTGTAGGCAGAGGTAAAGAAGTTGAATTTATTTACTTAGGGTGTCAAGGAAAAGAGATTTAAGCAAAGGAATGGTCTTGATTTGATTTGCATTTTTACAATGTCACTGCTAGTGGAATTTAGATTTGAGGTCACAACAGTGAAAAGGACCATTTGAAGTCTAGTGTAGTATTTTAGGCAAGAAATGATTTGGTCAAGGATTATAGCAGAAGACAGAGAAAAATGGATGAGTTCACAATATTTTGGAGGTAGTAGAAACAGCATTTACAGATATGTTAGTGTGAAATGGAAGAAAAATCCTGGCATGATTTTCGGGTGTCTGACTTTAATAACTAGTGGATGGTGTTACCATTTATTGAGACAGGAGGAACTGAGGAAGGAAAGGTTTTGAGGTCAGGGATCAAGAGTTTTGTATTTGTTACATTTTAGAATGCTTGTGGGCCATTCAGGTAGAGGTACAAAACAGATAGTTGAATATGTAAGTCTGAGGCTCAGAGGAGATGTCTGAGCTGGAGATAGACATTTGATACTTAGACAATCCTTCATTCAGCAGATACTTGTAGAGCTCTTACTAAGTGCTGGGGTATGCACTAGGCTATGCACTGGGGCTATAGTGGTGAAGGAGAAAGAACAAAACCCTGCTCTTGTGAACACTGACTACAGAGTTGGGAGAAAATAATATAATGAATGGCTCCTGCTCACTGAGTATTTTTGATGTGCCAGGCGGTGTGCTAAGTGCAGAACTTGCATTTTCTTACTTGACCCTCTCAACTACCTTGTGAGATTGACCCTATTTTTTCCAGAACCTGATGTCACATAATTTAAGACCAGATAACTTGTAAGAGGAGGAGCCAAGATTTGAACCCAGGCAGTTAACTCCAGAGTCTGTGGGGACTTACTGAGACCAAGACTAACTTTACCTCATTGAGCCTATGGCGAAACCGAGTCCCAGATAAGTTAAAAGACTTGCCAAAGGTCTCGCACAGTTTGTGGTCTGTTCTCCCTACTCCTCACTCGTGTTCTGTGCACTTACTTAGATGACTTCTTAGTGTAGGTGCTGATTCCCCCATCCTAAGAAACATCCCGTCACCAGCCTAACCTGCTTGATATGTGGCTGGAGACTCAGTCCCTACTCCCGTACTCCGTGTCCTCAGGATTGTCCATCTGTGCTTGCGCAAAGCTGACCAGAAGCTGGTGATCATCAAGCAGATCCCCGTGGAGCAGATGACCAAGGAGGAGCGGCAGGCAGCCCAGAACGAGTGCCAGGTGCTCAAGCTGCTCAACCATCCCAACGTCATTGAGTACTACGAAAACTTCCTGGAGGACAAGGCCCTCATGATCGCCATGGAGTACGCACCAGGTGGGACAGCCTTCTTGCATTGGCCTGAGGGCCTCTCGCCACTGGGACAACCCTGCTTCCCTCTCTGGAGTGGGCTTGGCTGAGGGTCCGAGGTATATAGAGTTCTGACCCCAGGGGTGTGACACCGGCAGACCTTCTTTGCCCTGTCTGAGCCTTTAGTTTCATAAAAGGAAAGACTCAAGCACAGAGAAGCCTGGGTCTTGACGAGTTCCCTGTGGCTTCAGGCGGCACCCTGGCCGAGTTCATCCAGAAGCGCTGTAACTCCCTGCTGGAGGAGGAGACCATCCTGCACTTCTTTGTGCAGATCCTGCTGGCGCTGCATCACGTCCACAGCCACCTCATCCTGCACCGGGACCTTAAAACCCAGAACATCCTTCTCGATAAACACCGCATGGTCGTCAAGATCGGCGACTTTGGCATCTCCAAGATCCTTAGCAGCAAGAGCAAGGCCTACACGGTGCCTGGTGCAGAGGGACCCTCAAGGGTGCTGGGGGTTTTGGGGGGCCAGATCTACTTGGCATCTCTGTCTCCATCCCTGCATCCCCAAGATCTTGGCCCCTGGGTCCCTGGCTGGGTGGTCCCGCAGGAGGAAACACTTTGGCCTGCTTTGGAGGGACGCTGTCTCTAAGTGGTCTTTGGGGCCGGAGCCTTGGTCCTCCCACCCCAGCTGTAATAGCAGCTCCCCTCCTGCAGGTGGTGGGTACTCCCTGCTACATTTCCCCTGAACTGTGTGAGGGCAAGCCCTACAACCAGAAGAGTGACATCTGGGCCCTGGGCTGTGTCCTCTATGAGTTGGCCAGCCTCAAGAGGGCCTTCGAGGCTGCGGTGAGTAAGTCCCCTGAAGGGGAACAGCTGGGAAATCCCTCCCTCTGTCTGCTGAAGTCCGTGGCCCCAAGCACCATTATGTCTCTCTCTCCAGGCTGGTGGACTACCCCAGGCCTGGGCTGCACCTCCCCTCACACTGTGGGTTCCTGAGGGTAGGGCGTGTGTCCTCCCTTAAACTGGAGACTCCTGAGGGTAGGACTCTCCCATCAGATTAGGGAATCTCCTAAGGGCAGGACTTGAGTTTTCCCCAACAGGCAGCCAGTGGACAGTGCTGCAGCTCCCCATCAGAGGTTCTTGAAAGCTGGGTTTGGTTCCCCTATCCTCCTAGGAGTCCCTTTACTACACCCAAGGCTTCCAAGTGAGTGCAGGGCTGTGACCACCCCACCAGGCTAGGGGCTGGAGCTGGGGGTGCTGCTGATTTAAGAGCCTGGCTGAGGCTCCCTTGCCTTCACAGAACCTGCCAGCGCTGGTACTGAAGATCATGAGCGGTACCTTCGCGCCCATCTCTGACCGGTACAGCCCGGAGCTGCGCCAGCTGGTTCTGAGTCTGCTCAGCCTGGAGCCCGCCCAGCGGCCGCCGCTCAGCCACATCATGGCGCAGCCCCTCTGCATCCGGGCGCTCCTCAACCTGCACACGGACCTGGGCAGTGTCCGCATGCGGAGGCTGGTGCCGCGAGGGGCGCGGGAGGGGGCCCTGGGAAGCAGGGGTTGGGGGGCACCCAGGGGAGGTCTGGGGCAGAGGGGTGCTCTGGGCCAGTCCTCTCTGCCTTAGTCTGGGATCGTCAGGGAGGGTCCTTGTCCTGATGCCCACCGCATCTGTCCCACAGGGCAGAAAAGCCCTTGGCCACTGGGCCACCCATGACCCCGGGCAGTACAGGAAGCAGGACCACCAGCGCCCGGTGCAGAGGTAAGTCGGGCGGGCCGGGCGCCCGCCGGCGTCCCTGCTGCGTTCGCACCTATGTAACCGGCCTGATGAGCTGTCCCCGCAGGCGTCCCCCGGGGACCTGCACGGCCAGCCATCCCGCCACCGCTGTCGTCGGTGTACACGTGGGGCGGCGGGCTCAGCGCGCCACTCCGGCTGCCCATGCTCAACACGGAGGTGGTCCAAGTGGCAGCCGGGCGCACGCAGAAGGCCGGCGTCACTCGCTCCGGGCGCCTCATCCTTTGGGAGGTGAGCAGCCGGCAGGGGTAGGTCAGAACCGAAGGGGCGCGGGGTCCGGAGCTGAGCGCTCAGGCCTCGCCCTCGCCCTCCCCGGTCCCCTCGCAGGCCCCGCCCCTTGGCGCAGGAGGTGGCTCCCTCCTGCCGGGGGCGGTGGAGCAGCAACAGCCGCAGTTCGTCTCCCGTTTCTTGGAGGGTCAGTCGGGTGTGACTATCAAGCACGTGGCCTGCGGGGACCTCTTCACCGCCTGCCTGACTGGTGAGCTGGTCAGAGCCCTCCCCTGTGGGGACTCGGCTTTAAGAAACCCCCCAGAGCAATTTCCATCAATTGCCTGTCATTTGCTAATCACGCTTTTATCTTCCAGGAGGTGCTTTACTTACAGATCTCTCTTAACCTTCCTAGCGGACCTGGCAAGGCAGTTAGATTCCCATTTGACAGATCTGGAAACTAAGGCTCAGAAGCTGTCACTTGTCCAGAGTCACACACTTGGGGAAGAAAGAACCCTGTCCTTGATTCCCCTCACCCAGTTCTTCCAGCCCTAGCTGCCAACTAACTTTCTCTCATTCCTCTAATCCAAGGTTGCATTGGTCTGTCTGGAAGAACAGCTTAAACTGTCTCCTTTCCCTTTCCTCACTGCCCCCTTCCCCAGACCGAGGCATCATCATGACCTTTGGCAGTGGTAGCAACGGGTGCCTAGGCCATGGCGGCCTCAATGACATCAGCCAGGTGGGTTCTGCCTGCACCCTGGGGAGGAGGAAGTGGGGAGATGGCAAGGAGCCCACATCTGAGAGCTGACGCCCAGGTTGGGGGCAGGGGAATCCCCAGCAACCACGGTCCCAGTAGCTTCCAGGCTGCACCTGTTCTGGGCAACGTCTGGGGAAGTACAGAAAGACCAGGCTTCCCCAGTGGGTGCAGTACATGTGGGGGGTAGTTAAAGAAACAGCCACCTCATGAGAACCTGCAACTTCCAACTTCATCCTTACAGGAAATGCCGAGGCCTGGTGGCTAACCAGGCCCCTTGCCCAGACTGCCTTTGCTTCCTCTCTCTCTCTCTCTCTCTAGCCCACCATCGTGGAGGCCCTGCTGGGCTATGAAATGGTGCAGGTGGCTTGTGGGGCCTCTCATGTGCTGGCCTTGTCCACTGAGCGAGAACTATTTGCTTGGGGCCGTGGAGATGGTGGTAAGCTTTCACTCTGTTCCAGCCTTTGGAACCCCTCAGCCGTGGTTTCATAGCCATGAACCCCCTTCATAGCCATCTTCTATCCGTGGCCTGTTCTCTTGCCCTTCTTTTCTCTCCGATTCATTTGTTCACTCTACAAACCTTCATTGTGCACCCACTATGTGCCCACCTTGTCTGGAGTGCTGGACAAGACGAATAAGATGTCGATTCCTTTGAGTGCTCATGATGTCACGAGAAAGAGTTCATTTCTCCAGCCATATTTGTTGTGGTCCTCTCTGGGTCAGACATCAGGCTGGGCATTGAAACTAGAGACAGATGGGGCCCCTGTCCTCCTAGGGGACTCCGTCTAAGTGGAGGAGGAATCATAAAGGATATATCTCCAGCATGATAGAGGATAGACAGCTGCAGGGCTCCCCCAAAAGTCCAGAGATGTGGGAACCCAAGGAATGGCAAGAGGCTCCACTTGGAGAAGACAGATTTGGCATCTGAAGAGGGCCTTAAAGGAGGAATAGGATTTTGACCCACAGAGGGGCCAAGGATAGGCATTTCAGTCTGGGGAACAGCCTTCATTCATGCTGTCACCTCCTCTCCATGGGTCCTCTTTATCATCAATCCTAAAGCTCAGACAAGCCCAGTCCTGGTTTCTCCCTATAGGTCGGCTGGGACTAGGCACCAGGGAGTCCCACAGCTGCCCCCAGCAGGTACCCATGCCCCCAGGACAGGAAGCCCAGAGGGTTATATGTGGCATTGACTCCTCCATGATCCTCACGGTGCCTGGCCGAGCCCTGGCCTGTGGGAGCAACAGGTAAGCGGGAGCAGCAGGTAATTAGGTACATTACGATGGCTAGCCTCCCCCCACTCCCCCCACCCCTCCTTAGCTGCCAGGGTTCCATCTGTCACTGCCTACCTCCCACCAAGGATTAGAAGTGAGGAGGGCTTGAGTTCAATCCAGGGTGGGACGTGATCAACCCAACCTGCTATGAGTTCAGCCCAGAGAGGGGCCTGTGCCCTGGTGCACCAGCTCCTGCCCAGATAGGTGAGGGGGAGGACAGTCTATATAAAGTGTGTCAGTTGAACTGGCTCCTGGCTCTGTCCTCAGGTTCAACAAGCTGGGCCTGGACCACCTCTCCCTAGGGGAGGAGCCTGCCCCACACCAGCAAGTGGAGGAGGCCCTAAACTTCACTCCATTAGGTTCTGCACCCCTGGACTGGGAGCCCCTGCTGAGTGTGGACTTGGGCACTGCTCATTCAGCTGCTGTAACTGGTAAGCAGGACCTGGACATAGGAGGCCAAAGGCGGACTATCTTGGCTTCCTTGGGCCCTTTTCTTCCTTACCTCTCTCTTCCCCTACAGCCTCTGGTGACTGCTACACTTTCGGCAGCAATCAGCACGGGCAGTTGGGTACCAATGCTCGCCGGGTCAGCCGGGCACCCTGTCAAGTCCAGGGCCTCCAGGGCATCAAGATAGCGATGGTGGCCTGTGGGGATGCCTTCACTGTTGCCATTGGGGCAGGTGATCAATGGACATTATGGGGACAGATGAGGGTGTGGGCAGACCCTTGGGCAGTGGGGGGTTATGCTCAGGGCTGCTGAACTCAGCAACCCCATGTGGGGGCCGGTAGGGCAATCTAGGAGGCTAGCTGCTAAACTCTGTCTTTGTCCCATTGCTTTCCTCGGGATTCTCTTTGGCAGAAGGTGAAGTGTACTCCTGGGGCAAAGGGGCCCGAGGTCGCCTGGGAAGGAGAGATGAGGATGCCGCACTCCCTAGGCCGGTGCAGCTGGATGAGACGCACCCCTACACGGTGACCTCTGTGTCCTGTTGCCATGGCAGCACTCTCCTGGCTATCCGCCGTGAGTTATAACTTCACCTTCACCCACACAAGGGTTAATCCAGCTGGCTCCTGCCCATACTCGCATCCCCAGTAGTCACACCCCAAATTGCTAAAAGCATCTTCAGCTCCCAGATAAATGAAAGCAGAAGCTGCAGGGCCAAAGTGAGCTCCCAGGGTGGGCAAGGGTAGGCACTTCTTGGGCCTCACTGAAGGGCTGCCCCCTTTGCTACCTGGGGATCAGACGCATTCTTTCTCCTCCAGCCCTCAAGTCCAGTTTCCGTTTGAACCTCTGTTTCTGGGTCTGGCAGGGTCCAGAGTCGAGGGCCCTGTGTGGGAGAGAGTGGCGGGAGCTGAGGCTTGCTGGAGGCACTGCTCTCTGGGAGGCTGCAGGGATTTCTCTTTTGTACTCCCCAGCGGTCACGGATGAGCCAGTTCCCCCTTGACACACCTGGAAATACTGCTGGGCTACCCTGATATTGCTTCTCCTGTGAATGGTCTTGAAAAGTGCAGGCGCCACACTGGATTGTATCATCAATGGGGTATAAGGGCCAGTAAAACCCCTGCTCTGCTTTTGGCTCTGGATATGGGCTTCCCTGGTGGCTCGGTTCGATCCCTGGGTCGGGGACGTCTCCTGGAGTAGGAAATAGCAACCCACTCCAGTATTCTTGCCAGGAAAATCCCCTGGACAGAGGAGCCTGGCAAGCTCCTACAGTCCATGGGGTCACAAAGAATTGGGATGCGACTTAGCAATTGGACAACAAGATATGTAAAACTCAATCCACCCAATTCCCCCAACATCCTAGTTTCCCCTCCCCACCCCTTCTTATCTTTAGTTAATATCCCCAGGGTTCAGCCTGGCTAAAGTTGGAGGCCAGAGTAACTTTTGGAAGCAAGGTGGTCTCCCAAGCCTCTTCAGAAAAAGGCTGGAGGTGGCTGTGTGGCTCCACCCAGACCCTGCCCCTTCCCCCTAGTTAGAAAATAAGTCCCTGGTGTCTATTGGGAGAGCAGCGCGGTGCTTTGGAGTAGGGCAAGCTGGGGCCTGCCTGGACTGGCCATTCCAGCGACCTAGCCCCTGCATCGCCCTGGGCAGGGAGGTCCCAGGAATGCTGCCTCCCGCCCCCACTCCTATATCCAGAGGCAGGGGGTTACATAATTTTTGAGTGCCTCCCTTCCCCTGCGGGAGTGCATGGGCTGCAGTACACTCAGAAGGTGGCCTGTCACTCCATGCCATTCCCCCAAAGCAGGTTGGGAGAAGGGGTAGCTGGCTGGACCAGACTAGTTTCCCAGATGACTGGGAGGTAGCGCCAATTAAAAAAAAAAAAAAACAGCTGCCTGCCTAGAGTGTGGTCTCTTCAGGGGTGGGGGCGGCCACCCCAGGGCTGGGCTGGGCTGGGCTTGATCTGGGCAGCAGAGCCGCGGTCCAGGGAGGAATGTGGGCGCAGCCTGAGGCTGGGGCCGAGGTTCCTCTGGCCCGGGGCCCAGCCCGGCCTCCCTGCCCAGCTGGACTCCCCGGATCTGGTTGCTATGCTTCAGCTGCCTAGCACCTGGAGGCTGGAGCCCCGGGCCCCTGGACGACACGTGGCCCCCGAAACCGAGCTGTTGACTCCGGAGAAGCGAATCTTTGTGGCGCGGCCCAGCCAGTTCCCCGAGGCCCTCCGCCCCATCCAGCGTCCGAGCTCCTTCCGACCTCCCCAGCCCTGGAGAGAAGCGGGGCCTCGGTTTTTCTTCCCGAGGGGAAGGGGGAACCCCTGCTCCTCGGCGGTGGCGAGTCTGGCAGAGCACCGACCCCGAAGCCGCCGGCCGGCCGGGTGGGTGGGGAGAGCGGCCGAGCGGGCGCTAGGACCGCGCGGGCGCGGCCCCGCCCCCTCTTCCGGCGGGCGGGCTCAGGGGCCGCGAGCGGGCCCCGGCCGCCAGTCGGCGCCGCCCGGAGCCGGGAGCGCGGCCGGAGCGAGGCACGGGCTGTGGGGCCTTCGCGCACCCGGCCCCGCTCGCCCGTGCCCGCCCGCCATGCCCGGCTTCGACTACAAGTTCCTGGAGAAGCCCAAGCGGCGGCTGCTCTGCCCGCTGTGCGGGAAGCCCATGCGCGAGCCCGTGCAGGTTTCTACCTGTGGCCACCGCTTCTGCGACACCTGCCTGCAGGAGTTCCTCAGGTGCGGCCCGGGGCGCGGGGAGCGGGGACGGCCGGCCGACAGGGACGGGAGACGCTGCCCCGGGAGGGCCGGGGCCGGGAGCACGCCGGCTCTTTGTCTGTGCCGCGGCCCGGTGATCTCAGGGGTGCCCGCCGTGACGTCACGGGGCTGCGGTGACGTCACACCCCGAGGGAGGGCCACCCCCCACGCACGAATCCGTCGGGTCCCGAGTGCCACGCGCCGGGTGGGACGAATCCCGTGCCTTCCCGCGGGGTGGAGGTGGGAAAGGACGCCCTTCCTGACCTGCGGCCGGCCCTTCCCCCTCACCTGAGAGCCAGAGCGGCCTCGGCCTTGAACTTTGAGTCCGTCTGGGAAGAGGAGGACTAAACCCTCTGTCCCTCGCGGAGCCTTAAGCCTCCGGAGTTTTCACCCATCTAAGCCCTTCTCATCTTTCCGATGTTTCCAAAACGGCAGCTATTGTTCTCCCATTTCACAGATTCAAAGGAAAACTGCGACTTGTCCACGGGTCGCGCAACTACCTTCAGGCGCACAACTACCTAACTGGGAGGGGGGTGTCAGCGCGGGCGGTTTGTGCTCGAACGATAGAGGGAGGACTGTGACGCCCCGATCTTCAGTGAAGCAGGAGCCCGTTGTTGGGTGCCCCTCCCCGCCTCTGGGGGTCTTGGGTACCGCGGGTGGTCTAGATCGTTAGGGAGGGCCCCGCACCCCGCCGTCTCCCGCCCCTGCTCATCCGTCCCTCGGCTCTTGGGCCCTCATCGAGTTCTGGGCGCCCTGAGCTGTCCTGAGTCTCCAGCCCGCGCTGGGAACTGCACTGTCCGGGGCGTGGGGAGGCCGGAAGAGGGAGCCCCGGCTCTTGGGGGTCGTCCGCCGAGAGCCCCGGGGAAGTTGGGCCAGCCGCTGCCGTGTGTAAGGAGGCTGTATGCTGAGGGTTCGCGGGGCCCAGGCTGCGAGAGCACCTCCGGGGCTCGTGCCTGAAAGGCTCCCTGCCTCTGTCCGCCGCGGCCTCTAGCCCTGCGATCTCCGCAGGCCCCTTTGTTTTGTTGTTCCCCGCTGCCTGGACCGGTCCTGCCCTCACATATGCTCCTGCTCGAGCCGCGGTGCGGCCCCCCTCCTCCTTTTCCCTCCCCTCCTCCCTCCTCCCGTCCGTGTACACACGCTCTCCTACCGACACACAGCCCCATTGTCTTCTCCCGTGCCCTTCCCCGGCCCTCTGGTTTCCAGATGAGGCCAGCTGAGCCTCCCCCTACTCCTCAGCTGACCCACCCTGCCTGCCTCGGGGGAGGATCGGGGGAAGGGGCTGTCAGGCTGGTTTCCCTCCCTTCTGCCCCTCTCCGCGGCTTCTGCCCCTCCCCCTCCCGGAAATCCCCTCTTCCTCTCCCCCAGCCCCCTCCCCCCATCCTGTCTTCTCCCCTGGGCTTGGGCCTCTACTGCACAGCCTGGAGCGCTCGGCCCCGGCCTCCCCCCACCCCGCGGCTCACTCTGAAGCCCGGGGAGGGAAGGGATGGTGGGCCGGGCGCTGCCCCGCCCACCCTAACAGCTAGGGTGTCCGCCGTCCTGGGGGAACCTTTGTTCTGGCTGGGCCCCAAGCTGCCCAGGCTAATCTGCCTGAAGCCTGGGGACTTGCCTCAGCCCCCCCTCCCTGACTCCAGAACCACGAAGTCAGCACATTCCTGAAGCAGCCAAGCAGACCCCCCCCCCCAGGCCCACCCCTTGTCCCCTGCTCTTGCCAGGGCTATTACTCAGGTTGGTCCAGGAAGGCTGGTTGCCCCGTGGGCATGGGCACACCTCCTCAGTGCCTGGGCATGTATTCATCTGGGCATTGGCAGCATGGCCAGTAGTAGTCGTGGGATCAGGGAGAGGAGATGGGTGCTAGAAATCCCTTGACCGCAGGGAGCAAGGGACTGCCTGTGGCCTGCAAAGTGCCATCCTGGACAGGGGCGCCGTGTGGCCTCTGCTTCCACCTTTCGTCCTGGCCTGCCTCCCACCTACCAACCTGACTCAGACTTGCCAGAAATGCCAGGCCTGAGGGCCTTCAGTCCTGCTGGGTGAGCCTTTGCCCTGCCTAGGCTGCGCCAGGCAGCAGTGACTGGTCCTGGCTGGGGTCAGCAAGGCCATGCTGGCAGGAGGAGGCATGCCACAGGTTCCTGGAGTGCTGACAACCTGGTGTGGGGTTGGTGAAGGACCCGAGGGCAGCGGACAGGGTCAGCAGGCTTTGGATGCCCGCTGTGGAGTGAACAGAGTCTTGGCTGTGCTTGTCTGGCCAGTTTTTCTGGGACTAGCCTCTCTCTGTGTAAGAGGTAGTAGAAACTGAGCTGTGGAATCAGGCAGGCGTATCCTGTTCACCTGGGAGCCCCAGTTCTTTCATCTGCCAAATGGGGACTCTTAGCCCCTTCTCGGGCCGGTGGTGAGAACGGGGTGGGAGTGTAAACACAGGACCTTGGGGCATCCTCCTCCTCTTTGCTTTAGAAGACACACCCACCTAGGAGGCTCCGGAGGTGGGGTCAGGTGGCCCCAAGATGACCTTTGCCCTGGGTTTTTGGCTGGGCACCCTCATGGGGACTGGACAGCCCTGGCACTTAATCTCAGCCCATCTCACCCTCCCCTGTGAGCTTCCAGCCCAGCCAGTGCACATCAACCTGGGGGACTGGGTGGCTGGGCAGCCTGTTCCTTTCCCAGCCCAGCTGCCGTCCTGGGGGGAGGGTTCCCAGCTGCCACCTGTTGGCCAAATGCTGCCTGAGGCAGCTGCCTCTGCCGGGGTCCTGGAGAAGTGGGTACCCTCAGGCCTCTACTTGCCCTCTCAGGTGAGGCTGCCTGGGAACCCATCTGGTGACACAGAGGGTGTTCTGGCTGGGGTGGGGAGGGTGGCCCAGGGTCTCCCCTCCAGCTCTGTGACCCTGTCCCCTCCCCTTTCACAGTGAAGGAGTCTTCAAGTGCCCGGAGGACCAGCTTCCTCTGGACTATGCCAAGGTGAGTCCACCGTGCCAGGTACAGGCTCTTGCTGCCCTTGGTGGAGGCTGGAGCTGCCGCTGCAGCCAGTGGGCTCAGGGCCAATGTCAACCCGGTGCTGTGCGCCCCCACAAAGGTGGCCTGTTCCTTCTACCAGGCCAGTTTGCAAATGAGGCCCATGTTTGCCCTGGAGGACAGGCACAATGCCCAGCCTGTGGGGGTGCACAGAGCTTCTCTGTGCCCACCAGAAGTGTTCCCCTCCCCTTTGGTTGGCTGGCCAGACCTGTGGCTGAGGGCCAGGACCCCTCTACTAGGGGGAAGGAGGCAGACAGTGTGGGGGCTGCCAGGGGCTGGGCAGGCTGATTGGCTGTCACCCCAAAGGGAGCGCCCTGCATCAGGGAATTGAGGAACCCAGAATCTGAGGCTGGAGCAGATGCCACCAGCTGCGCTCTGTATGCCTGGGCTCAAGGGGAGTTTAGCGGGAGGGAGGTTATTCCTGGCTCTGAGGAAGACAGCAAGCCTATGGGGGGGTGGAGGGGGCGGGAACTGGGGACTGTCGCAGGCGCTGTCCCTGATCACTGCTCCTCGTGACCCCAGATCTACCCGGACCCAGAACTGGAGGTGCAGGTATTGGGCCTGTCCATCCGCTGCATCCATAGCGAGGAGGGCTGCCGCTGGAATGGCCCCCTTCGGCACCTACAGGTGAGCCTCTGCCCCGGGTGGCAGGACAACCCCCAACCCCCTACCCCGGCAGGCACTAACTCAACCCCTCCCACCAGGGCCACCTGAATACCTGCAGCTTCAACGTGGTGCCCTGCCCCAACCGCTGCCCCGCCAAGCTGAGCCGCCGCGACCTGCCTGCGCACCTGCAGCACGACTGCCCCAAGCGGCGGCTCAAGTGCGAGTTCTGCGGCTGCGACTTCAGCGGGGAGGCCTTCGAGGTGGGTGGGGCCTCGGGGAGGGGGCGGGGCACCCGGGGGTCCGAGGAGCCCTGAAGGCTCAGCGCCCCCCAACCCCCGCGCTTCCGCAGAGCCACGAGGGTGTGTGCCCGCAAGAGAGCGTGTACTGTGAGAACAAGTGTGGTGCCCGCATGATGCGGCGGCTGCTGGCCCAGCATGCCACCTCCGAGTGCCCCAAGCGCACCCAGCCTTGCACCTACTGCACCAAGGAGTTCGTCTTCGACACCATCCAGGTGAGGCCCTTCCTGAGCCCCGGAGGGGGCCGCGGGGCCAGGAGCAGGGAGTCGGGCCGCTGACTGCTCCGCTCTGCCTCTGCGGCCATAGAGTCACCAGTACCAGTGCCCAAGGCTGCCTGTGCCGTGCCCCAACCAGTGTGGCGTGGGCACCGTGGCTCGGGAGGACCTGCCAGGCCATCTGAAGGACAGCTGTAACACCGCGCTGGTGCTGTGCCCGTTCAAAGACTCCGGCTGCAAGCACAGGGTGAGATGCCTTTTTCCCTTCCCCTCAGCTCCCTTCTTGTGTTTGAGACCTCAGACGTAGGCCCTGAGTGGCCCCTGCTGTGCTGCCCGGAAGGCCCAGTCCTTCCTCTGCCGGCCGGCTCCAGCCTTGTTAGTGCCTTGTCTTCCCCATCCAGGGCTCGATGCCCACTACCCTGTACCCCTCCTCCCCTCTCCCCTGAACTCACCCCTACTCACTCTCCTCTTTTTCCCCCGTGGCCTGGGGCTTTGCCGACAGTGCCCTAAGCTGGCGATGGCACGGCACGTGGAGGAGAGCGTGAAGCCGCATCTGGCCATGATGTGTGCCCTGGTGAGCCGGCAGCGGCAGGAGCTGCAGGAGCTGCGAAGAGAGCTGGAGGAGTTGTCGGTGGGCAGTGATGGCGTGCTCATCTGGAAGATTGGCAGTTACGGGCGCCGGCTCCAGGAGGCCAGAGCCAAGCCCAACCTCGAGTGCTTCAGCCCCGCCTTCTACACGCACAAGTATGGCTACAAGCTGCAGGTGTCCGCATTCCTCAACGGCAATGGCAGTGGTGAGGGCACCCACCTCTCACTCTACATTCGCGTGCTGCCGGGTGCCTTTGACAATCTCCTCGAGTGGCCCTTCGCCCGCCGTGTGACCTTCTCCCTACTGGATCAGAGTGACCCTGGGCTGGCGAAGCCACAGCATGTCACTGAGACCTTTCACCCTGACCCAAACTGGAAGAATTTCCAAAAACCAGGCACTTGGCGGGGCTCCCTGGATGAGAGTGCTCTGGGCTTTGGTTACCCCAAGTTCATCTCCCACCAGGATATCCGCAAGCGAAACTATGTGCGGGATGATGCGGTCTTCATCCGTGCCTCTGTTGAATTGCCCCGAAAAATCCTCAGCTGAGAGCAGACCAAGCGGCAGGAGAAAGGGGGAGGGCAGTGACCTCCATCAGGCACGGCTGAGCCTGGAGAGGGGGCCGGACCCCCTTACAGCTGCTTCTGCTGCCGAGGCTCTGGTACACCGATCCCCCGGTACGCCGATCCCTTCCCTCCTTCCCCGCCACCCTCAGGTGCCTCCTATTGGTGCTTCAGCCCTGACCTCTGGGAAGAGCAGGTCTTAGGGTCATCAAGGGCTTGGAAACCAGCAAGCCCCGGACCTGTCTCCTGGACAGGGCAGACACGCCTTGGTGCCGGCTACACTCTTCCCGGGACCGAGGTGCCTGCTGGTGCTATGTCCCAAGAGCCATAGGGGGGAGGGGGAGTTGGGAAACTGAGTGGGTAGTTAAAAGAATCTTGAGATCGGATTTCTCTTATCCTTTCCCCAGCTGTGTCCCCTCTGGTTATTTATTTACTTAGTGCCAGGAGAACACAGCGGGGAGCCCTGATTTTTAATAAATTCTGAATTGTATTTATTAACTTGGTTCCAGCCTGACTCATCTGGGTTGCTTAGGGTCCTGGAAGGCTGGGCCCTAGGGTGAAGTCAAGGGACCTGGTGTGGGGAGCGGGGGGAGGGAGGGAACCTGCAACCGTTCTGGCCCGAATCCAATGGCGCTCGTGGATCGCCCTCTGGTGGAGGACAGAAGGATTGCAAGGGGCTTTGTGTGGAAGCGTTGCCTGCTGCTGCCCTCTGGTGGTTCGATGAGGGAGGTGCAGGCTCAACACAATAAGGGCTATAGTCCGTGATTCATACCCCGCCAAAGCCTAGTGCCTGTCCTTTGGCAGGTGTTTCTTGGTCTAATGATAGTAGCTACCATTCATTGAGTACTTTTGATATTGCAGACACTGCTAAGCATTTTATATGCATTATTTCACTAAAAGGACCTTAGTGAGCTGTGATGAAGACAGTGCAAATTCCCACCTAGCACAAGATACAGTTGGTCCTTTGTGGGTTTCACATCCTTGAATTCAATCAAGAAAGAGTAAACTGGAAATACTTGGGGAAAGCTACAAAGAGCAAAACTTATTGGCCACTCATGGGCAAATTTACCTGGTGTTACATTGTATCTACAGATTACTTAAAGCACACTGTAAAATGTGTGTAGGTTATATGCAAATATTATGCTATTTTCTGTCAAGGACTTGAACATCTGTGGACTCTGAGTTGGGGAATTCTTAAACCAGTTCCCTGTGGATAATGAGGGATGACTGTGAGCACTTGGTGAATGTTAGCCTAACTCCAAAAGCCTTCGAGGTATTCAAAGCACTTGGATTTCCCCATCCACACTTGCTTTTCATACAGGCCTCAAAGGGGGTGCCTGTGATTATCCATATTTGAACTGATTTCAGTGATCTTCCAGCCATTTTGGGGCAGGGCCTGGATTTTTCTTCCCCTTATCACTGGATTCTGTTTTAAGCTCCAGCAATCCCTAGATTCACTTCCTTTAATTTTGGCAATAGATTTGGTTTTGGATCTTCACTATGCTTGCTTTTTGGCAAGTTACTTAGCTACATGACATCCTTACTCTCGCTGGTAAAATAAGAGTAATCCTGCTAGATTTGTTGTAAAGATTAACTCATCAGCATAAAGGGCCTTACTCTTGCCTGGCCCTAAGAGGCCTGTGTATGGAAAATACTGTTCAGGCTCAGAGTATGGGAAGGAGAAGGTTCAAAGGCTGTAGCTTGCTGTCTCTGCTTTCCCAGCCAAAGACTCAGGTGAAGAACCCTTACCAGAAGTGACAGGAAAGGTCTATGCCTGAGACAGCAAGCCTGAGGAACTAACCAAAACCTTCAAAAGGTCACATTCACTCATCTAGGGAGAGACGAAGCCCTGGCTGCTCTGCAGAGAAACATGGCTCTTTCATGAGCTAAACCATCTTGGTATAGTGAGGCCTGGAAGCTGGTAAAAGACCATGGGCTCTAGCAGAAAAAAATGCCTTAACTTAAGCACAGACCTGGGTTTCCAGCACCAACAAGTGCAAACTCTTCTGCGTTAGCCTTTCAGCAGAAGCCAGACGGCCCCCTCCCCAGATCAAGTTCTCCCCCTGCTGGCAGCACTGTGCCACTGCACCATGCCAGGCGGCAGGTTCCCATAGGTTGGTGCCTCCTTTGGTTGACCCCATACCCATACAGCTCATTCCTTGCCTCTGCAGGTGGTCATAACTGCTTATGGAACTCAAGGCAGGTTTTGCATCACGGTGTGAGTGGGGCTCAACTGTCTACTCTGTTTAGCCTTGTTACTCTAGGCTGACTGTAGGTCACTAACGAGTGGGAGTTTTCTTTCACACGGATGGGATGAGGAGTAAAGGCAAAAAGTACCTTCACAAAAAAACACCCCACAGACAAGGGCATGCTCAAGGTGCTTTCGACTCCATCAGTTTTGAGAACCATCTATTAACCATCTGATCGCACACTCACTGAGTTCCACAGCCTGTGGGATCTTTCCTTCCCTCCATCACATCTTAGCCCAGACCCAAACTCAGCAGGAAGGGGAGACCTAAAGAGCTGTTGTGGATTCCCCCCGCTCCCCCGGAGACAAAAAAAAAAAACCTCCAATCAGTACTCAACGTTTTAAGACTGAAATTGCCAAGAGGGCCACTTTTCATGTTACAGATTATTACAACACATCACTTGTCAGAGGTCCTCAGAAACTCCAAGATTTTCAAGGGGGAGGGGAGGGACATTCAGTCTTAAGTGGGCTTATTCACAAAACAGATCCCCATTTTTCAGTGACTGATGGTCCTTGAACACGGCAGTACACTGAACTGGGCCTCCAGTGAAGGGCGGCGAACATAACCATCAAGTCCGACCAAGCCCCCTACAGCCCTGCCCAGGGGAGATGGCCAGTCAGGCGGGTGCCCCTTCCAGGGGCTGACTCAGCACACCTGCCCTGGGATGATGGGTGGGGAGGGCTTCTGACCGGGACAAATACTCTAGGCGGCCCTTTAAAAATGAGAAATTACTTCTAGAAAGTATTAAAAACCGTTAAGAAAAATCTCAAACAAGCATTAACGAATAGGACAAGATCAAAAGGTGAGTTTTCTCTTTTTACTGGTTTATAATAATCTTAAAAACCCCATCACACCCATAAACCACCACAGGTGAGAGGATGAGGGAGACTGAGAATGA
This sequence comes from Budorcas taxicolor, assembly GCF_023091745.1. Classification (NCBI taxonomy): domain Eukaryota; kingdom Metazoa; phylum Chordata; class Mammalia; order Artiodactyla; family Bovidae; genus Budorcas; species Budorcas taxicolor. The sequence continues at coordinate 20,118,176 of NC_068928.1, forward strand.
ATGCTACAGTATGTGGACGGCAGGAGACCCAGATTATTCTCTAGGGGCAGTGTGGAATGGAGGCAGGGGTGTGGGGCAGGAGGCCCTGGCATGGACCCTTATTGCTGGTTGGGGGTTGGCTGGCAGAGGGGAAGAGGCGCTCAGGGTGAACTAGGAAACATCTCCCACCAAAGGTGAGGGTAGTGGGGGGCGGGGAGGTCACAGTACATTTTCCATGCAGACTAGGGGTGGGAGTGAGAGCTTCAGATGCACCCCTACACAGGAAGAGATGGGTTTGAGGTTTGATTTTTAAGCCCCCAAGTTGGTGTCTGGTCCAATTTTCTAAAATGGCAGCTCACCTCTTGGGGAGAGAGGCATTGGAAGGAAATGACAGCAAGACTATCTGGTTTAGGGATCAAGCAGGGGATAAGCTGAGACAGTGGTGTCCTTTCAGAGAATTTAACTCAAGAGAAGCAAGAACTGGAAGGGGCCCCTGGGTGACATGGTGGCCAACACACGGGGAGAAGGCATCACACCAGAAGCTGCTGGCGCTCCTGGGGGCTCAGGACAGGAAGGTACCAGTGTCTACAGACGGCAGCAAAACAATGGGGAACAATAAATTAGGACTTTCAAGTTGCTACCATTTGGCATAACACAATCAGGCATTATTTTTCCTTGTTTTTTCTTTTTAAATATAAGGCAACTTGCCAACACATAATTTAAAAACTGGTCTTCAGTCACATTGCTTCCGATCACTAGAGAATTTCTGGCTAAGGAACAGTGGATAGCACAGTAAACAAAACCAAGAATCTTAAATAACATCAGCTCACATTCCCCAGAGACAAGATGAAAGGGTAGGGCTTGTACGGTTAAAGGAAAAAAAAAAACCGCCCAACTATGTATCTTTAACAGGAGGGTGCAAACCATTACAACAAAACATAATCTAAGTTACAGAAAAGTTAAAAATTTCTAGCCAACTGTCACCTGGGAATGACACTGAGTGTGGAGTGGGTGAGGGAAGGGCGAGGGGCAGGAGGGGCTGTTTCCAATAGAGGCCCATCTCCAGCTGTTGGAACCATGCTCATTTGGTAAAGGAGAAGTCAAAGAGCTTAAGGCTTTGAGTTTTTTTTCCTTCATTAAACTGAGGGGCTGCGGAAGGTGACTAGACAGTGAATGTACCTGTGGGGCCGCTCACACACATTGCTACTCAAACCCACGCTACATTCATACAGAAACAGGACGTTTAAAACTTACAGTGTAGAGCAATATTCTTAGCCAGTGTAGAGAACCAAATGCAGTTTAAGTTTTTTTTCAGTGTTTTTAATTCCAAACTCCAATGTGATCATCCTATACCTACTACCTAATTCCTCAAGTAAGACTGGCTTTTTGTTTGTGAGGGGGGAGTGGGGCGTGAGGGCAGCAGGTGACTCAGGAGACAGACAATAGTGAGGAAGGTCTTGGATAAGCCAGACGTCCTGGCATTGCTCTAGGGATGGAAAGGGAGTTAGGTACCAAGGTATCAATACAAAGACAGGTTCCCCGGCCCCACTGCCCCCGCAATGTCCCAAGGCCACGGCCACATGCTTGCAGGATGCCCTTGAGGAGTGTGGCAAGGACGGGTGCAGTGGCTCTGGGTTCAATGCAGGTGTAAAAATAAAGCCTTGAGGAAGGGCTGGGAGGAGATGCAGACCAGGTCAGTTTTAATTTGAGGTCTTTGGGTAAATAAGAAATCGGCTCCCAGGGCACTTGGGAAGTCTGGCTTCTTAGTCCCAGAAAGAGAGAGAGAGAGAGAGAGGGAGAGGCCTAGCTTAGGCGGCTGGATGCTGACTACTACCTCGCCTGGGGACCCTTCCCTTAGCCCATACCTCAGTCCTAAGGGCAACAGTGAGAGGTGCAGGTAGAGGAAAGGAGGCTGGTGGAAAATGGTGGGCAGGAGGTGGTGGGGAGATGGGGCAGGAACTGGACTGATAGGCAGGCAATGGAGAGTCAAGCCGGGAGTTGAGATTAGGTCCCAACATAAACCCAAAAGTTGCTGGGGCTGGTACGGGTGAAGATGAGGGCAAAAAGGACCCCCCTCTGTCCTCAATTAGATCCCACTAGATTCCCTTTCTTAGACATCTAAGAATGATCACTTTGGAGCAGTGAAACTTTGAAACTATCCAATTACCCAAAAGTAAGACTAAACCTAGGAGGGTGACGTATGACGTGGAACTGGAGGGCACCAGGGCTCCCTATCTATACCCTGGGTGCTGAATATGAAGACTTCGACCATCTGTGGGGTCAGGGGCTCGGTTGCCAGGGGCTCGGTGGGCCTTGGTCAGCATGGCCAGGCTCTGTTCTCGGAAGCAGGCCTGCTGGAAATCCCCACTTAGGTAATCCACCGTTTGTATCAAGCTGTTCTGGCTTGCCACTGGACCGCCCCCAGTCCCTGCCCGGAAGTGGGCCCCAGCAGCCACCGCCGCACAGTCAAGGGGTGCGCCCGCGGGCTGCCCACCGTGAAACGGCACGGCGAGGTCCTGAGACCCCGAGCTGTCGCTATTGGGAGTGGGCAGAATGTTGTTCCACAGGGGTTGGAAGTAGTGACCATTGGGGTAGGCCAGTGGGGCGGCCAGGCCGTTGACGGGTGGGGACGGGGTTGGCTTCTCCAGGGGTGGCTTCAGATGGAAAGACTGTGCCAGGCAGAGTTCCTGCGGGTAGGCAGGGGCCTTGCCCACCAAGCCAGGCCCTGCCAACTCGCGTCCTGCCGCATGCTTGCCTGTCAGGCCAGGGGCCGGCGTCCCACCGGCCTCACCGCACATCTGCTGCAGGTGGGCCAGCTGGTGCTGGTTCCAGGCAACTGGCTTGAGGTCGCTAGGGTAGCCAGTGGGGGCACGCGAGAGGCCCGCGGGCAGGTTGACGGGGCCCGCGGTGGGCAGCGCGGCGCTGGCCGCGTGGGTGTGCTCCATGGGATTGACCACACATGAAGGCATTGGTGTGGGGACGCTGTGGGTCGACACCCGAGTGCTTGCATTGATGAGCAGACTGCGACTAATGGGGCTGGGGTTGGCGATCTGGCCCTCACACACTGAGGTAGTGCTGACGCCCGCCCGCGTCTGGCAAAACTGGTTGATCTGGTGCACGATGCTGCTCAGGTCCGGGGGCTGGCTGTGCTGCAGGGTGGCCGCCATTGAAAGGGGGATAGTTGAGGTAGACACAGTCACATTCGGGGGGGCATCTGAGTCTGGCATCTTCCGGCCTCCATGCAGCAAGGGAGTGGGGGGGTGCTGGAGACCCTGGTGAGAGAGGGCCTGAGGGTGGACCAAGCCCTGGGTCTGGGCCATGGGCTGAGGGTGGCCCAGGCCCTGAGGCTGTTGGAGGCTCTGGGGGTGGGACAGCGCCTGGGGTGGCGGGATACCCTGAGGGTGCTGCAGCGCCTGGGGAGGGGCGTGGGCCAGGGTCTGTGCGTGCTGCAGGGCCTGCTGGCGGGCCAGAGCCTGGGCCTGGGGGTGGGCTAAAGTGCTGGGTGCCACAGTAGCATAGGGCGCCACTGGGGGGTTCATGATGGCCTCGGGGAGCAACCGGGCTCGGGTGCCGTCAAAGTCCTTGAGTATGCTTTTGGCTGGCACTTTGACAATGGCCAGCAGGCCTGCCCTGGTGGCGGCCTGAGTCGGGTAGGGGCTGTAGCGCTGGGCCGATGTGTCCAGGCCGTTCACAGTACGACGAACGTGTTTCCGCTGGGGAACCTTCACACTGTTGGGGAAGATTTTTATAGTCAGTGGGTTGTTTGCGACCTTCTTAGCATACGCGTCCAATTCGGCTGGGGTGGGGTAGTGAGCAGTTCTCATTTTCTGTGTAGTGTCCCCTAGAGAGAGAGAAGGGGAAGGAGAGCAGAGGAGAGGGAGCTCGTCAGTGCCCAGCCAACCAGCCCTCCTAGCTTCCTGCCTGCAGCCTGCAGGGCAGGGTGCACGGGGCATCAGGCCGAGCCTCCAGCTCGGAGCCAGCCTCAGCCCCAACAGAAACAAGCCTGGCTAGCATGCAGTGGGCACGTCTCACGAGCCAGGGCTCATGCTGAGTGCCAGGTTATCTCCATGAACCCCCGCTACTGTGTTAGGAGGCAGGTACTATCATGATGGTCCCTCTTCACAAATGAGGTCACTAAAGATCAGAAGAACAGAGCAACTTTCCAAAGTCTCGCATCTTAGAGAGCCGGAACTGGGCCAATTCTCACGCAGAAGTCTCTCCAAGTTCCTACTGGCCCCTGCTGGCCTGGGGTTTGGAGGTTCTAAGCAGGGCTGCTTATCAGGGCCACTCAGACCCTGCCGGGTGACACCCTGAGGAAGAGGGCACCCAGAATGGCTCCTCTCCGGTCTGCGGGGGCCAGTGAGGCGTCAGCTCTCTCAGCAGTGGCAGCTGGAGCACTGTGCCCACGGGGTGGGCATCCTGGCACAGGAGACAGGATGCTTCTTTTTTCAGGGGCAGAGGAGCGAGCTGCCAACATCCCTCCCCCACCCCCATGTCACAAGTTCACTTTTGTTTACAGCTTACTCTCAAGCCTGACTGGGTGAAGATCAAAAAGCTTTATTTATTTCCTTGTGGGGGGCGACAATAATGACAGGGCTGTAGGGAGGGAAATGAGGAGAAAGGATTCAGAGCATCTTGAAGTTCTGAGAGCCAAAAATAGTCTGTATTCGGCCCCTGTCAGCTGTCACTTTCTGAAATGAAAGAGGAAAAACCTGCCCTCCTTTGGAGACTGCGGAAACACCGCTCAATGGGCCTCCGCTCAATGGGCCTCATTAATGCTAACAGTCTCTTTGTTCCCATCTCCAGTCGCCTCCCATCAGGGGGCTCCAGCGGATGTCGTGCTTGCAGTCAAAAAGGAAAAGGTTCTGAGAACAAGAGCTCTTTAAGCTTGCCAGGCTCCTGGCAAGGGGTCTTAGCGCCATTCTCCCTTTCTCCGAGGGAGGGTCTCCCCTGAGTATACACAGAAGGTGCTTAATAAAGGCTTGCTGAGTAAGTACACAGACTCCCCAAAGCAGAAAAAAAAAAAGGAGGGGTGCACTTGGCTGGGAGCCTGGGTTCAGCTAGCTGCCTCCCTCCCTACTTCCTCCCTGTGCTGGAGGCGGCCAGGGCAGACCAAGGACTAAGCTGACCAAATGCCTGGCTTGTGGCCTCAGCTGGCTTGGCCCAAAGGAGACCCCATTCAAAGTCATGTCGCTGGGCATCACTGAACAGAAGTCGTCTAGTGAGTGCTAGCAGGGAGAGGGCACAGCTGCCTGCTTTAGGTGACACTGCTGGTTGGCTGGCAGCAACTGCTTAGAAACTGCTGCTCTCCTCGGAAGCAAGAAAAGAAAGCTCCAGTTCAGGAGGGGCAGAGAGATCCGGACTCACGCTCAAAGAGGCAGGACTCAGCAAAAAAGGGTACAGGAGAAACAAAGGGTACAGAAAGGAAAAGGTTCGTGTTTTCAAACGCTGGCACAATGCCTTGAACTTGGTAGGCATTCTAACGTATTCAAGGCTCTACTTTATTTACTGAGTGCTGAATACCTGTTCCATCCATAACTGCAATGTCTGTAACATGACCGAGCTGCAGAAGGCCTCAGAAGGAAGACTGTGACAGTGACAAGTGAAGATAGGAAGCAGAAGGAGGCAGAGAGGCCTGGAAGTCCCCCACCCACCAGGCAGCACGAGATGGCAACAAGGGTCAAGATGGCCTGGAGAACAGAGCTCTGCTGCTGCTTGTAAGCCTCTGACCCTTAGTGGGCTTCAGGATCCATAAAGGGGGGGGCCATTTTCTGACCTGTCTTACATTCTCTTGCACAGAGGACACCAAAAAGTCTGGGATCACTAAAGAAGGTCCCTACACTCAAGGCACCAGAACTCCATGAGAAGCTGCCCTGGTCAGCCACTGCGCTGTCACGTGACCGAGGAGAAGCGTGTGATACTCCTGGCTTGGCGTCTTCCTTACCCAGAGCAGACCTGCAGTAAGTACCTCTAAGCACACTGTCTGGCTCAACAGCTGGGATTCAGCTGAACAGGAGGAGTCTGAAGCTGCTGTGTTTCCATTCAGACAGGAAATGAAGGTCTGCCCCTCCATGTAGGAAAAGTCTTGCTCCATGTTAACAAGCTTCTCTCCTTGAAGGCCAACTAAGAGAGGCTGGTACAGTGGCTTGCTGAATAACAGAGCTCCTCTGCTCCAAGTCAATACCAACTCTCAAGCTAGTTTTTTCTAGCAGAGGCACAAGGTGTGCTGGCCTCAATCAGGAGTGCGGGACGGGACACCACACCAACCAGCTCCCTCCGCCCTGGCTCCACTGATGCTGACAATGGTGATGAGGTGAGGGGCGGGGAGGCTGCACACAGGCTACAGCCCATTAAGGAAGACTCTCAGGAAGACAGATGAGCATACTAGAAAGAGGTCACATTCTGGGGCTCTGACACCACCCACTTCACATACCAGACTTAGCCCAACCCTTCTGAATTTTTCTCAGTACTTCATCTCAGTCCCCACACAGGCACCCTGCAGCCTTTCTTTCTTCTGCATCATCTTCCTCTAAGTGCACAGCTGACACGGACACTACAGCTTTGCAAGCAACTTATTTAACTATCTGGTACCAACAGTGTCATTAATCGAGGCATAAAGCAGTGGAGAACAGAGACTCTGTGGTTAGAAAAAAGAGACTGGATTCAAGCACTGGCTTGATTATCTGACTACTCAGAGTGTCACTCAGTCATTCCTCATTTATAAACAGCAATGATACCTGCTGTCCTACCTCACAGAATTACTAAGATCAAAAAATCCCATGAATAGGAAATGCTCTGTGAACAGGACCTGTAACTGTCAATGGTAATTATTCAAGGATAGCAGGTTTCGCCGAGTCTGCCCACAGATGGGACAAAGTAACCTTACCATGAAGCCCTAAATGCAGGGCCTCCCAGACTTGAGTCTGAGCATTAAATGTAGCAGAGAAAAGTTCCATGGACTAGGGACTGGGGGGGAATCTTCCTGAATCGAGGCTTCCCTAAAAGGACCTCCCCGTTTATCTTTCTGTTTTGAAGATCAGAAGACACTAGTGGCTTACACAGCAGGAGCCTCTAGCCTGTGGGGAGACACAGGCCGTGCATCAAACACAGGCTTTGGAGTCTGACCCAAGAGTGAAGTCTAGCCTAGTCACTGATTAGCCATGTGACACTGACAAGTGACAAACACTCTCATGCTTAAAAGAAAGATAAGTGAGTCTCCCATATGGAATTATCGAAGAATGAATGGGAACGTACATAAAAACACGCAAGATAGTGCCTGGCATATGGTAAGCACTCAACAAATGTTAGCTAATATTTCTGATGTTTCTCTGTGTTTATCCAGTCACTGGGCCAATTTGCCATTTCCAGATCTTTCCACTAGGGGGCAGATAAGCATACAAGAGTACAGTAAAAGATTAGTTTTGATTATTTGTTCTAGGTCCCAAGACTCTACAGTTGAAAGAAGTCACAGTCACTGTCTGAAAGACAATCTGAAGACCAGGGACCTCTGGTCATTTCAACCACTCTACCCAGAAATCTTTACCAAGCCACCCTACCCTGTACACCTGTCTGTGAGCTGGAGAAACAGGAGCAGAGGCTTGGGGTTAATGAAGGAAACAAATGTTCAAAAGCAACAGTTTCTGGGGAACTGGGAGAAGACGGCTTAGAGGAAAACAAATTTTTCAAGTACAAAGCTCCATTTCAAGTACAAAGCTCCAAAATGGCTCAGGTCTCCTGAACCATGTGATGTTACAGAATAACAATCCAGGAAAGTTCTGGGAGGGCAGCCACTAACCACAATTGTGGTTTTCTAGCCTGTCCAGGACCCACCCAAAGGAAAGATGTCCCTTAATCCAGCCTGCACTAAGGCAAGTCATACTTTTGGTGGGAAAATACATCACACCTTCCTATACATGTAGAAGAGGATGGGGAGAAGAGAAAACACTGGTGTCTGAAAGGACTGGTATTATGATTCTGTACATATGGCAGCTCAAGCCGGGGGCAGACTGACCAGCCAGGTGAATGACAGTGCTGGGCCAAAAAGCCACATATCCCCTCTCCTGAGCCCTGACCCCATCTCCCCTGCCTTAAGCTGACTATTCCAATATAAAATATACTAAGCTATTAAGGCTGATGCTGGGAAAGATTGAGGGCAGAAGAAGAAGAGGGTGTCAGAGGATGAGAAGGCTGAATAGCATCACCAATACAATGAACATGAACTTGGGCAAACTCCAAGAGATGGTGAGGGGCATCCAGGAGGCCTGGCGTGCTGGAGTCCATAGGGTCAGAAAGAGTCGGACACGACTGGGCGACTGAACAGCAGCAAAGCTATAAATATCTGTACCCCATGGAGTTTCCTAGGTAGCACTAGTGGTAAAGAACCTGCCTGCCAATGCAGGACACATAGAGACATGAGTTTAATCCCTGGGTTGGGAAGATCCCCTGGAGAAGGGCATGGCAACCCACTCCAGTATTCTTGCCTGGAGAATCCCAAAGGACAGAGGAATCTGGAGGGCTACAGTCCATGGGGTCACAAAAAGTCAGACATGATTGAAGCAACTTAGCATGTACACATTCCATGCCCACCTCACTAGATACTGAGTTCTGTGTTTTGAGCAACTTTTAAGACCCTCCTTAGGATGGGAGCAGGGAAAGGCTGAACAGCAGTCACAGGTTTTGACAGCTGGTAGACTTGGGCTCTGGAGAAGGCAATGGCACCCCACTCCAGTACTCTTGCCTAGAAAATCCCATGGGCGGAGGAGCCTGGTAGGCTGCAGTCCATGGGGTCACTAAGAGTCGGTCATGACTGAGCGACTTCACTTTGACTTTTCACTTTCATACATTGGAGAAGGAAGCAACCCACTCCAGTATTCTTGCCTGGAGAATCCCAGGGATGGGGGAGCCTGGTGGGTTGCTGTCTACGGGGTCACACAGAATCAGACACAACTGAAGTGACTTAGCAGCAGCAGCAGCAAACTTGGGCTCTGCGCAGTGTCTTAGCTTCTCGTTTCTGAAGCAGACTGTTTATACTCTGTCCCACCTTAACGGTAAATGCTTAATGCTAACAGCTGTACATCACAGAACAGGATTTTTTTTTTCTCCTAATACATTTTGGGAGAGCAAAGAAGCAAGCAAGTGAGCTTAAAAACACCACTGGGTTTTCTTCTCTGCAAAAGTTTAGGTGTAGTTAAGTAGAGTCACAAGAGAGTTGAAGGGATTGAAATACACTGTCCCCCAAATGGACAGGTAAGCCTGAAACCAGAGAAAAAGGACACCTCAATTCTTGAATACAGATTTGGGATAGAGGTTTCTGCAGAGGTGACTTGGGGGCTGCTTTGGGGAGAAGGGAGTGAGGATCCAACATCAGCAGCTAAGATAAAGCTGCCGATTTGCCTTTCCTCCTAGATGGTTCAGCCCTTGATGGTACACCTCTGGGTGAAGCTGTCAGCGTGTGTTAAGGACCTAGAAGACAGACAGCAAGCTGCATTCCGTCATCTTACCACATGCTTCTGCATGCGCTCCCTCTCCAGAAGTGTGGCTGGAGGCCTGCGCCCAGTCACAGCGCATGAGCATGCGGCTCTGGGTGGCCAGAGAGCCCAGACAACACCCTCACCCGATCGGCACTCAGCGGGAGAAAGAAAGGCTGGGGCAGAGCTGGGACAGCGAGCTTGCCTACTGCGTCAGGCAGCCGCAGAAGGAAGACTGACACCCTCAGCTCTGTTGTTACGGAGTTGCACTCACTGGCCAAATTCTAGATCTGGCCACGCTCTGAGTCTTACTCTAGCTCAGAGAAAGGAAGTCAAGGGGCCAGACTGTTTTTAACTTCTGCAGATAATCTCATGGAGCAGAGAGAGGGAAACTACAGCCTGAAAGCCAGCACTGGGCTGCTGTGCTTCTGTAGAGGGTGGTGCTGGAGCACAGCCACACTCATTTGTTTACATACTGCCTACAGCTGCCTGTGCCCCATGAGAGCAGGGGTGAGAACACGCAAGAGACCATGTGGTATGATCCATTTGACCCTTGTCAGAAAGAGCTTGCCAACCTCTGTCATAAAGGAGTCAGGTAACCTGCTGAGGCTCTTTTTCTGTTAAAGGGTAAGCTGAGATGCCTCGCTGATTTTCCCTTTTTGCTCTGAAACAAAACTCTATTCCAAATTTAGGGCCATCTTTACACTCGAAGACGCCATGCATGGTGATAAGCCAGGAACAGAATCTACCTTGCAATTCACGTAGTATAGGGATAGAAGGTAGGAATCTGGGAAAATACAAAGTCAGTGCCAGCCAGTCTAATACAGGAAGCTAGCAGTTCTCCAAAATCCCATCTTGGGGGAAGAATATTAACAGGAACATGCCCAGAGAGGCTGAGAAAGCTAGATAGTTCCATGTCCCTTCTGGAGGCAGGAGTTTGTTTGCTGTGAGCTGTGGGCACTGGCTCAGAAGGCAGACAGCAAGGCCAAGGGGGAACGGTCTGTCTCCGTGGCAGAGGGCACTCAGAGAGCTCCAAACAACACAAGAGTGCAAACAGTTTATTCCAGGGATACAGTAAGTAATCTGGACTGTGCGTTTTCATTCCATTCCTCCCAGGGTTCAAACTGAAACACTTCCTTGAAGGGTGATATATACATATATGATATATATAACACTGGGCTGTAAAACTCCATACAATCCTACTGCTCAACAGACATCTATCAGCAACAATTAAAATTAAGATGACACACAATGGGGAATCTAGTATTTAAGAGGCTCTCTCTGATTAGAGAAGCGTCTTGCATTGCCGACAAGTTCTGCAGCTGCTTTCTTGCTGTCTGTGCTGAAGAACATCTTGAAGGTACCACAGTCAGGGTACCCCAAAGTTGTCTCTGGGAGAACCCGGGTGGAGGGGAAAAATAAAGGACTGCATGATTCCTTGGGATCCAGATTACTTACATTTCTGAAGTCCAGTGTTCATCTGCGTGTGAGAAAGAAGCTGAAAGGACAGGTCACCTGGCCCTGGTAGACAGGCTAGCATGGCAGACCGGCATCAACACAACATGAGGCAGCCACTCACACTGGAATAACAAAAAAACAAGGTCATGGAACACAAAGCAACTCACTCCAGGAAGATACCAGGGACATCGGATATCAGCCGCAGAGGCCCAAGTTTAGATAGATAAGCAATTTAATTAGCAGCATGTAGGACGAAAATATATCTATGTCTTTATCTGTAGAAACAACTTGCTCTCTACTATTGCTATGGCTCAAATATTTCAGTCAGCACAGATGCCTGGATGGGGAAAATGAAAACTAGAAAATGCCAAACTACACAAACAACTGAAGGTCTTTATGTTCACAAGCTACGGACACACTCACTTTCTTGCATTTCCCATAGGCTGCCTCTCCTCATGGCTTTCGGGTAAGCCCACATGGCAGCCACATAAATGGTATGCTGGCTCTCCTCCGTGCCCCAGCTAAGGCAGGCACAGAAAGGCTAGGGCACAGTCCAACTGAGGTGAAGGAAAAGACGATTTCTCCCTAAAAACAGAACAGCGTTCCTGAAGACAGCTCATCCTCATGGGGCCCAGCTCAGTCTATTCACAGACCTGGCTGGGGGCCGGGGCAGCCAGACACTTCCAGAAACAGTATAGAATATGAGACACAAAGACACCCCAAGTCCAACTTGTGACCCTGGTAATCTGAGCTGACTTTTTTTTTTTGGTCATAACACTCAGCTTGCAGGATCTTAAGTTTGCCAACCAGGGACTGAATTTGGGCCCTAGGCAGTGAAAGGGCAGAGTCCTGACCATTGGACCACCAGGGAATTCGCCTGAACTTACTTTTAAAAAGAAGGAATAAGAGCATCCTAGGAGACGAGACTAACTATCATTAAAGCAAATTCTGTCTGCAAGTTTCTGAGGATTCACCTTCCCATGGCCTTTCACACAATTAGACCTCCAGAGCCACCCCCTCAAAAAAAGGAAAAAGAAACTGCTTTGCTCCCAGGGTAAATCAAGAAAGTGGTAGGCTGCCAGCAGCCCTCTTTGGGCAGGTGATTCTGATGTTGTAACAAGATGGCATGGTTTCATCAGTGAAGTCTTCCAACAACACACACACAGTCCAAGCAAGCAAACACTGATGTAGCCTTCTGGAGGGAAGGAAGCTTTGTCAACAAGTCAAGCTCCCCATGTACCAAGGACCACGCTTCTCTCCCATCCAAGTACTAACCAGGCCCGATCCTGCTTAACTTCAAGATCAGGCGCGTTCAGGGTGGCAGAGCCACGGAATACACGTTTCCCAAACAACTGTAACGTACTAAACCATACTGAATTCCTTTCCCACACTGCAAACCCCAGAAATCAGTATGGCTTGGTATTAAGGCTTTCAGATCACAACAAAAGAGGAACGGTGTGGGCTGGGGGGTGGGGAGGGGTGAAGGGGAGGCTCAAATGTTAAACAAAGACCACAAAACCTCTTTCTTTCCCTTAAAGGGTCCTCTCAGGTATGTGAAAACTACCTTGTCACGATGAGCATCAGAGAGCTCCAGCTTGCAAGGCCAGGTAGCTGAAAAGATACTTTGTGAAAGAGGCTGCTCAGACTGTGTCTAAGATAGCAACTGCAGAAAGAACTGAAGCGTGAAAGCCTCAACGGGAACAGAGCTGCCCCGGAGCTCTGGCACAGATTCGGTCTTTTCAGGTCTCTGGTGGGTGGGATGACAGAATGAACAGTGTGCCAACTGCAGTGCCTTGAGAAACAGAAAGTCTTCTGTTAGCAAACGACTGAGGTACTGCTTACAACCCTCCCCGGCGAACGCTGATCTCTGTTTAACAACCTCTCCCCTGTGGTCCTAATACAGCTGAGGGCAAACTCCAAGGAAAGGAAGAGAATTAACAAATACTGGAGCTTAGTACCGTGCAAAGAGCTGTATGAGGGGCTTTAGTGATGTTTTCTTTCTGAGGTCTCCCAACCTCTCTTGGAGATAGGCAATAATTTCACTTGTCGTCTCATCATCTCTAGCCTGGATTATGACAACAGCTTTCCAAATGACCTTTCTCTCTGTTCCACCCCTGCTCCTATCACCCAATCTATTCTCCACACCGCAGCCAGAGTAATTTATTTTTTTAATTGGAAACCATATCAGCTCAAAAATCTCCAACGACTTCCCCTCTCACTCAGAATAAAATACAAAATCCAAACATGGCCCACAAGGCCTTCAATGATCTGTTACTATCACGTATCTGACCTTATCTTCTAACCTCCTCTGACCCTTTTGCTGACTCTAATTCCAGCCACTGTGGTCTCCTTGGAGCTCTTCCAACGAGCCAATCACACTCCCATCTCCAGGCCTTGTACTTCACCTAGAAAGCCAAGAGGTACAAAATACATATTCATTCAGCTGTTTTGCAGATACACTATCTCCCTGTACTTTTTAGAAGGAACTAATCTACGAATGATCACTGTAATCTCTGATAGACCTAGCAAATCCTGATGCCTACAACCATGAGACAAGTGGGGGTTGTGGATCCTAAAGAGCTGACCATAACATACTGCCCTTCAAGCCACAACTCTGGATTTCAACAGGAAGAACAGGAGAGAATTAAGCCAGCTGAACTGTGGCAAAAGGCAGTAGTGATTTACTGAGGGCAAACAAAGGAACAAAATAAGAGGTGAGTTCTGTAAAGACTCCAGAAAGTCAGTTTTTAGTCTGAGCAGGAAGCAGTCCCAGAGTTTGGGACTTTCGATGATTATGTTCCCAACCAGAAACCCCCAGCAAGTCTAACTCCTGAGCCCTTACTGGCATTATCTGGGCTGCCAAGAGCACAGCCCCTTGTCTGTGCACACTTCCTTTGCGAGTTCAGGGACCTGTCATCCTTTCCAAAAGACTGTCTCTTGAACTAAGGAAATCTTCAAGCCCCCTGAGGAGTTTTACTCAAGTCAGGAATCAATTTCTGCCAGGGCAGGGAAGACAGAGAATGTGGCAAGGTTCACAAGGGTTGTGAGGAAATAGGAAGAAAGCAACTTGCTTCCACAAGCCATTGGAAAGCAGGGATGCATTGTACAAAGCACTTCTCTGGAGGCTTGGCAGCTGAGTACAAGCCTCTTATTTAAAAACTTCAAGCCACTCACACATTTTGATTACCATCTGGCTTTTTCTTAAATGTATATTCCAATATAAGTTACAGCTGATAACTTCCACAAGCACAATTAGACCCAGAAATCAACATTACCTCTAGCTTCTCTGAAAGGGCCTCAAAATTCAAATCCTGACTTCTGAACAGCATCAAGTAGCAACCTGGTGCTCAGGCCAAATGAGCTGCAGACATCACAGAGAAAGAAAAAAGATCTCCTTGGCAGAGCCTCTCTGTGCGTCTCAGCCAGCTTTCCCACCACCAGCTGGTCTGCTCCCTAACCAGGGGGACGACAGTATCACAGTGAGCACAGAACTAAGGTGTTCAGACCCTCCTGGGGCGTTTGCACAAGTGCTGGCTCTCCCCAGACTACCTCTAAGTAAAGGAACAAAACTCTGACCCCACTGGGAAAATTCAAAAGGACTTTCATCTGTGCCCCCCACAACTCCCCCACCTCACCAAGATTAACAGAGGTTTTATTAGAGTTGTGAGGTCACACTCTGCTTTCCTGGGTGGCATCTGATAAAGGGCCATCTCTGCCTTGGGACAGGTTTGTGCCGGTAGGAAAACCTCAGCTGTTTGTACTGTTTGTCCCTGTTTATGCTTAACAACCACTGGAGGGTAGAAAATGAGGAAAAGAAAGACTCCTCTTCTTCTTTTTTTTTTAGTGAGAAAAGGAGGGGAGAGAAAATACTAGCAAAGGTTTTTTTACTTGGGAGTCGGGGGTGAAGTGATGGAGAGTCATGACCCCCCAGGAGAGTCTCCCACCCACAGCCTCGTGCCTTCCAGTACCCTTATTTCCAAGACTCTCTCCTGCTTTCCTTCTCTTTCTCTGCCTTCAACCCCACTTTCAAAAAGAATTACCACTTCCCCAAAAGTAAAGGTTGACAAATCCAATTTCTGATTCATGCTGTGGTTCAAAATTTTAAATCTGCCATTGATGGATTTTAATTAAAAAAATGAAATTGAGAGCAGTGCCATCTCTGAAATCCCAAGTAAAAATAGAAAATGTTATGCCCCCTTGTTACCAGACTCCACTTTATAAAATACACCCAACAGTGAAAATCCTCAGTCCATGCATCTTGAGAGAGTATGATTAACCCTGAGCAACTGCGTTCATTAAGAGTCATCACTATCTTTGACTACTAAGTTTTCTCATCCATGAGGTAAAGGCTTATCTAAAAAGACTGCCTTTCAGTAGTGGGGGTAGAATTCTCATCTTACTGCTCCCCATTCCTTTACTCCTGGGGTCCAAGAAATTAGGTTAAAAACCGAAGGGAATACTGCTCTGGGGAAAATAAACAGGGACAAAGATGGTAAAATATTACATGTTCATCAAACCAGACTCTGCATAACCAGTCTTCTTCAAGGTCTGTGTCACTAAAATCATCTATTCAAACAAATAATTCTGTCAGTCCAGGTAACTGGCAACTTCCAACTACCCCGTACTTTTCACTACTAACCCAATCTCAGTAACATTCAGTCGTTGCTCAAAGGCATCTTTCTTCTCTATCTTTAACACAATAGGGGACTTACCACCAGCAACTGCGACCTCACAACTCTAAGCTGGGAGAAAGAGCAGGTGAGAAAGACGGACGGTCCCTCTGGACTAACTTTGTTGCAAGCCCTGAACTACCCCTGCTGCAAACCACCTCCACAAAGCTGAACACAGGAGGCTCAAGGGGTTTGGAAACATTATTTCTAACTACCCTTTAAGACCGATCACAAAAGGTCCTGTTCCTATCCTATTCCCTCCATCCCACCCCACCACGTGTCACTAAAGGTGCTTTCTCTGCCAGTGCTTTCTTTAGCATGAGCTTTCCTGGATCCTCTCATTATTTATTTCATCTAAGGACCCAAGTGCTTGCTTTCTCCTGAATTTGTTATTCAGGTCGCAAGAAAGTATTTGCCCTGGACATTCTAACCTTTCAACTTGAGCTTCTGAAGACTATCTTTTATTTATCCTTCCCAGTTACAGGGTTAGGACCAAGATTATTCATGTAACAGATGTTTAATAAATACTGCTGGCTCACATTCCAAAAGAATAGGATATACTTTAATCCCAGGGTCTGGAATTTATCTGAATTTAGGTCCTTGAAACACATGAATAACACAAGTGCCAAAAAGTGTCTGTGCTGGTGTGTACACAGGTGCCTTTACTCTGGGAATGAGGGAGCAGAAGAGACAAAAACTGCCTAGGTGCTTAAAAAAAAAAGGCCCAGGTACTACTTTTGCATTGTATTGAAAAGTATCTGCTGGCTTCTGCACATTAATTACCATTAGGTAGAAATCAGTGTTCCTAAAAATGTGAAATGAAGGTTACAAGCTGCTAAATCAGAATTTGCAGTTTCTCGTTAATTGCCTTCAGTTTCCTAACAGGGCTGTATCACTATAACTTAAGCTGAACCATTTTAGAAAGACTGACAACCTTTGTACTTAACCACATTCATAATCACAGGCAGAGCTGTCAGGTTCGTAGGATTTTACTCATAAGTACCTGGGACTGTGCACAGCAAGACAAAGAGATTAATAAGAAATCAGAAGAAACTGCTTCCTTGCGATAATACACAAATATTGGATTTTTTTCCTTTTACAATTTCCCGTAGAAACCTGTACCAAATCAGAAAGCTTTTGATTATTACTCAGATGAAATATAATTCAGCAAATAACCTATAATTATGTGGCAATTTTTAATCTTCAAAGGCCTGCATCCCCCATGAGTTCATGAAAAGCTGCTAGAGAAGCACAGCTCTCACATTCAGATGGGGAAACTGAGGCAACTGAGTTAAAAAAGGAAATCTGTAGGAAAGATATCAAAGTTGAGAGCGATTTTAAGGCTCAGAGTGTCTAAAAAGTCCTTCAATAGGCACTGACTGAGCTTAAAACAAGTCACACCATAGACAGGCATTTATTCTGATAAAAATGAAAAAAGGCAGGTCCTCAGTATAGCTTCTGTAATCTTACAGATCAAAGTCACAACATGGAAAAAGAATTTTAAGAATGTAGCAGGCTGTTTAAAAACCTTGGCAAGCATGTGTTCAAAGAGCAGCTAAACACGCGGCTTACACAGGCCCTTCCTCCTCCCTCAACTGCACGCAGGCCACATTCTCCAGGGACTCGCTGGCCCAGAGGAGGCCTCTACCTCAGTCTAGAGTCTGGCTTTCAAGTTTGAAGGGGGACAGAAATTTAAGAGACTTAAGGGCATTTAGAAAGCCTGCCACATTAAAAATATATATATATTTTACTGAAATATAGTTGATTTAAACGTTGTGTTAATTTCTGCTGTACGCCAAAGTGATTCAGTTCTACATATATATACATTTTTTTTGATACTCTTTTCATTAGGACCTTGCTGTGTATCCATTCTATATATAATAATAGTTAGCATCTGCTAATCCCAAACTCCCAATCCACCTTGCCCCCACGGCCCCTGCCTTGGCAACTACAAATCTGTTCCCTGTCTGTAAGTCTGATTCTGATTCATAAATAAGTTCATTTGTGTCCTATTCTAGATTCCACATACAAGTGACAGCATATGGTATTTGTCTTTCTTTTCTTTTTTGCTGTGCCACACGGCTTGGGGGACCTTCAGTTCCCTGGTCAGGGATCAAACCCAGGCCATGGCAGTGAAAGCCCAGAATCCCAACCACCAGGTCACCAGGGAGCTCCCCTTCTCTTTCCCTTTCTGACTTATTTCACTTTGTACGATAATCTCTGCTGCTGCTGCTGCTCCTGCTGCTAAGTCACTCCAGTCGTGTCCGACTCTTAGTGACCCTGTGGACTGCAGCCCACCAGGCTCCTCTGTCCATGGGATTTTTCAGGCAAGAGTACTGGAGTGGGGTGCCATTGCTTTCTCCAACGATAATCTCTAGGTCCAGCTATGTTGCTACAAATGGCATTACTTCATTCTTTTTTATAAGGCGGCCCCATTTCGAGTACAGAACTATAAGGTATTATTCTAAAACAAGTCTAAATCAGAGTGTTTGGGTCTGTGTGTGTTTCTTCACCCTGGTGCCCAGGTGTCTCCCTTTTCTGGGTCTAAACTGCATCACCCAAAGCTCACTGCTGTGTTCAGAAGTTTTGAGAGAAATTTATAAACACGTATTTTTGCTATGTACTGAGTAACATTGGTTTATACTTAAGAGGATAGTTTGTCAAAACTGCAGAGAATGTTTTAATGAAATTTTGAACAGGTGTTGAAGCAGAGAAGGAGACAGCAACATGTGAATGAGTGTATGTTAGTGGAGTGAAGACATGAATTCCATCAAAGTTGTTGGAGAAATGTAAGCAACTCCAAACACACAAGGAAATGGTGCAACTATCTAATAATTAAAGAAATGTAAATTAAACAGATGGCATTTTATTTTTTGCTTAAAAATTGACAAACATGTTTGAAAAAAAGTCTAAATCACACGGAGTCAAGGATTCAGTGAAAAGTCACTAAAGTGAGATGCTAAATTGACACAATTTCTAAAAATAAATATGAGCAGTTTTTAAAATACTCATACTCTTTGATATAATCATACTTCTAAAAAGCCTAACTTAAGGAAATAATCAGAAATGTAAACAAAGATTCTCACACAACTCTCTTCACTACAGTATGGTTCATAACTGTGTGAAAACTCCCAACAATCTAAATGTCCAAAGGCAAGGAAATCATTATATAAATTATGGGATATTCATCTAATGAAATTAGTATAAGCCTCCCAAATCAAATATATTATATATCAGTAAAGAATATCTAAAGACAAAAAATGCTTATAAGTGCTGGGTTTAAAAAGTACATATAATACATAAATATGGTATAATAATAATTTTGTAAAATTTATTATATATACGAGAAAATTATGAAGTCATTTGTATTTGACCACAACATGCATTACAGCACTCTGTGGGGATGAATTCTCACTCCTGGACTATCTAGTTTAGGATAACATTCTACTCAGCTTTCATTTCTTGATTATAAAACCAAGAGAGCCAAAGAAGTCAACAGAATTTAGGAAGAAACTGGGTGGCAAGGGCAGTCATTTTCTGGTAAGGTTTCAACAGCAGAAAATTCACATACAGAAAAGCATCCAGTGCAGCTCAAATTACCTGAAGAAACCTGGATTAACAAGAGGCACAACATCGAAGTGGCTAAGAGACAAGACTGGGTTTGAATTAGAACTAGGCAAGACTGAGGTCTCTGCTCCCTACCAGCTGTGTGACCCTGGGGGAGAAAACTTCATCTGTAAAATGTTACCTGCTTCATGGGATCATTTTAAGGATTAAATGAGTTTAATATACGCAAGTGTTTAGGACACCAGTGTGAAGATTGTTTAAATGTTGGCTAATCTATCCAATAATCTATCAAAATCCAGGTCACTTTTTATTTTGCCACCAGAACTAAACCACCCTCTTAGACGCTATAGTTCTTTACACTTTGAAACATGTTTGCATACATTATTTCACTTGAAATTGAAAACAAGCTTTTAATCCAGATGGAATAAGTATCATTCCCTTTCCACAGATTAGGAAACCCAGGTTCAGAAAGGTTAGGTAACTTGTCCAGTGACACACAGCTGGGATGGTGAACCTCACATGACAGTCTCTGTCTTAACTCCCAGACCTGCAGCTCATTCCACGAGACAAATATTTTCTAATCCACAAGCTTTAAAAAAAAAAAAAAACACCCACAAAGTAACAGTCAAGAATGCTTATTGTTTCATGACTGTGTCCCAGCTATTTAAATTATGAGCGCATTTATTGGGATGCAGTCTTCATTGTGGGTACAGACAAAGACGTTCAGAAAACGCTGCACCATACCACAGCTGCCTCTCAAGCCAATATTTATTGAGCACCTATCATAGCCCTCTTCCTACACTATTATATACGACAAAAACATACAATTCTAGGCCATGGCTTTGTCTTTTAAGTGTAAATGTAATTACTGACTCTCCTATGGATTTGGGGAACTACCTGCCGCAGATCAGCTCTTCACTCTGTAACACTGTTAGACTTTGGCTAGTCTAACACTTCGGAAACGGCTTTCAGTGAAAATTCTTTTCCCAAAAAAAGGACCGGGGAAACAAGTATAACCAGAGTAAGAATGCATTGGGAAAGTAACTACATAAAGGCAAAGGAAAGCTTTAGGTTTGAGTGGTCAGACTTTTTCCCAGGAGAAAGCTTTATCATGAACACTGAGGAAAAGTGCACCAGAGAATACTACAAGTAATGATCAACAGTTACCTCTCGCTCTCAAGCTACCCTTGTTCAGGAAACTCTTCCCCTCCTATTCTCAGGCTCTTTCCTGAATGGGAGAAGTCAACCCTGACTAACTCTGAACGTACTCTCAACTCATACCTTTTCTAAGTTGGTTTCCACTTTGGACACTCACATTATGATGGAAGCTGGGCATCACAGAGCCGACCAAGGTCTCTGACAGGAAGCATCTCTCTGCTCTTTAAGGTGTTCTGAGTTCAAGGGTGAAAAGGAGCTCACGCTTTCTCATGGCTATGCATCTACTCTATCTACTGTGTATTCATTTGGTCTGTTACTTCTTAGAACCAGTTCTCTGTACACAATGCCTTGAGCTTATGTGCCTTAGGTTTCTAGTGTAGAGTTTCAGTAAGGCTGGTAAGTTCAGGGCAGGCAGGGAATGTTAATGCTTACAGTAAACATACTGCCCTTCACTGTATCTCTAGTCTGCTGCCATCCAGGGTTAGTGTGGCAACAGGCAGATTTTAAGGTTACAGAACAAGGCATGACTGACATACTAATTCGTTCTGTTCATTTGCCCCCACTCCCGTATTCTGGCCTGGAGAATTCCATACACTTTGGGACCCATGGGGTCCCAAAGAGTCAGACACGACTGAGTAACTTACACTTCTGCCCCAGCCTGAGTAGAGTTTGAGGAATTCTGACGTATAACAACTTTGGGGGAGGGTTTCTACAGCCTTAGTGAAAATCAAAAGATTTTACCTTGCCATTTCACTGAGCCTCCATGGGGCCGCAAAGAGTCGGACACAACTGAGCGACTTCACTTTCACTTTTCACTTTTACACATTGGAGAAGGAAATGGCAACCCACTCCAGTGTTCTTGCCTGGAGAATCCCAGGGATGGGGGAGCCTGGTGGGCGGCCGACTATGAGGTCGCACAGAGTCGGACACGACTGAAGTGACTTAGCAGCAACAGCAGCGGCAGCACTATCACCGGAAGCTTTATTCCACATACCCAAGGAATTACCAAGCTTCTGAAGCTCAAGGTGTCTCTGAAAGCAGGAGAGGCTGTTAAACCTCCAAAGGACCTAAGAACTGACAGCTTACTGAGGAAGAAGAGCAACCCCTTCTCCCACGCCCTGCAAACTCTCAGAACTAGCTAATAAAATTCAGAATACTGGCTACAGCCATAGGAAGAAAGGAGAGAGAGACAGTCCCTATTTGTGCTGGAAGAATACTTTTAATAGCCAGAGTAAACACTCACAAAAATGAGATTCTGAACTTAGCTTTAGGAGGCTTCCTCATTTCAGGAACTGCCTGGGAAACAAAACAAAAACTCACAAAATAGTTCTTTAAATTTTTCAAGGACACAAGGTACCATAACTCATTCACAGATCAACCCATTAGCAGACTGGCCCTGATAAATTCCATAATCATTCAGCACTGTTATTTGTCAGTGGGTGACTGGTTCTAACTGGTCAAATAAGTCTTATACCAAATATCAAGTCCCACCCAAACAGAACAATTTAACTCAAGATTACTTTAGCATTGAGTGAATCAGGAAAAATTATATAAATATCTGGTTTATCTTACAGACATCCAAACTCTGCCTTCCTTTATCTCAAAGATACCTTCAAGAAATGGCTAGCACTACCAAATGAACATCTTATCGACAGGGGCAGAAAACAAGTTCTCAACTCTTCTACTCCTGGTGCATGCCTCCTTCACTCGGTACACCCATTTAAAGCCCTAATTTCTACTCTGTCAACTTCTCGCTCTGAGGTCTCCCTCACCAACTAAGTGTCCTAACCAACTTTCACCCAGTTCCCTTTGTCAGGTCCTTTCAACTGGATAAGAAACAGAAGGCACCAAACAGAGTGCAGAGTGAGGAAAGTATCCACAAAGTTGCAGGTGGTGAGCCCTGATGTGGGGAGCCAGACCTCAAGCGGTGTGAGAGGCCCCCAGCAGGGGCGGATGCAGTGACTACCTCTCGTTCAACAGCAATGAGCCCCAACAGGGTCTGCTCAGATCTTGGCTTCTAATTACTAAATTCTCCACTAACAGGAACAAAGGCCTTTGGAGAAATGGCTGAGGCAGAGAAAATACTAGATGAGTCTGGTACATATTACAGCGCAGGAAAGGAAGTGCTCAAAGAGTAACAGTGACATGTCAAAGACGACAGAAGTGAGAGGATGCTCAACTGGTGAGGGAAACTCCAGAAAGAGAAGTTTACACAGCAGAAATCAGAGGGAACACAGAGGGGATACACTGAGTGAAGGAGGCATATACTAGGAACAGAGTAATTAGAGACTTCTGTTTTCTACCACTGTTCATAAGATGTTAGTCTGGGTTAGTGCCAACCAACCCTTTGCAATAAAAAGACAGTAAATCACTTAGGCACCTTTCAGTTAAATTTTTTTTCTTGATTTACTGGCAAAATCTGAGATAATCTGAATATCAAAACAAATAAAGATAGGCTAAATTTAATAAAATGTAATCAAAGTGAAAGTCACTCAGTTGTGTCCAACTCTTTGTGACCCCATGGACTGAGTCCATGGAATTCTCCAGGCCAGAATACTGGAGTGGGTAGCTGTTCCTTCTCCAGGATATCTTCCCAACCTAGGGATCGAACCCAGGTCTCCTGCATTGCAGGCGGATTCTTTACCAAATGAGCTATAATAAGTTGACTAACATAGGAAATCATGAGCCCATACTAATGTAAATAAACTAGTAAACTGAAAGGCTTAAAAGGAAAATGATGTTTGCATAGTTTTGAATTGTCTCCTCCCAAAATATTAATTACAAAGGGAAGAGCAACTTTACACTGTAAATGCCTATAAGGAACCAGCTTAATCAAGTGATCAAACACTCTCAGTAATGAGACAAATAAAAACTCTGCATTTCTGAAAAGTATGCAATGACGAGCACAGCATCATTCCTGTGATATTCCTATTGAAGATCGACAACCTAAATTAAACATGAGGAACCATTAAACAGCCTCAAACTAAGGACTTTCTACAAAACAACTGCTGACAGTAGTCAAAGTCATGAATGTCAAAGCAGGCCTGAGAAACTGTTCCAGATTGAAGAAGACCAAAAAGACAGAAGAACTAAATGCAAGGTATGATCTTTTCTGTAATAAAGAGCATTACTGGTACAACTAGTAACATTTGAGGGGGGTGCTGAGAATTATATGATGGTAATGTTGTCACCATTAACTTCCTGATTTTGATGGTTGCATTGTGATAATGTTGGAGAATATTCTTTGCAAAAACTAATGTATTCAGGGATGATGGAGAATCAAGTGAGCAACTTACTCTCAAATGATTCAAGGAAGAAAAATACTCTTTGTACTGTACTTGCAACTTTTCTATAAATTCGAGATTGTTTCTGAATTTTTTAATTAAAATTGTTAAAACAAACAAACAAACCAAAAATAACCAAGATAGCAGTGCTGAAATCTGGAGGAGGGTAAGAGATCAAAAAGAAGAGTTGCAGAGCATGGTCTGTGGAAACCATTCTCATTGTGTTTTAATGCAGGTGACTCAACTCTGAATTGGTGAGTACTGACACTGGGGTTCTTGCCATCTGGAACAGGTTTCCTGTATGTATTTTTCTGCCTCTAATTCTAACTTCTAATTTCTAATTCTAACTTCTAATTTCTTTTCAGTATTTATCTGAATAATACTTTCTCCTGTGTCTGCACTTAGAACCCTCTCCCAGCCTCAACTCTGTTCTGGCAGTCCTTCCCCTAAGTGGCATTCACGCAACTCTCCTACCCTGAAGATGGAGAATTTCACCTTTAGAAAGATTCCAAAAGAAATGTCTTATCCTGAAGGAGGCACTATTAATGATCCTCCTTTCTTCAGGCCTGGCATTCGCTAACATCCCCACCAAGCTCATGTTTTAATAAGAGTTTTTTGAAGGCCTTTCTTTCTAAACACATGTAACTCCCCTATGCTCCAATGCAAAACCTTCTCAAACCTTCTGGAGTGGAACACGGTTTTTACACTCTTTCCTCCCACTATATAAAAAGTTTCGAATAACATCATAAGCTTTATCTCCAGACTTCCTGAAATGTAGCAACTATTACCAGCTTCTCCACTTTCACACCAATGGCAGCTGGCAGGCAGAGCCTTAGATATTCTACAGCAGAAAGGTTTTCAGTAACAATCAATGAAGAGCTTTGAAGTAGTACAAAGATGATGTTTATCATTCATCCTTTCCTCTTCTTTCTTATTTAGGGTGATTATGGAAGTTTTGGAGAACAACTATATTACAGCCTGTCTCCAAGCAGCCATGAACTTTCCTCTCTCATTTTTTTTTCTGGCCACGAGGCTTATGGGATCTTAGTTCCCCATCAAGGGTTGAACCTAGACCCATGGCAGTGAAAGTGCAGAGTCCTACCACTGGGCTGCCAGGGAATTGCCCTTCCCTTACATTAACAAAAGCAGATTCTTAAAATGCACTCCTTGGCAATTTATCCTCAACAAAACTTTTATGCAGCCACATCCATGACTACACCTAAGGCGACTGACGGGCCCTTGGGAAAAGAGCCTAGCGAAACAGGACACTAAGGTGAACGACATCCAAAATGAAAGCCGCAGCAAGTCACCTGGAGACCTGGGAACAACCTGAGCTGGAATCAGCTTCTGTCTTCTCATGTTAAAGAGAAAATTTTGCTTACAAGCGTATTCATGGTAATCATCAAACAGCAATAGAGAAAAGGAAACAGCAAAGGAACTTCACCATCTTTAGAGAAAAACAAACTATTTTCTTTTGTTTCTTCCCTCTTTTTCTACATAGCAAGGATTGTTTCCAAATATATTATGCAACTTTCTATTAAAATCACAAACTGAAATTCCTATAGAGTTTATTAAGAAGCATATCCTCAGTGTCCTACTGATTTTAAAAGTGCTCAAAAGTTCTCTTTTGCACTCTGAAGAGAATTTCCAATGCAAGCAAAGGACTAAAATGCACCTTGCCAATTACAGTAATCTTACAACAAGCACATACTGCTATGAATGACATTTAGTTCCATCTCAGTCTATTCTCCCAGGACAAGCAGCAATGAACTCAAGGGTATGATCTCAGAATATAAAAAGCCATTAAGGCTGTTCCTAATAGATTCTTTTAAAATATGATCCTACACAGCTCTTCAAAAGGACAGTATGCTGTAATTCTGAGATGGATTTTTACAATGCTTTGACCTCCTCTTTAAGAGAAGTCTGGAAAAAGAACTAACTGCAGTGGGGGACGGCGGGGGGGGGGGGGGGGGGGGAGAGAAATGTGTCACTCTGGTTATTAAAATCCATTAAGTTCATACTTCAGCCTTAGGATAACTGCAGCCAAAAAACTGACTTGCAAGTAATTATCACCACTATCTGCAATAAAAGTTAATTGGACATAATTGAACTAACGCCCTAGTCAGAGGGAAGCTGCAACTGGCGAAGGGCCCACTCCTCCTGCTCCTTCAATCTGCAAATGAAACTGCTAATGCTAATTTGTGGACAAACAAGAAATTGCTCTCATGGCTTCCCCACTGCAAATCACGAGGCAATTCCAGCTAATGCCCAGGCATGTTAGGCCAAGAGAAAAATCATTAACCAATGCTTCCTTTGATAAAGATGGATTTTAACAATAACCAAGCCCATTAGGCTGAGAGTTGCTAAGAACTGTTAAATTTCTCCCAGATGCACTAAGTAAAGCACTGTGCCCTGGTCTCCGCACCCCAGCACCATACATGAGATGCTCCCTGTACCACTAGCATGTGGTAGTAAGACGAAGAGACACTATGCAAGGCCAGGAGCTGCTGCTACACAAATAATTTATCTTCTTGTAAGAGAATCCTTGGGTAATCTCATTTTTAGACAGGCAAATGGCATTGCTGATCTACTTCAACAGCAAAGATTAAATCGCTTCTGAATGAACTCTGCAATTGATAGATTCCTGCTGCCCAACTCTTCCTGCCTTCAATTCTGGACAAGAACTGTGCCCTTTCCCCTGGAATTACTATAAGGCCTTCTGCCTTTCAATTCTGTCTACAGCCCAAGGGACTAAGACTCCTAGGGGTATTATGCAGTCTTAGGTAGCCACTTATAACAGAAGGAGAAACCTGTGGTCTTTGTATCTACAATGATCTGTAAAGTGGGCAGAAGGCAGTAACCTCCTGAGGTGACAGAAGGTAAAAGAGAAAAACAAGTACAAAGTGCTGTCTGCTTATAGAGAAATTAATGCAATGAGAACCTTCCCTAAGGAAGCAGCTGGACCACCTGTCCCTTTGGTACACTTTTCATTAGAAGTTATTTTGGAAGGTTGCAGTTTACTTCCTCTAGTCATCAAAATACAACATTTTCTGATGTGAAATATGAAAAGCCTAAGAATAGCTTGGCTAGGATGTAAGGGAGGGACCTAGAAACTGTAATATGGATAGTAAAGTGAAATAAGAGTTTAACCCGAACAGAAGAACACTTACTAGGAATGTCATTCATTCATTTGTTCACCAGGCACCTATGATGTACCAGGTACTACGGCAACAGTAGTACTATGTATTAGGAATACAAATATGGCAGACAAAATCCCTGATGAGATATGTGACTAATGTGATCATTTTACAATGTATACAAATATCAAATCATTATGTTGGGGGACTTTCCTGAAGTCCAATGGCTAAGATTCCTTGCTCCCAATGCGAGAGAGGGCCCAGGTGCAATCCTCGGTTAGAGAACGAGAGCCCACATGCCGCAACTAAGACCCAGTGCAGTCAAATAAATATATATTTTTTAAAAAAATCATTGTTGGACACCTGAAACTAACATAACATTGTATGAACAACTATACCTCAAGAAAGGAAGGAAGACAGGCAAGCAGGAATGAAGGGAGGAAGGAAATCAGAATTGTTTCACAACAAAAATAATTTTAAAAAATACCTCCAGGAAACAATTATAAAGATGGGAGAAAACAATATGGGTCATTGAAGGCTGAGCAAGAATTTGCTGGATTGAGACAGTTAGGCTACTCTAAGCAGAGAAAACCAGCATAACGAAAGACATGCAGCTGTAAAACTAAACAACTTGTTTGGGGAACCACAAGTAGTCTGGGGTGAGGAGGGCAGTGCTGGGTGTATGAGCTAAACTTGGAGATGAGTCTGATGTGCTAAATTATGAAGAACCTTATATTTCATACTAGAGGGAGAGAAGAGCAGATTAAAAGTAAATTAGCAGAAAAGCAGCCCTGACATCATATAGAGTAACTATAATGATTAAATGAGATTGTATTTATAAAGTGCTCAATGATGGTAGTTGTAACTATTATTAGCTAATGTCAGACTTTATCCTGAAACCAAGGGAGATAGGAACAGGTTTTAAAGAGAGTAACATGATCAGATGTCTATTTTAAATAAATCTTCTGCAAGTGTGAAAGACAAATGGGAGATGGCACAAGTCAGTTGAGTGGCTACAGTGATTTCGAGGTGAGAAATGATGAAGATTTCAAATAAAGGTGTCACAGGAGAGCTGTCATGCGAATGAGGGAGCAGCTTTATCTCTGAGCTCCAAAGACCAAAGCTAGACTAACAGATTAAAGCCTGAAGATAGGCAATTTCAGATGAACATAAACAATAACCTGAGCTTGTTCAACAGTGGCACAGCACTAGAAACACTGAAGCAAAACCAAGGACCCATTCATTAAGAGTGACAGAAAAAGAGTTATTTTCAGTAGCTAAAAATCTGAACTAGATGACCACTAAATCCAACTTTCAGATTCCAAGAATCTAAATCACTTACGGGGACGATTCCGTAAAATCATTAACAATCGCTTTTGTTTGTAGAGAGGTATACAATTTTCCAAGTGCTTTCATGCTGATTCTCTCACTTGAGTTGCTCAAATGCCCTATGAGATCAACTGGGCAGGAATCATTAGTGCCATTTTCACAGATAAACTAGGAAAAGCTAGTAAGTGCCTGGATACAACCACATTTTCTCACTCCTGGCTCTGTGCTCTTTTCCAGTCTCACCATTGCCTCCAACATGGTACCAGTGCTGAAAAGTCCATTCTGAGAAACCATCCTTCTTTGGTTACCTATTCCAATGTTTATTCTTAGAATCAGTAAATTCTTCTGCATGTTTTATTTTCGTTGTTCAGAAGTTTCAGCCTATTTCTCTGCTCTCTTCAAGATGAATAAGAGTTAGTCATCTATCTTCATTCAATGTTCCTTCGTATTTACATACTATAAAATGTCTATCATTTCTCTAATCTAGGGTAACTAACCCTAATTATTAAAACTCAATTAATCCCAATTATTAAAACTCAATCCTTGAGTTTGTTCACAAATGTTATTTCCCTTAAAGTAGTTAAGTAATCCAATCCCTAATTTAATACTAGCTCCAGGAAAGTAATATTCTCTTCTCATCATTTCAATTCTAATCCCTAGATATCTATTCTATTAAAGATTACCTCCTCTAATTATTTCATACCAATATTTCTTGAGCACCTACTATGTAGCAAGGCATTGCTCCAGAAGCTAGGGACTCAGCAATAAACAAAACAAACAAAAACTCCTGTCTTCATGATGCTTCCCTTTGTACATGACGTCAAGTGGGAGGATCAGACAAACAATAAATAGGTAAGGGACGTAGACTATTAGAAGGTGAGAAATGCTATGAAAAAAACAAATGAGGGGGACTGGATGGGGCAGCAACTTTAGCATATGCAGCGTGTGGTCCTCACTGAAGAACTACAGTTTCTACCATGCTTTTTACCTGCTAGTTTCAGCACAAGGCAGCTTTTAATTACCTAAGAGATTTTTTTTTAGCAATTAAACTATAACTAAAATAGTTTTTTCCCCCCTCTCAAGTTTAACTCTTAGGCACTTGTACATTTAATAAAAAGCAATGTATCAACTTGTTTTGAAGAATAAAATTTTGTTTCTGTAATGCTGAAATATTCTTCAAGAAATAATGTAAGAAAGTAATGGAAGCCCAAAGCCCACCACCGTGCACACACATAGAAAGACTGCTGCTGGGTACAATGACTTTAATAAAGACTAGCATTTCCCTGCGTGAGCAATGGTAGATACAGCGTTGTCCAAAAAGTTCATTAGGTTTTCCATAACATCTTACAGGGAAATGAAATAACTTCCTGGGCAACTTGATACTTTTTTAACTAGTGGCGGGGAGCTGAAAGATGAGCAGGTGGGATACACAGGAGGCCGGAGGGAGTTGGAACAAACATAATTTTAAAGAGCTACAAAATTGGTGTGCAGCCTGGAGTGGCATCAGCCCCTCATTTCTGGGTGCACTAAGGAGTCTCCCCAGAACATACTATGAACGGTAAAACAACAGTTTTCAGTTGGGACGTTTGTTCAGCTTGGAGAAGAAACCAAAATTAAAATACATAGCTTGTTGGAAAAGCAACTTGTTCCAACTTAACTGTCCCACAGACTATGGAAATAGGCAAAGCACTTCTCTTAAAAGGAAAGGTTCCTTTCATCTCTCTGGGGAAATATCCTAACACAGTATCATACTCCAACCATAACATACCTCACAAGGACTGAATGAAGCCTAACTACTAAAATCCTCAGTAAAGGACTTTAGTAAATTCACACTAACACCTGCCAGGACAGGTCAAAACCAAGATATAGAGTCATCATTAATCCACTGGTCCCACTTTCTGCTGAATCCAAGAGGTTCTAGGAGCATAAGCAAAAGCCAAACCAGGGCCATCACGGCTACAAAATTAATGTGTTCATAATAGTAAAACTGCTTTCAGCTGCATTGCTGGGTGATCCAGAAGGCCCATTCAGGAACCCAGGTAAAGGGCCTTTCCCACTGATACACTGTAACCTGGGATGAGCTGCCTTCAACTTCTCACAGTCTTGATACCCTTTCCTTTTAAAACAGATTAAGTCCTACGCTTTACATTGTAAGTGATAAACGAAATGCTAATGGTAGAGGGACTATAACTTTTGGGAGGGAAAAAAAATTAAGTTGTGACTAATAATTGCTAATAATTATGGACTTCCCTGGTGGCTCAGACAGTAAAGCATCTGTCTACAATGCGGGAGACCTGGGTTCAATCCCTGGGTCAGGAAGATCCCCTGGAGAAGAAAATGGCAATCCACTCCAGTACTATTGCCTGGAAAATCCCATGGACAGAGGAGCCTGGTAGGCTACAGTCCATAGGGTCGCAAAGAGTCAGACATGACTGAGCGACTTCACTTTCACTTTCAATAATTGCTTATGATTCTCCTATGAAGCAACACCGATGCTGAGTAAATCACTCCAATTCTGCAAGTGGCATAAAATCTGATTTTCTCTCAGATCAGCAACTGATCCTCAAAACCACTTTGCTGAGTGCCAAGAAGTAGCGATTGGTTATGAAACCTTGCCTTTTAGATCTACTGGAATATTCAGCTGATCTTCAACAACAACAAAAGCAAGGGGTAGGAGTTGGGGGGAGACATTTTCCAACTAAACAGCACTTAAAGCAATCCTCAGTTTTGAATTTATAATTTACAGTACTTCTTTGATTACAACCCAATGTGTACATGGATTTTAGCCAACAGCTCCAATCAGGAGAATCCACAGAGCCCAGTGTTAGAAGAGGGGTTTACTTTGGTAATAGTTCTTCTTTGAATTGACTACCTACAGCCTGTCCATATAGGATGAACAATTTGCATATCTGTGGGACAAGAAGACACCAACAAAGGAAACATGCCAGTGTCGAGGGTTAGTTTATCTACGATTTACCTGGAAAATCTCAGTTCTCCATAGGACCTTGGTATAATTAGGTCCTATAACAACGGTCAAGTCTTAAAATATTAAAACAAACCATCTCAAGGAGACAAAACTGAGCTAAACCAA
Source organism: Budorcas taxicolor (assembly GCF_023091745.1). Taxonomy (NCBI): domain Eukaryota; kingdom Metazoa; phylum Chordata; class Mammalia; order Artiodactyla; family Bovidae; genus Budorcas; species Budorcas taxicolor. Next base: position 20,149,316 of record NC_068928.1, read on the forward strand.
GCTGGTGGCAACCTCACCTACTTGGCTCTTGAATGATCAGACAAACATAATCAGTTTGTTCAGCTGGAAAACAGCAGTTAAGAAGCAGAGGAAGTTAAAGCTATTGCTTAAAAATATGGCCTACGAATATCTTTGGACTTGTCTATACTTTGCCTGTTTGCCTTTCTGCATGAATAATCAAGAACTGACTGTTTTCTCTGATCAAGAATGAATCCGTAACTATTAGAGTTCTCCCTGTATATTGGTAAAGGTGCCTCCTGCCCTTTCCAGCTAGGCTTACATGAAACAAACTCAGTCTATGACTAAACTTGATCTAATGAGCCAGTGTGATGATCCCCGCTCCCTCTCCCCACCCATCCATCAGGACAAAATATAATAAAACTTCAATCTGGCCTTTCCTTTCTATCTCTCTCTATCACTCTTCCAGCATCTCATCTTGAACATTCCTCCTTCTCTTGACTGATAATGGCATCTTGGGTCTTTGGATTCTCTTTACAACAACAGAAATTAAAAACAGCTTCTCAGGGCAGAGATAGGAAACTTTCAATCATTTCAAACAGGGACCCTGGAAGGAGTTCTTTAAGAAGAGAACCAAACATACTAGAAATTCAGAGCAGGGAAGAATTCAGAGACCTTGGCTTTGGGTCTGGCTTCACTACTAAATCACTTTCTAAGTTATTTAGACATTCTTGAGGCATTAGTTTTCCCAACCTCAGAGAAATGCTGAGACCACTAAGAGACTGCTTACTTAATTCACTGGATGAAAACTAATCCAAAAGTAAAAATATTTATGTTAATACTGGAAAGGATTCTTGGGCTGAAGGAACTCTTGTCTTAACCTTTTATGAGTTGTTATGTAATTATTCCCTACAATCCCACATTTAATTTCAAAGTATAATATGTACTCAAAGTACCAAATAATTCCTAATTCCTTTTAGCCAGGCTCAGCTTCTCTTCTATTACTATATATATTTACAGATAATGAAATCACTAATTAAGCAAAATTCTAAGATATGGCCAAACAAAAGGACTGTCCATTATTCACAGAATGCTAACACAGAGGAGAAAGTTGGGGGAGGGAGCAAAGGCCTGGATTCTAAGAAAACAGATGAGCTATTTGGGTGTTTGGCTTAAAAAAAACAAAGCAAAAACAAAAAGATGGATTAACAGTTTATATCTAAAAGGCAACTCTATTTTAAATGGCTCTAACAATCCCATAATAAGCACAGTATCAAACACAGTCAGGGTAATTAATTCAGTGGACTCTTCCCCTTTCACCGCCAGATTGAACAGCTCTGAGGATAATCTCCTTCATTCTCCCAGGGCTCAGTTGGAAGATTCATTATTTATGCCCTCAATTGTTTACTCTGTCCTATTTTTCCATCCATCCAGGCCCAAGGGCAGTGTTATCACTGGCCTGTTTCCAAAATGAATGTATTAGTTCCCTGCCTTACTAGTTACAAACCCAAAGATAATCAAACAGTGGTTATCTTAACACTGGAGAGCAACCCCACCCCACCACTTGATCCAGGAGAGAAGTTAATGACAATGCTGACCCCGGTTACCAAAAGCTGTGATTTCAGATGGATGAAATGAAACACATCAGTTTTTCTAGTCTTTCTGTTTTTCTTCAACCACTGAGCGACATGTATGCACATCCAACAGGATTCTTGAAGGGCAGTACCATTAGAAAGACAGCTCTGGCCCTCACCAAGAGCAGACCTGTAAACTATGAAGGATTGAACTGATTGAGATGCACTTTGCCTAGCAACCATTCATTAGGAAGAGTTCAGTAACTCACCAGCAATCAATTCCGTGTCCTTATCTAAGCCATAAACAGATAACAGACTCCACCAAGTCCTCTACCCTCTGGATTCAGACAGCAAACAACTTCCTTAAAAGACTCAGCTTGCAAAAGTCAACCCTTGGAGGAGGGGGTTGTGCTTAAACACACACAAAATATTGTCTCAGACACCTGACTGACAAAGCTGAATAGCTAAAAACTACCACCAGTCACATCTCCATATGAATGCATTCATTGTCTCTAAATAAGTCTCCCACACTGCAGCATTCCTAGGTCTTTTTGCCTCTAGTATTTTCTCACCTTGAGCAAGTCTTTCCTAGTTTCAAATCTGACAACACTCAAGCTGATTATCATGAGAATCAAACAACGCCAAGGGTCCAATGTTTTCCTTCACCTTCTCAAGGGGATCACTTTATACTTCAGATGTGAATGGAGGATTGGGCTTGAGTCTCCCTTTAGAGAGACCATAGGGCCCTCTTAAAAAAGAAAAAACACACCCTAAGCTGTGACTCACAGAAATAAACAGGATAAAAACAGATTGCTAAAGAAAAATCAGCGAACTGAACCTCAACAGCACCATGTCCCCTTAACTTAAGAGATTATGGGATATCACGGCTTCATATAATTGTTTCCTCGCAAATGACCAAATCTGAATTTCCATCCTCCTTAAATGATACCTAGAGATCAGTATAGATACACACCTATCATTAGTTCTATACATAGCCTTTTGTCTCCTGGGGAAAATTCTTTGGGGAAATCACTGCACCGTGCAAAATATAGATTACACAAATCTGTCAAGAAAATAGAAATATAAAAACATTAAGTGAGCCAAGTGTAATGTAACTTTATAAAGCTGTATTAGCTGCTCACTCATGAGGAGACAAAAAATAACACCTAGATATCAAATAGGAGGTTATTAGTAGAAGCAAGTTGAAGTGGTGGTATATGCTTTAACATGGCCTCCAAGTGGATTTTGTCACTTTCTCAGGTTACCATATAGTTTAGACATCAAAGTGCACTTTGTTTTATACAATAGCTAGCTGCCAAAGCTTCAAAGTGATTTTTAACAGTTCATTCTCAGTAACAAGTTGGGTAAGACAACATCTGGGGTATACTCTTTGCCTTTCAATTTAAATATGATTCATGGAGTCTTAAGGGATAAATGGGTAATAAACTAAAAACCCAAAATCTAACAAAGGTTTACTATGAATCTACTTTTTTTGCACAACTCTGTATTAAGGCTGCTTCAGATTAAAAAAAAAACAAAACTATAATAAGTTTCCTGATCCCTAGTTAAGTTTCCACAATTGAACCGATTTCCTATCCCATCATCCCTATTCTTTATCATATTTGCTTTTACCCCAAACTGCTCCTTATTGATTAGAGATAAAAATAAACCAATGCAAAGAAGAAACATTAATCCATCTTAAAACTAAAAGAGCTCCAGCATACCAATTCTATCTTCAAAACTGAACTCCAGTTAGAACAATTTCTGGAAACTGAACCCGGATTACAAGAATGAACTCTCAACATTTCAATTAATATTTACCAAAGTGCTGCCAAAAAAAAAGACATTCATCCCTTCAGGCATAATAGCTCTTTTCTAATCAACATTTGGATAAATCTGGTCCAAACACTTTTGGTGAAAACGCCCAGTTAAAGCAAGTTTACCATGAACAATGCCACTGAAAACACACAACACACACACACATCCTTTGTTGCCATCATAAATTTTGAGTTTTACCTCTTCAACTGGTATCTCTCCTCTCTGTTAAAAACCGATAAAGAGGTTCCTGATTTTGGCCGAAGATGAACTGTCCTTCAGGAAGAAGGGATCCCTAAGCTGTAGAAGCCAAGGAACTCAAAACGTAAATATAAATTGTAATGATACAGCCATCTGAATTCATGACGGGGTCCTTTAAAAAAATTAACGACTTAAAATTCATCTGGATTTGTTTAAAGTTTGGTTTTTGACGACAGAAACTAACCCCTCTGAGAGTCTGTGAATGGGAAATATACAGATGGAGAAAAATATGAGACTTTTAAGTTTCAGTAACGGTAAGGAAGTTTGCTTGCTCAAGCTAGGTTTCTCCAACAGGGCTGAGTCCTACACAAAGCCGGTGACACTGTACTTGGGAGAGGGACTTTAGAAGAGTTAATCGCTAACAACTATCAGGATTTCCTTTAACCACCATCTGACGGAGGCTGATCCCTCTTTCCACTAGCACCTCCTTCATTTTCAGACTGTTTTTGCTGATTAAGGCAGTCCCAAGTAGGAAAATGGTGAAGACAGCCTTAATGGACACGGATGCAGAACAGTTTCAAAACCCCACTCCTATCCTAGCCTGTCCTTTCTTTCTTCCGGCTTACTGCATCAGATGCCAAACGAGAAAGGGCTCCTCTTTTCTCTGTTCATTTTACTACGCGACCGACATCTACACATCAGTAAAAAGAGAGGAGAGTCCTGAATCTCCTTACCCAGCTGCAGGGGTGAGATGAAGGGAGGGAAAGAAGAATGAAGGGCAGAATTAGAAAATCAAAATAAACTGATTAGACGTGGAGCTCTTACTTCCCATTCCATTTCCCCTTTTCTCACAAGGTTAAGTCGGCTGAAGTCGGGGTAGGATAGAAAAAGCACACACACCTTGAGCCCTGGAAGGGAGGGGAGGTTCGCTCCGCAGCGCTCGGTGGGGCTCCGGGCTCCGCCCCGCCCGCCTGGGGCACCTCGGCCCTCCTCGGCCCCAGACCGGGAAGACGGAAGAGAAGGGGTTTCTAGCGGTCCCGGCAGGGGGAGGGGGAGGCGGCTGCTCCGGGTGCCAGGCTCTGCGAGCGCAGCACTCCGCGGCGCGCCGACACCCCCTCCCCCAGCCGGCTGCCGCTCGCTCCCCTTCGCCGCCGGAAGCCAGCCCCGCCCCCTCAACTCCATCCCGGCCCTCCGCGAGCCCCCTCCAGTCCGCACAGCCAATGGCGAGCCAGGGAGCCAGCAGAGCGACTCACCCGACAGCCAACTGTGGAGGCCCACTGGGAGGTCAGCCGCCCGGGATAGGCCAGCCACCCGTCGCCCCGGCCCCGGCACGGCTCCTCTTTGTTAGAGCTGCCCCTTCGCTCCAGGCCCCCACCCCAAAGCCGGCAGGCCGGCAGCCCAGCAGCCTGCATCTGGGCCAGGTGATGCCAAGCCCCTTCCCCTGCGCCCCCCGCCCCCGCCCTGCCTGGGTGTGAGGAGTGGCCCCCATCCAGGCAGTACCTCCGTCAGTGCCTCAGACTTGCATAGCAAGAGCCATCCGGAGACCTTCGACAGCAAAAAGACGCTCCCCAGGCCTCCGCCTCACCCTTCTTTTCTCAGACTAATCAACTGCACTCCCTCATAACCGTGCATAGATTCAGGTTTGCATATTAGATCAGCTGCACACATCAATCCACCCTGTCTGAAACTCCTGCTTCCCATGACGCAGAAATTAAGGGGGGAGGGGGACACATATTGGGAAGATATTTATCTGCAAGTTGGTGCGGTGGGAGAAGGGATACAGTAAATCACCTGCAACAAACACCATACACACACACAGCTGGATCCAACCCAGCTCAGATTCAAGTCATCTACATCCAGTTAAACCCAAATAAACCACTCCCTTAGCAGGTTTCAGTACAATTAGGAAACAAATATCTAAGTCCTGTTCAAGCCATACACTTAACATTAGAAAAAACTCTCAGCAATAGCTTCCGCATAACTGGCAGGTTGCATCAACACCTCAATCACTAATGTCAGTGTTAGAAACCTAACACTGCTGGGATGGAATACGCTAAAGATTGTAGAATATTTCCCTAGTTATAGTGGTGAAGCAGTAGAAGGGGTTCGTTTAAGAAAAATAAACAGGTAATGGGGAAGGTAAGTTATTACCTACGTTGTCATTTTTGTCCACAAAGTTCTTGCAACTAATCTACACCACATTCTACAAGTCCACTTAGTTCCCAAGTGCTAATACAACTAAAAAACTAACGTTAAGTAGCCTTTTCTTATATGGAGCTCAAAGCATTTCATATATATATGAACCTCAGTGTTCTGGGAAGATGGAAAAGGAACTGTGTGTCATGCCTATTAAAAGCCAGTTTGGGACTTCCCTTGTGGCTCACCTGCTAAAGAATCCGCCTGCAGTGCGGGAGACCTGGTTTCAATCCCTGGGTTGGGAAGATCCCCTGGAGAAGAGAAAGGCTACCCACTGCAGTATTCTGGCCTGGAGAATTCCATGGACTGGGTAGTCCAGGGGTCGCAAAGAGTCACACATGACTGAACAACTTTCACTCACTCACTCTTGGGATTTCCTCGGTGGTCCAGTGGCTAAGATTCTGCACTTACAATGCAGAGGGCCCAGGTTTGATCCCTGGTCAGGGAACTAGATCCCACACTTTCACAACTAAGAGTTCAGGTGCCTCAACTAAAAATCCTGTATGCTGCAACTAAGACCTAGTGCAGCCAAATAAAAAATATTTTAAAAAAAAGGCCAGCCCTTTTTTCTAACCCAAAGTAAAAGGCTTGGGCTTAAATAGATTTCTGGAGAAACTTCATTAGTCTCAGAGACTAGGTTCCAGATAAAAAGAACTAAGCGTGAAATTTTTTTTATTTTAAATACTGCCCACAAAAGTGTCCTCATTAGCTAATGAGTCTATTCCCTCCCCATATACACCTGAACTACCAAAAATCCTCAAAAGCACAAAAACAGTTACAGCTCTCCATAGTGTTGGTCACTCAGTTGTGTCCGACTCTTTGCAATCAACAGACTGTACCACTGGTCAGAATGGCCATTAAAAAGTCTACAAACAACAAATGCTGGAGAAGATGTGGAGAAAAGGAAATCGTCCTACACTGTTGGTAAGAATGTAAATTGCTGAAGCCACTATGGAGGAAAAAAAGAGTACGGTGGTTCCTCAAAAAGCTATAACTAACAGTTGCTATATGATCCCGTAATTCCACTCTTGGACACATATCCAGACAAAATTGTAATTTGAAAAGATACATGCACTCCCCTCCATGTTCACAGGAGCACTATTTATAAAAGCCAAGACATGGAAGCAGCGCAAATGTCCATTAACAGACAAAGGGATAAAGAAGATATGGTACACAGAAGAAGTGGGATGCTGCTCGGCCAGAAAAAGAATGAAAGAATGCCATCTGCAGCAACGCAGACGGACCTAGAGATGCTCACACTAAGTGAAGTAAGCCAGAGACAAACTCCACACGACTCATACGTGGGGTCTAAAAGATGCAAATGAAGTTAATTTACAAAACAGGAACAGACTCACTGACAGAGAGAGCAGACTTGAGGCTGCCGAGGGGGAGGGCAGAGGGGAGGGATGGACTGGGACTAGGGTGGGGTTAGGAGATGCAAACTATCATATGCAGAATGAATACACAGCAAGGTCATACTGGATACAGCACAGGGAACTGTATCCAATACCCTGTAATAACCATAACGGCAAAGGAAAAAAACCTTTGTTCTTAAAAAATAAATAAGCAAATAATTAAAAAGGCATTTTTCCCCCATAAAGACCTGCCAGTGCCATTTTATAAAATTCAAACACCCAAGAGACAGAACGCACACTTTGACAGGAAAATTTATTACTTACTAGACTTAAAGAGAACACATCTGAAACAACAAGTGTGAGAGCTATCTGGGGAGGAGAAAAAAAGACAATGCCTTGACTATTATTTCAATGTAGCAAGGTACTAACGTTTTTTTAACTGGCTGCACTTTCTCTTTCAGACACTAGAGGGAAGTATAAACTCCATTCACTGTATTCGGGAATTCAATTTATTCATTTATTCACGGACTCCGGTTTCCCTGCTGGCTCAGACAGTAAAGGATCTCCCTGCAATGCAGGAGACCTGAGTTCGATCCCTGGGTTGGAAAGATCCCCTGGAGGAGGGCATGGCAACTCACTCCAGTATTCTGTCTGGAGAATCACCACTGATAGAGGAGTCTGGCCGGCTACACTCCATGGGGTCACAAAGCATCGGAGGCAACTAAGCACACATTCATTCACTCATTCACCACATATTTATTGCATTCCTTGTTGTTGTTCAGCTGCTAAGTTGTGTCCAGCTCTTTGAAACCCCATGAACTGCAGCACGCCAGGCTCCTCTGTCCTCTACTATCTCCCTGAGTTTGCTTAAATTCATGTTGATTGAGTTGGTGATACTATCTAACCACTACTGCATTCCTACATACCAGGAACATTATAGACCCCAAAGACAAAAAAACGAATAAGCTATGATCTCTGTCTTCAACGTGCTTACTCTAGTGAAGGAAGACACCAGTTTAACAAACAAACAAACAAAAAAAGGCCACCACGACAGAGAATGCACATGAGAACCAAACCCCAACTTCTGCAAGACTGTGGGTTTGGGAAGGACAACTTGGCAGAGGGAGGAAAAAACATGTATCCATATAATCATTCATACTAGACAAATAAGATTACTCAAACTGGCTTATTCTCATATTAACTATATTCCCATCTTAATTTAAATGGAAATACCTACACTTAGGAAGTATCTTTCAACTGTTATCTACAGAAAGTAGGAGAACGAGGCATTAACATTGTGGAAGATTTGCTAAAATATCTAGTTGGCTAGGTTTCAAAATCAATTGTACCCAGTTTAAAAGCATGAAGGTAACAGATACAGTTGGAGTTAAGATTGCTTAAAGGATTATAAAAATTCTTATTTGAGATCAGGATAAATTACACTACACCCCCTGAAAAGAGTATGTCAAGGATAAATAAGTACAAGTTTCCTAAATGTGTTCTGTCTTCACAAATTAAGTTTCCCAAATTAGGAAACAGAATACTCTGAAAATTAGCTTCCATCAGTGCTTGTGGAAAGCCTCTGTAGAGAGACATCTTGGTTGCCAAATCATTTCCCCATCTAAATAATTTAAGCCTACACAGGAAAGACAAAAACTTTAGCTGATAAAGCAGAATTAAAACTCAAAGTCACCAAAGGGCAATGGAAACTTTTGTGGGGTGTATTCTTCCCTAATCCTCAAAATGACTGCTCCATCTTTTGCTATGGTTTGGGATGTTTGGATTGTGTGTATTGGGGGTGGAGAGTTGGAGAGAAGGAACAAGTTGTTGATTTCTCATACTGATGGAGCACAGCACATGGTAGAAAAAGTAAAAGCCAACATCCTGAAAAAAGTTTCACACACATACACAAAATGAGACAGCAAACTTGTGAATCAAGCATGATTTGGCATCTTTAAATGCACAGCCAATTCTCCTCTAGTGCCAAAGCCAATGGCTTCTCCTGTAGATAAAATGGCACAGTTCCTGAAAAAGCCCTGGACGCTGTTTCCCCACAATCCTATAATCTGTCAGAAGACAGAAAACAAAAAGAAGGCTCTGCCAGCCAGAAAAAGCAAATTATAACCAACACAGAGCCAACACTTTACTTCAGACAGAAGGAGCTTTTCTATGCGTCTTTGGAAGGAGAGAGACAAAAGAAGCTTACCATTGCTCAAATAACCAAGGCAAAACATTTGAACCAAATATCATCTGGGATAAGCATTTGATGCAATAGCCTGCTTTCTCACTTCTTATACACAGTCTTAAAGTATATCTGCAGCATTTATGATAAAGAATTGGCTACAAAATACAAAGAACTTATACACATCAATGAGAAACAGAAACAACCGAAAGGGAAAATAGCAGCTGTGTGAAATACCTACTCTGGGAAAGAAACAGTTAAGTAGAAAGGATACCAGTAGGTCAACCACAAATCAAATTTGAAGGAACTAAAATAAGAATTTAAGATGAACCTTTACCTAAGAATCTGAAGCCAATCACTGAGTTTACACTGAGCAAAGCAGATGATAGAAGCAAGTAGCAGAAAGCCTAAATACAACCTCATAAGTAAATCTTCTCCAAGAAAGAAAGCTTACTTACTCAAATGTCTTTGCTGGGGAAGCAGACCATTCAGGGACCCCCTTTCCAAACACCAAATGCAGAAATAAAGCAAATAATGTCTGGGTGTGGCAAAACAAGTACACTAGTACAGGCTTCCCATCAGAGAGGAACAGAAACCTAAACCTTTTACTTGCCCTTGATACAAAGAGGTAATGGATTGTGGAACTGAAATTCCAAAAAAAAAAAAAAAAAAAGATTTCAATTCCAACCTACATAAAGCTAAGAACTTCACGCCAGTTTGTTTTCAAATCGGCAATACACAGGTCCCCACTGGAAAAAAAAAAAGGGGGGGGAAGGGGGCTTCCCTGGCGGCTCAGTTGGTGAACAATCTGCCTGCAATGCAGGAGACCCAGGTTCAGTCCTTGGGTGGGGAAGATTCCTTGGAGAAGGGAATGGCAACCCACTCCAGTATTCTTACCTGGGAAATAGCATGGAAGAGTATGGTAGGATCACATGGGATCAAAAACAGTTGGACATGACTTAGCAACTAAACTACCACCACTGAAAAAAAAAAACAATACACAAGATCCCAACTGAGCTGTCAGCAGGGTAAAGTTCTGAGCAGACTATTGCTTAACCATTTCCCTTATCATTTTAAACATCAAAAGGACCACATCTCAGTTTTCCTCCATTGTTAATGCCACTTTACAGGCTGAGAAAAATTTAGTTCATCAGATTCAAATTTCAGGCATTTCCTAAGTACATTACAGGTAATGATGCCACTGATTCTATATTTAGACGCAGGTGTGGAACAAAGAGTGCCAGTTTTGCCTGAAATGGCACCGTACCCTTCTTTAAATTCTAACTGCAGCCATCACCTAAGCCTGCATTAAAACGTCTATATGGTGTCGCCTAAAATAAATTAAAATGCTTTTTCAACGCTTTTTTTGAGTGGTTCTATTGATTGACTGTGACATTTTAAATATAGATAATAAATCACTCCCACCAGTCCTTTAAACAGTCAGCATTTTAACTGCTTATAGGGTGGCCCTCACAGCCTCACTTGAATCAAAAAGCCAAGATGGTAAAAACTCTTGTCATATGAATCCTCTAAAATGGTAACATAATAAACCTTTGGGCAATAATCTCTTTAATAAAAAGTTGTGTCATCATGTTTCCATTATTGTTACATTTCAGAAATTAGGATAGCAGGATTTTCCAAATCCTGAGCTATTTTCTCTGCAAATAGTATTTATAAAAATATATCACCTTTCTCAAAAGGAACTTAAGGGCTCTAACAGACAGTATGTTGCTAATTTTCACAACATCCCAATAAAGAACTATTATTTAGCATTTATATCACACTTTAACTTGCAAAAGTGTTTTAGAATTATTTTCATTAGTAGTCATGCCTCACAACCGCCCACTGAGCTAAACTGGTCCTGTTATCCTCATTTGACAGCTGAGAAAACTGATGTATCGTAAGGCCAAGGTCAAGTCAGTCTGCCTTTCCAAGACCAGGAACCTGATCCTTAAAGGCAGTCTCATTCATTCAGCAGTGTATGTGTACTGTTCATAATGCTCATTAAACTCGGTTTTTAGAAAACAGAAATCTACCTAAAATGATGGTACAAAAACACTAAAATTGTAATGCTTTGATGAAAATATATAACCACATTGGAAGACAAATAGGTAAGGATTTAGTAATACAGACACAGGAAGTTTTTAGAAATAGCCTCCCAAACCTCGATGTCATCAGGCAAAACTGAAATGCTTTTCATCCCATTTGCTCCCTCCATCCACTACAATCAGACTTCTGTCACCACCATTCCAATGAGTAATTCTACTCAAGATTACCAATAATCTCTAGGTTGCCAAATCCCCCACAGGTACTCCTCTTATCTGAGACAGCATTCGATATCATAGGGCTCTCCTCCCTTCTTTACATATTCTTTACTTGGCTTCCATAACATCACTCTTTCAGGTTTTCCGCCTACCTCACTGGCTGGTCCTCTGTCACACCTCTCTTCTCTAGACACAAACCATTCTAAGTGACTGCCTGACTGAATTCCACGACTTCAACTTCTATCTACGAGCTGATGATCTCTGACTCTACAATTCCAGCCCCGGCTTCTCCCCAGAACGCCAGGCTTTTCTACCCAACTACACTATAGCTCCAGGTGGCTGTCTAACAAACAGCTCAAACTTGACATGACCAAAACAGAATTCCTGACAAATATATTTTGCCACAGTCTTACCCATCTCAATAATCACCATTTACCTATCTAGCTCTCCAGCCAATAAATGCAGAACCTATGCATGATTTCTCACTCTGCCTCACTCCCTCTGGCTACTGACAATCCCTGAGCAAGCCCTGTCAACTTCACTTCCAAAAGATATCCCAAATCCTTCTACCTTCCTACAGTTCTTCAGCCATCTCCCGAGTCCTAGTCACCATCATCTCGTCTGATTTAGTACAACAGTCTTGTAAGCCAGTCCCCTTGCCTCCACTCTTGATCCCTCTACAATCCAGTTTCACATAGTAACCAGAGTAATAACTTTTTAAAATTACAAATCAACTCACATCATATCCCTACTTAAAAGTGTCCAAAGGAAGCAGACCACTCGAGCTGTCAATGTCATCTGCCTTCTGGCCGCTTCTTGCACCATATCCCTCTCACTTACCATATTCAAAGCCACATCGGCCTTATTTCTGCTCCTCTAACATATGAAACACTACCATGGGCAAGAATCCCTTAGAAGAAATGGAGTAGCCATCAAAGTCAACAAGAGAGTCTGAAATGCAGTACTTGGACGCAATCTCAAAAACAACAGAATGATCTCTGTTGTTTCCAAGGCAAACCATTCAATATCACAGTCATCCAAGTCTACGCCCTGACCAATAACGCTGAAGAAGCTGAAGTTGAACAGTTCTATGAAGACCTACAAGACCTTCTAGAACTAAAACCCAAAAAAGATGTCCTCTTCACTATACGGGACTGGAATGAAAAAGTAGGAAATCAAGAAATACCTGGAGTAATGAGCAAATTTGGCCTTGGAGTACAAAATGAAGCAGGGCAAAGGCTAACAGTTTTGCGAAGAGAATGCACTGGTCATAGCAAACACCCTCTTCCAACAACACAAGAGAAGACTCTACATATGGACATCACCAGATAGTCAATACCAAAATCAGACTGATTATATTCTTTGCAGCCAAAGATGGAGAAGCTCTATACAGTCATCAAAAATAAGACGGGGAGCTGACTGTGGCTCAGATCATGAACTCCTTATTGCCAAAGTCAGACTTAAATTGAAGAAAGTAGGGAAAACCACTAGAGCATTCAGCTATGATCTAAATCAAATCCCTTACGACTATACAGTGGAAGTGACAAATAGATTCAAGGGATTAGATCTGATAGAGTGCCTGAAGAATATGGACAGAGGTTCATGACAGTGTACAGGAAGCAGTGATCAAGACCATGCCCAAGAAAAAGAAATGCAAAAAGGCAAAATGGTTATCTGAGGAGGTCTTACAAACAGTATGAAAAGTAGAGAAGCTATGAAAAGTAGAGAAGCAAAAGGCAAAGGAGAAAAGGAAAGATACACCCACCTGAATGCAGAGTTCCAAAGAATACCAAGGAGAGATAAGAAAGCCTTCCTCAGTGATCAATACAAAGTAGAGGAAAACAATAAAATGACAAAGACTAGAGATCTCGTCAAGAAAATTAGAGATACCAAGGGAAATTTTCATGCAAAGATGGGCACAATAAAGGACAGAAATGGTATGGCCCTAACAGAAGCAGATGATTTTAAGAAGAGGTAGCAAGAATACACTGAGGAACTAAACAAAAGATCTTCACGACCCAGATAACCACGATTGTGTGCTCACTCACCTAGGGCCAGACACCCTGGAATGTGAATTCAAGTGGGCCTTAGGAAGCATCACTACAAACAAAGCTAGTGGAGGTGATGGAATTCCAGTTGAGCTATTTCAAATCCTAAAAGGTGAAAGTGCTGCACTCAATATGCCAGCAAATTTGGAAAACTCAGCAGTGGCCATAGGACTGGAAAAGGTCAGTGTTCATTCCAATCCCAAAGAAAGGCAATGCCAAAGAATGCTCTAACTACCACACAATTGCACTCATCTCACACACCATCAAAGTAACACTCAAAATTCTCCAAGCCAGGCTTCAGCAGTACGTGAACTGTGAACTTCCAGATGTTCAAGCTGGTTTTAGAAAAGGCAAAGAAACCAGAGATCAAATTGCCGATATCAGTTGGATCATTGAAAAAGCAAGAGAATTCTAGAAAAACATTTACTTCTCCTTTACTGACTATACCAAAGCCTTTGACTGTGTGGATCACAACAAACTGAGGGAAATTCTTCAAGAGATGGGAATACCAGACCACCTGACCTGCCTCCTGAGAAAATGCAGGTCAAAAAGCAACAGTTAGAACTGGACATGGAACAACAGACTGGTTCCCAATTGGGAAAGGAGTACGTCAAGGCTGCATATTGTCACCCTGCTTTTTTAACTTATATGCAGAGTACATCATGAGAAACGCTGGACTGGATGAAGCACAAGCTGGAGTCAAGATTGCTGGGAGAAATATCAATAACCTCAGATATGCAGATGACATCACCCTTATGGCAGAAAGCAAAGAATTAAAGAGCCTCTTGAGGAAAGTGAAAGAGGAGAGTGAAAAAGTTGGCTTAAAACTCAACATTCAGAAAACTAAGATCATGGCATCTGGTCCCATCACTTCATGGCAAATAGATGGGGAAACAATGGAAACATTGACAGAATTTATTTTGGGGGGCTCCCAAATCACTCCAGATGGTGATTGCAGCCATGAAATTAAAAGACACGTACTCCTTGGAAGAAAAGTTATTATCAACCTAGACAGCATATTAAAAAGCAGAGACATTACTTTGCCAACAAAGGTCCGTCTAATCAAGGCTATGGTTTTTCCAGTAGTCATGTACAGATGTGAGAGTTGGACCATAAAGAAAGCTGAACACAGAAGAATTGATGCTTCTGAACTGTGGTGTTGGAGAAGACTCTTGAGAGTCCCCTGGACTGCAAGGAGATCCAACCAGTCCATCCTAAAGAAATCAGTCCTGAATATTCATTGGAAGGACTAATGCTGAAGCTGAAACTCCAATACTCTGGCCACCTGATGCGAAGAACTGACTCATTTGAAAAGACCCTGGAAAAAAATAATAATAAAATAAAATTTTAGAAAAGACCCTGAGGCTGGGAAGATTGAAAGCGGGAGAAGGGGATGACAGAGGATGAGACGGCTGGATGGCATCACCAACTCAATGGACATGAGTTTGAGTAAACTCTGGGAGATGGTGATGGACAGGGAGGCCTGGCGTGCTGCAGTCCATGGGGTCGAAGAGTCAGAAATGACTGAGCGACTGAACTGAACTGCATATATAGAATTAATTCCTCCTTAGCTTTGCACTGGAATGTTTGATCTGCTAATCTTGGTATCCTCCTGGATTTTAAATGCCATACCTTCAGAGAGGCATTCCATATTCCCTATTCTCCCAATCTTAAGTAGCTATCCATTCATCCTCTACTATATCACTCTATTTTAATGCTCTGCAACTGATTTTTTTTTAAGTTGTTGGTTGTCTGTTTGCCCTCCTAGAATATCAGCTCCATAAGAGCAGTGTATGCCTTTCTTCACCAGTGTATGGTTAGTGCCCAACACATTCTATCAACTCAATAAATTTGGCACGCTTACTTGTTAGGAGAGGGTAAAAAAGACATAACCTGGGACCTTCCCTGGACCTAACCTGGGTCCAGTAGCTTAACACTTGTGCTCCTAATAGAGGGGGCCTGGGTTCAATCTCTGGTTAGGGACCTAGACCCCACGTGCTGCAACTAAAGATTTTGCATGCCACAATGAAGAGCAAAGATCCTGCGTGCCATAACCCAAGACCAGGAGCAGCCAAATACATTAAATAAATATTTTTTTAAAGACGACATAACCTGTATCCGCGAAGAGCTCACAATCCAACTGAGGAAACAAAACATTTAAATAATAAGTGTAATGATAACAGGATACTAAAATATCACAGCAGCCCAGAAGCAGGAATGATTAATTCTGCTCTGGAAACTAGGAAGACTTCACAGAAGAAATGAACTATGAGCTAAACCCTGAAGATTAATTAGGAGATTCACTAGATTATTGGTTATGTCTGTCCGCTTGTTTTAGAAGTGTCCTTGGAGCAAAAATAGGATGAAGAAAGGAGGAAGGAAAATGAAATCAAGCATCTGCTATGTATTAGGCATTGTGGGTAATGAAGGGTCTTAAAGGGAAAGGGAATAAGCAGTCTCAGAATTTAGGAAGATCACTCTTGTGACCCGGTGGTGGACTGACAGAAGGGTGATAAGACCTGAGACATACAGACCAGTCAGGAGGTTACTGCAACTGCCCAAGTGAAAAATGAAAATGGTCTAATCCATTTGGCAACAGGTGAGGAAACAAAAAGGTAGATTTAGGAGACCTCAGAGGTTAAAATCAGACTCATATCAACCAGATACGAGTGATGAAGGAAAAGAACTAAGGTCAAGTCCAGAGTTTTTTATTTAGGCAACTGTGTGGCTATTCAAGTTCAGTTCAGTCGCTCAGTCATGTCTGACTCTTTGCGACCCCATGAATCACAGCACGCCAGGCCTCCCTGTCCATCACCAATTCCCGAAGTTCACCCAAACTCATGTTCCATCGAGTCAGTGATGCCAGCCAGCCATCTCATCCTCTGTCGTCCCCTTCTCTTCCTGCCCCCAATCCCTCCCAGCATCAGGGTCTTTTCCAATGAGTCAACTCTTTGCACGAGGTGGCCAAAGTATTGGAGTTTCAGCTTCAGCATCAGTTCTTCCAATGAACACCCAGGACTGATCTCCTTTAGGATGGACTGGCTGGATCTCCTTGCAGTCCAAGAGACTCTCAAGAGTCTTCTCCAACACCACAGTTCAGAAGCATCAATTCTTTGGCGCTCAGCTTTCTTCACAGTCCAACTCTCACATCCATACATGACCATTGGAAAAACCATAGCCTTGACTAGATGGACCTTTGTTGGCAAAGTAATGTCTCTGCTTTTTATATGTTATCTAGGTTGGTCATAACTTTCCTTCCAAGGAGTAAGCGTCTTTTAATTTCATGGCTGCAATCACCATCTGCAGTGATTTTGGAGCCCCCAAAAATAAAGTCTGACACTGTTTCCACTGTTTCCCTATCTATTTCCCATGAAGTGATGGGACCAGATGCCATGATCTTAGTTTTCTGAATATTGAGTTTTAAGCCAACTTTTTCACTCTCCTCTTTCACTTTTATCAAGAGGCTTTTAATATCATTCAACTAGGCAGGAAATCTAGAATGTTTCATGGAGAAGATACTTAATTCTGTGGTGCCTATGGGATGTCTAGGTGGGTTTTGGAAATATAGGCCTCGATTCTAGGAGGGAAGGAGGGAAGGGACAAGGGAGAGGGAAAGACAGAGAAAGAGATCTGAGTTAAATCTAGAGATTTAGATGATTTACCTGTGTGTGTAGTGAATTACATTACCTATGAAAAGAAAAAATAAAGACAGAAAGACTAAAGATTAGTTGAAAGAGAAACAGTGATGCAACAAGGTCACAGAGAATTAACAGTATAGTGAAGAAAGGAAAGGCCAACATGAATATAGTAAACTCTGTAGGTGTGAAAGAAAGAAAGATAATTTCCACTTGGTAGCCTTTGAAAGGTAGGGGAAAGAATAACATTACAGGACTAGAGATAACTGGATTAATGACTTACCAAGAACAGGCAATTATTTAGGTGAGATAGAGAAGACTAATCAGACACCCAACAATACCCTACTAAGAGGAATGACCTTATTTTATCTAAATAGAAGTCCTACTTAGAAATTTGAGAGCTGGTAGAAAACCAGACTAGTTGTGGGGGGGAAAAAAGGTTAGAGTAGAGACATGATCCAGACACACTAGCAAATATTTTCCAAACCATCTCTCACCAAAAAAGCAGCAGCAAAGGGAACAGGATGGATGCCCAGCAGAGGGGTGCAATACTGTTAATCAATACTGGACCTGGTCCAGCTGCCTAAAAATCACAGCCAATTTCCTCAATGTCTTCCCAAATCGGAAAATCCACTCTCACCTGGAAGCTATAATACACAACTTCCAAGAATATCATGGATGTCTCCTGCCACAATATTCTAAGTATCCAAGCTTCCTAAGCTTGGATACTTAAGTCATCCCTAGTAAAACAGACAGCTTGACCAGACTTTGGATGAGATTCACATATCCCTCAGTTAATGTGAGATATCTCACTGGTGAATATTTTTTCATGCACCAAGTACAGAAAATATCTTTAGGTGACACAGCAGTGTCCTAGGAGAGGAAGAATACAGTGGAGAAGGTAATCTAATAGCATCGTGCTTGCCAATAAGCAAACTTACATAACATAGAAAATAACTGGTAATGTATTCCTGACGTGTTAAAATCAGAGTACACGATTTCATTTTAAAGTAAAATAAACTAAAAGGATCTAAAATTTCCACTATGTATCTTTTATTTTAAATATATTCAAAAAAGAAATAAAATTAAGTAAAAAATTCCGATACACTTAAGAAGTCATATTTATGGAATTCTTGAATGTCTTTAAAGGTTTCTTTAAAGTCTTCTACCCTCAGATTTCCTTTTTAAAAAAATTTTACACAGTAAAATTCGTGTTACAGTGTTCAGTTCTAAGAGTTGTCACAAATGCACAGTCATATAACTATAACCATAATCAAGATACAGAGCAGTTTCATCACCTGCCAAAGACTCTCATGCTACCCTTTTGTAGTCAAACACTTCACCTACCTTTAACCCAATCTGATCTGTTTTCCACTGTCCCTACAATTTTGAGTTTTCCAGAATGTCATATAAATCCAATCATGTGGTGGATAGTCTTTTTTTTTTAAACTGATGTATATCTGATTTACAAAGTTGTGTGAGTTTCAGGGGTACAACAAAGTGATTCAATTACACACACACACACACACACACACACACACACACACACACCTCTCTCTCCAAAAGATTAGAAGGTGATAGCAGCTTTTAAATAGGATAGATCTCAATGAATACATGAAGAGATAGAGAGCAAAGCTATAAATTAAACAATAAGTAGTAGATATATGAAAATCATTCTGTACGAACCTATTTGGATACTGTTCCAAACGGTTGAAAAATACTGAGGTAACTGGGGAAATGTGAAAACTGACTGGATAACTGATGCTATTAAGAAATGCTTGCTAATTTTTGGTGGAATTTCTTTTTAATCCCTATCTTTTAGAGCTACATACTGAAATATTTATTCATGAGATTATGATATTCTGGATTTAAAAAAATAATGTAGGTGTGTTAGTGGGTACAGGCTACACAGATGGAACCAGATGGGCGTGAACTGACACCTACTGTAGCTATAGCAGGGTGATGGGGTTCCTATGCTGTTCTGTCTACTCTTACACTTATTTAAATTTTTCCATAATAAAGAGGTAAAAAAGAAAAAACGCTACCATTTTTTTCCACTAAGATGAGAGGTTCTGTGCTTTATTCTTTGCAACCTAAAAGCTGATAATTTAAGCCAAGTGTATAACGCATTAAAAAACGTAAAGTGTATAGAACAGTCTTTTGGACTCTGTGGGAGAGGGAGAGGGTGGGATGATTTGGGAGAATGACATTGAAACATGTCTAATATCATGTAAGAAACGAATCGCCAGTCTAGGTTCAATGCAGGGTGCAGGATGCTTGGAGCTGGTGCACTGGAATGACTCAGAAGGATGGTGTGTGGGGGGCGGGGGGGAGGTGGGAGGGGGTTCGGGATTGGGAACATGTGTACACCGGTGGCGAATTCATTTTGATGTGTGGCAAAACCAATACAATATTGTAAAGTAAAAAAAAATAATAATAATAAATTAAAGATAAGTATGAACTACTATACTATTGAGAAAGTACCGAGAGCCACATTCTCATTTAGCCAATCTCTCCAGACAATGTGAATGATCAACACATTAAGCAACCGGACCTTAGACTCACAGGGTCATTACACTGGCTTTAACTGTTACTTACACCCTAATGATTTCTAGGTCTGCATCTCCATTCTACGGAGATTCTAACGGTTTCTACTGAACTCGAGATCCAAACATCCAAAAGCCTGTTAGACATTTGCTCCTGGATTTCCCAGACACCTCAAATCTGACATACCAAAATCGAACTCATTTTCCCTCAAATGGAACACCGTCTTACTCCTCTGTTCCCTACCTCAGTTAATGACATCACCATCCACTTAGTTGCCCAAGCAAGTAATTTTAAAGCCATCTTGGACAACTTCTCCCTGACACCTTCCTCAACATAAAGTCAGTAAGATCCTTCTAGTCAGTCTCGTAAAAAGCTGTTTAATCTGTCGACAATCCTACTACCTGAGGTCTTCAATATCTCTCAAATGACCATCATACCAGTCTCATGACCGTCTCCCTGCAGTCAATTTCTCCTTTTAAAAATGTAACTTCCATACCTTTCTTTTTATTTTACTGAAGTATAGTTAATTTACAATGTTGTGTTAATTTCTGCTATACACCAAAGTGATTCAGTTACCTATATAGAGAGAGGTATAGAGATATCCTTTTTCATATTCTTTACCATTCTGGTTTGTCACAGGATATTGAATATAGTTTCCTGTGCCATACAGTAGGAACTGGTTGTTTATCCATCAGTGTTACTTTTCCTAAATAGTGATTTAAACTCTCCCATGACTGCCTAGCACCTACAAAATAAAATTCAGACCCCTCAATAAGACCATCCATAATCAGGCTCCAACCCGTCTCTCACCTCACTTCCTTCCACTCCTACCTCGTACCCCTTGACCTACGCACGTTAAACCACTGGCCTTCCCAGTATAGACTCATGGCTTTGTGCAAGTTGCTCTCTGCGCTTGAAATACTATCTTCTCCAATCCTTTTCTGTTGAAGCAGCCAAACAGTATTCATTCCTCAAGACCCGATTGATTCTTCCTCCAGGAAGCCTTCTCCAACCTTCCTTTCCTACCACCAGGCAGAACCAGGGCTCCTATAACTCTTAGTAAAGATCTCTATGACAGCACTTACTATACTGGTACAATTCATAACTATTTGTCAGTCTCCAATTAAAATGTGAGCACCTTAAAAACACAGATCATGTCATTCACATTTTAATTTCCAATGTCTACCACAATGCCTAACACAAAGTAGGCACTTCAATGGTTGTTGAATTTGATTGCTGAGGATTATCACCAACATTTTTCAGTGAGACTAGAGTTCAAAAACTTAAAAGAGTTATTTTGGCTTACTGGTGAAAAAAAAAAAAAAAGACACTACAGAAATACATAGTTTATGATATTTTTGGTTTTATATATTTTTCCCAAATTGCTTCAGGGTTAGTCACTAGAAAATTAGTACCAAAGTCTTTTCTTCTGGGTGAGTCTTTTACTATTATTATTTTGGCTATGCTGCACGGCATGTGGGATTTTAGTTCCCTGACCAGGGATCAAACCTGTGTCCCCTGCAATCCTGCAGTGGACATGCAGAGTCTTAACCACTGGACCACCTGGGAATTCCCTTAAGTCTTTTTTTTTTTTTTCAAATCACCAACCCTTGAGTAAATATTACATCACTCCTTAAATGACCTATATTTCCCCATGAAACAGTCACTCCAGTGCTGAATCAAATCATCATTTTGTAACTCAGCTATCAAATCTAGTAATTAATTATTCTCCTTGTATTAAATCTATCTTTAATAAAATTTAGCATTTCTCAAGTTATATTCACTCTTTTCACTCTTGAGTTGTAAAGCTCTAAAAGGGACACAATCAAGACCTTGACAGGCAGTGAAAAGACAGAAATAGATATTAAAAACACTTCTCTGCCGAGAAAGCATTCACCTCGCACCAAGAGTACAGCGACTTCACACTTATCCCCTTTCTGGTCAGCTGTAAAGCTTCAGCCCTTCCCCTGGCCATTTCACTTCTCACACATACTCTCACTTCTCAGTTTATTGTATCAAAACCATCTATTTAGAGTTGTGATAATATTTTAGGAGTTTAAATCCAAGAATTAGGCTCATGACGCTTCTGAAAATGTTCCAAGCTTCCTGTCCTTCTCTGCTGCATTAGACAATGTTGCTCTGCCAAAGTCTTAGCTCATTTCCTCCTGCTGCTTGCCCTGATATGGTGGTACACATCAATAATGCCCTCCCCTTTCCCATTTTCAGACCTCACTGTCTGCTTGGAATGTCCTGTCTTCCACATCCATCTGTGAGGACCTATCAAACAGGTTCGATGCAGTAGAGGCCTTTACTGACAACACCTGAATCCAGCCTTTCCATCAGCTCTTACTCCATCATTTTTTGGGGGGTGCAGGGGGGGGCCATGCAGCATGTGAGATCTTAGTTCCCTGATCAGGAATCATACCAGCAGTCCCTGCAGTGGAAGTTCACAGTCTTAACTACTGGACCACCAGAGAAGTCCTTCCATCAATTCTAAGACAGGCTTTTTTCCACCACATTTCTCCGAATAACAGGATGCAACTGACGGCATGCCAGTCTCATTAGTAGCATTTCTTCTTCCTTAGTGGTATGCAAAATAACTGTGAGACTTACAATCACTGGCACCACAGATTTCATGAAATAAGGTATTGAATTCCATTATAATTACTTTGTATAGTTCTGTTTGCTTCACTAGACTGTGAACTAGCAGAGGGCAGGGGCTAATCATCATCAACTCTGACCTGTGATTTGGGCACAAAGAGAATGAGTATATCCAACGAACACTAGTAATAATTAACATTCATTTAGCATTTACTAAGTGTCAGGTACCATTCTAAACACTTTATATATATTAACACATTTAACCTTCACAACAACCTCATGAAGTAAGTACAATTATATTTGGTTTATAGATGAGGAACAGAGAAGGCAATGGCACCCCACTCCAGTACTCTTGCCTGGAAAAACCCATGGACGAAGGAGCCTGGTAGGCTGCAGTCCATGGGGTCGCTAAGAGTCGTGCGTGACTGAGCGACTTCACTTTCACTTTTCACTTTCATGCACTGGAGCAGGCAATGGCAACCCACTCCAGTGTTCTTGCCTGGAGAATCCCAGGGACGGGGGAGCCTGGTGGGCTGCCGTCTATGGGGTCGAATAGAGTCGGACACGACTGAAGTGACTTAGCATTAGCATAGATGAGGAAACAGGCAAAGATACATGAGTAAGCTTATTCAAAGATACACAAAGTTGCACAAGATTTGAACCCAAGTTTGCTGATTACATACTGTTATTATTTTCCCTTTGGCAATTATTAACAAGCAGGTACTCTAAGCCAACAGCTGTGCTAAATAAATAAATACTGGTAAGCAAACCCTCCTCTTCAAAGGGTCCTCTGAACCACAGGTCCATTCTTGAATTCTTTACCCTCCAAACATCACAATCAACTTACAGATTCACTAAGTTAAACCCACTTTTCTCACAACATTGTAAATCAACTCTACTTCAATTTAAAAACTGAGTAAATAAAAAATAAACAAATCTACTATCCTCTTTACTTTCCCTTTTAAACATTTTCTCATACATTATTCCTTTAAAGTTGTTAGCACTCTACCAAGAACCAAAACAAATGACAAAAAAAAAATCTTTCTGCTCCTATTATTAATTAGTGGTTATAAAAATATCACAAAAGAGACTTCAGCTAAGGAATGGGCGGCAAGATCAGAAAGGATCTGAAGAAACAAAGGTTCTGTTTACAAGCAAATATTCTCAGTAAAAGAAAAAGAGAGGGAGGTAAAAACACTATAATTTTGCTTTTAAATAGACTGCTTTAAAAAGGGTTCCCCCGAGGCATGAAATGCTTGCTTTTTTTAAGAAAAATGATTCATTTTATCAGAATGAACACGAGCTGGTAAACCTTATTCCTTTTATTTTAGCTCTTGTAACAAGCAATCAAGGCACTGACCATCCCCTTTCTCTCCCTCAGGGGAAGACTCCCTGTTCTGTAACAGTAATCTACTACATAAAAGGAACCACAAACAGGAAAGAGAATAGAAGGAGAGGACAGGAAATTCTCCTCACAGCTGAACAAACCTCTATCATTTTAACGTAATAGGGATGGCATTTATGGACTTGTCTGAACTGATGGAAATTTCCAATAGAGGGGGAAATGCATCATCAAAATTAAAAACAAACATCCAACTATTAGAAATAAGATGGTTAGGTTAGTTCTAACATTTTTACACCCCTACTTCATCTTCCATGTGGTAGACAAAGACAGATTGAATTTGAATCCTGTAAATGACCTATGACAACAGTAACAAACACTTTCTTTTTTAAACTATCCTCTAAATAAGAAAAAGAAACTATCCTCTGTTATGGACAGAGAATTTATTGGAAAAGCCAAGCAACTAGAGCAAAAAGTTTAAAATGATCTATTACCGTGTATTTCCAAGAAAGAGTAGTAAAACACATTTGCCCAGACAGAGAAGTTAAAGGCAATGAGGGTTCATGTCCCCATTCCTATAAAATAATTCATTCTCCTTATCTGTGAACCTTCAAGGATCTAATACAGCTACTCCCTACCTTTGGTCAGATGAAAGATAAATCACTAATTTCCAAAAGACCTCACCATTTCAAGCTCTCCATCCTCAGAGCTGGCAGAGCTGAAGCATCATCTCTTTCCATCCTTTTGAAAGGAGTTTCACCTCTTTTTTAAAAGCTGTGACTAGAAAGCCATTTTCTCTCTCTCTCCAAGTATACAGTTTAACTCTGTCCTCTGCTTTGTCTACCCTAAACAACGAGAACAACGACAAAGCCTCAGGAGTGCTCCTTCAGCCCCTTAGAAACAAACCAGCCACCTCTCAGGCTTTCGCACAGCTGCTTCTGTCTTTCTCTGAGACACTCCACCCTGGAGGTTTCCACAAGCAGGGTAAGAAAAAGTGGAGCCTAAAAGCGGCTATATGCTATCTGACCTGCAAAATAGACACAGCGCCTCGGGGAAACCAGAGACTCTTGCAAAGAAAAACTTTTTTACAATTAAAAAAAAATAACAAACTGGGAAAACGAAACAAAACGTATTTGCACATCCCTCACTGTGCACCCCTCCCAGTTTGTCTCAAACTAGTTTTTTTTTTTTTTTTTCCAACTCATAATAAAGCAGGTTAGTACCAACTATGCTACAAGGGAACCGAACAGGCTGTGTTCATAAAGCATTTAACAGATTGGCCTTCCATTCTCTACTGCCTCCCTCTTGGGTGAGGAGCTACATACCATTTGTAAAAAAAAAAAAAAAAAAAAATGCCTGAAAGTACGGCATTTTTCCTACACAAGTGTGTCTGATGGCTAACGTGTCACATCACAGAACAAACTGGTATTTCTGCACAGGATCTGCTGAGCCGGTAAAGAAAACACGTCGGTGCCGATCGCTTTTACAAACATGCTTCGCCTTGACAAAGAAATCAGTCATTCCATTAATAACGGTAAAATCTAAAATCCAGTGATACTGCTGGTGATACAGCAACCTGGACACAGTACTCACAATTTACAGTTTTTATAAACGAACTCAATCACATACGTGATGCTTGCAAGAGCCCGTTAAAACACATTACATCTTCCGAAGGTTCAGAAAGGTTAAGTGGGACCTGCCCAAGGTTATCTATCAGCTTTAACCAGCGATGGACGTGGATTCGAACCAGTCGGACGCTAAGCTCCTAGCTCTTTTCCCTAGACCCCTCCCAGCTTTAAACGACCCCCATCCTCTACCCAGAGTAGCCTATTACTCCGGGCGAGCGGCTCTTCCCCGCTTGGACCAGAGTTGCCTTCTTCATCTCCAGCAGGGCTTTCATCCTCCACTACCCTCCCCCTCCCCCCTCCTCTCCCCGGAGATCATTCTCTGAAAGAAGCGGAAAGGGAGAGGCGACCGAAAGCTCCTGGGGGAAGGGACGATGACACACGGGGGAGCGCGGGACACTGCCCCTGCGGTGGGCTCCTTCACTCTGCAGCGCGCACCCCCTGACCTCCCCGAAGCCGTCCAGCCCTGGCGCTGGCGAGCTGACCACAGTGCCCCGAATCTTCCCATCATCACCTCAAACTGTCCCTCCCCCATGCCCCTTCGCCTCCGACAGGCAGAGCCGACCCCAACCCCCAAGTCGGAGTATCCCTCCACCAGGTTATGCTTTCTTCCTGTCTCCCACCCTGCTCCCACCACCACTCACTGTCGGTGACTGGGCCCGGCCCTCATGGCTGCTCCGTTGCCGCCCGCCGCCGCCACCGCTGCTACACGCCCCGGCCCCTCAGTCACCGCCGCCGCCGTCGGGACTCGCCGGGAGCCGCTCCTGCGCCTGCGCAGCCTGGAGCGCCGGGGCCCTCTTGAGCCGTCCGCGCCTGCGCAAGCCGCACCGAGGGCGTCTGCCTCAGTGCCTGATGCCCTGGACCCCTGGGTCTCAGGTGAACATGGCCGCTGGCTTCGAGGACTTAGTAAGCTTAGAGGCTCTGGTGGCTGCCCCAGGGTCTCAGGCTTCTGGAAGTTAGCGTGGGTTACTAAACGCGGTGCCCATAGGGGCCGTAGACTTAATCGTACTTCCAGGATTCTGGATCCCGCTTGCACTTAAAGGATTGAATGCTCTGAGATGACCGCTGATAATAAGTTTAGGTTTCTTTCAAGAATACGATCACATCTAAAATGCATTGAGGGGTAACTGTGTAAGAGGTAACTTTGACATCCCTGAATACTCAAGTGCTCAGAAGCCCTGGGGACTTTGTCAGGGACCTGACTACACCTCGAATGCACAGGGACACGGCTAAGTTCAGTCTGTTTATTAAGCACATAGAGTTTATGGGATGAAAACGCTCCGGGCATCTCATATGTGCCATCAAGGGGCTTATCAGGTTAATAGTTCCCTACTTTCCAACTCTTATTGTGGAACCTGACTTGCAAATTGGTAAAAACTAGGCCTTTAGCCCAAGGAAAACCAGCTATCAGCCCCTAGACCACCACCTAGACCCGTGCCTTAGCATAACCCAACAAGAGACTAGGCTCAATTCAGTCCCAGGAATTCAACAATGCAAACTTTTTTTTTTTGGCCATATCTCATGGCTTGTGGGATCTTACTTCCCCAACCAGGGATGGCACCTGGATCCTGGGCAGTGAAAGTGGGGAGTCCTAACCCCTGGGCATCCAGGGAGTTCCCCTCAACAGTACAAACTTGAAAGCTGCAGCCAATGCACTGCAGGCAGAGGGAAGAGGAGACACAGGACTAAACTCTCCTCATCACCATGACTCTTCCTTCCTCCTCTAGCCCGGTCTCCTCTCTGCAGTTCAGAGTCTGGAGGGATAGAGACCAAGAGTTATTACTGGCAAAAGTATTAGCCTTTGGAATGAGAGCACATTTGGCACCAGAGGGGAATTGCAGAGCCAGAAAGGAAGAAGAATTAATATCGACACTATGTCCCAATGAATGGATGACTAAAAAGAAAGCCATAGCTTACCCTGAAACTTCTGGGAACTGTGCCTTAACTCCCCCACCACACGCAGTCCCAGGGAAGGCCTGCTGCAATCTATATGGAGGTGACATATTTTCTTATATTTGAACTGTAAGGATCTCTGGAACCATTTCCCTATTTAAATTTCTTATCCAGGGCAGAATTGTGATTTGTTTTTTGTCTGCCAAGCATTCACTCACTATATCTCATGATAATCATTCAAAGAATCACCCCTACTCCATTTTCAGATCATGTGGATAAGCACATAAACTCAATCCCAAGTCATTCTGCTCATAACATTCCTTAAGTTAGAATGGTGGTTTTATGGATGGGCATGTAACCCAGTCAGAGTCAAAAATGCACAGAGTTCCTTCTGGGAAAGTCTGTTGCCCTTTCCCAGTAACACTGGATATAAGAAGATGTATAATAATATCTGATACTGCTGCAACTGTGTTGACACCACCAAGGGAGCACCAATCCAAAGAAAGATATAATTTATTCACTCACTGAACAATGTGCTAGACACTGTTGTAGGTGCAGGAGACACAGTAGTGACATATATATATATATACATATACATACACACACATAAATTATATATATTCTTTGTTCTCATAGAACTTACAGTCTAGTAGAGGACATATAATAATAGGAGCAGGCACACAGCATTTACAATGTGCCTTGCACTGTTCTAAGTAAACACTTTGTGTGTGTGAAAGTTGCTCAGTCGTGTCTGACTCTTTGTGACCCTGTGGACTGTATAGCCTGTCAGGCTCCTCTGTCCATGGAATTCTTCAGGCAAGAATATTGGAGTGGGTAGCCATTCCCTCCTCCAGGAGATCTTCCTGACCTAGGGATCAAACTCGGGTGGTTTGCATTGCAGGCAGATTCTTTACCGTCTGAGGCACCAGAAAAACTTTACACATATAAGTACTCTTAACTGTAACAACCCTCTTTTATAACATAACAGTAATCGTTATGCCTGTTTTATAGATGAGGAAACTGCAGTAAAGAGAAGTTATTTGCCCTGGGCCACACAGTAAATAATGGGGCTGAGAACCAGAGCCAGGCTGTCTGGCTCAATTATCTGTGTGCTCAATCAGTGTATTGTTAACTGCTTTGTCATAGGAGGATAAAGGATCCTATAAAAAAATGTAACATATCATGGAAGGAACAGCCTATGGAAAGACCTGGAAGTGAGAGAGGATACCATGCAATTGGGCGACTAAAAAAATTCAGTCGAGCTCAAAAAGAAGAGTAAAAGAGATGAGCCTGGCAAAGTAAGCTGGAGCCACATTGACTGGTTTACACTTAATCATGAAGGCACTGAAGCAAGGAAGTTACTTGGTTAGATTGGGGCCATCAGGAGATAGGTAAGACCCTGAAGAACCCTGAGCAGTCTCTTATAGCATTCCAGACACTGTAACAGAACCATTGCAGGAGTGGTAAATGCTGTGAAGAAAAGCCTGTCAGAAAGTGACATTTTAGCTGAGACCTGAATGGGAAGCAGAAGCCAGCAGCAGGTATAAAGGCCCTGAGGCAGAAATAAGCTTGGTATAATCAAGAGATGGAAAGAAAGCTAGTTTGCCTGATGCCTTGGGAGTAGAAGTAAGCAGAGCTAGATGCATGCAAGGATTTGGACTTATCTAGCCGTAACTGGAGTCCCTTAAAAGGTTTTAAGCTCCATCTCCTTCAAATTCTATCTCCTTAGATCTCTGGAATCCATCTGCTTCTCTCCACCATCTTCACTGCACTATTTTAGTGAAAAGGATAAAATGACACCTATTAGAAAAGGACTTGAAGGGTCAGGGAAGGTGTGTTTGTTTTTTTTTTAACTAATTTCCCCTAATTTTTTATGTTATTCCTGAGATTCTTCCAGTGTTATCTGTTGCCATCACTGTGGTACTTAGTATGTGTTCCTTGGGTAATTTTATATTTATGTATCTAAGTTCTTCAACTACTGTTTAACCTGAAATTCCCCTTCATTTTAATTGCAGTTGAAATGGTATTTCACCTAACTGTTATGAAAGACTATATCTATTTTTCTGATTGTTGGCTCTCTCGTATTTAGTAGCATCTTGTTTTTTGGACACCCATATGCCCAAAGAACATCCGGAATATCATGTTCCAAAAAGTCCATTTCTTCTACAAACAGAGAAGGCAGCCTGAAAGCTGGAGCCTGACACCATTTGCAAATTATCAGTGCATTTGGGTGCCCAAGGCTCTGTCAGTCTGTGTCACTTAGAGCTTATCGAACACTCAGCCTTCATTCCCACAACAGCAGTCTGGCCAGTTGGTTCTTACCATCCGCCAACAATTCTCACCTTTCTGTCCTTTATCATCAATTTCTTCCTCTTTATTAGGTCGCTACCATAAGCAAACAAAAACCACCCATCTTTAAAAAAAAAAAAGTAACTCCTCTCTTAACTCCACTCCTCTTTCCCTCTCTTCTATTACCACTCTCTCTTGCTCTGCTCCTCTGGGAAGTTTCCCCTGTGCTAAATCGCTTCAGTCGTGTCCGACTCTTTGCGACCCCATGGACTGTAGCCTGCCAGGCTCCTTTGTTCATAGGATTCTCCAGGCAAGAATACTGGGGTAGGTTACCATGCCCTCTGCCTGGGGATCTTCCTGACCCAGGGATTGAACCCAAGTCTCCTATGTCTTCTGCACTGGCAGGCAAGTTCTTTACTACTAGCACCACCTGGGAAGGTCCGGCTACCCTCAATTCCTCTCCCCTCACTCTCTCTTAAATCCACTCCGTTTAGGCTTTCACACAAACCATCCCACTGAAACTGGCCCTGTGAGGTCACAGGTCGGGTATCTCTCTCCCTCTCCCTCTCTCTCTCATACACACACACACACACACACACACACGAAGCCCCCAGAATACAAGTCCCGTGCTGGAGATTTTTGTCTATTTTGTTCTTTGTTGTATTCTCAACACCTTCAATCCTTGCGACATTTCTCTCTCAATTCCAAAAGTCTGACTGCGGCATCAAAGGATGAAGAGAGGGCTTAGGGCCACAAATCAGCCAAGGTATATCAGGATCTTCAGGCAGCTAAGACAATCCCAGAGATCCTAGGTGACTAAGCAGTTTCTTCTGCTTTTGCAGACCCTCTGGTTTTCTCCAGAAAGGATGGCCTCAGAGAGGAGGTAGTAGCCGAGGTTTATAGGAGGGAAATCCGGGTTTGCTGCTCATGGGGATCACAGACCCACGGACCACTCCTTACAGGAGGGTCCCATAAAGCTAAGGCACAGATTGCCAGAGGCCGCTGCCGACGCTAGGCCAAACCAGAGGGCCGCTGGGTGGGGGTCGTGCATGCCTCAGGCTGGCTGCTAAGCTGCTGCTGCTAAGTCGCTTCAGTCGTGTCCGACTTTGTGGGACCCCATAGACGGCAGCCCACCAAGCTCCTCTGTCCCTGGGATTCTCCGGCAAAAACACTGGAGTGGGTTGCCATTTCCTTCTCCAATGCATGAAAGTGAAGTCGCTCAGTCGTGCCCGACTCTTAGCGACCCCATGGACTGCAGCCTACCAGGCTCCTCCGTCTATGGGATTTTCCAGGCAAGAATAGTGGAGTGGGTTGCCATTGCCATTGCCTCATAAGAAGAACCTCAGTGCGAGCGGTACAAGGTCCCACGCCTCCGGATCATTACTCCTACGCTGCGCGAGTTTCTCCTGCTGACAGAAGTCGGACGTTAAGAGAAAGATTTTGCCGCTCGGCCTCGTGGGAGATGTAGTCTTTCATGAGGCAGGGCTCGAAAGGCCTTTGACAAAACTTTGGCAGGAGAAGAATAAAACACGATGCGTATCGGAGTCCAAAACGATTGTGAAGCTCACACAAACTCTGAATACACTTTTCCCCCTTTTCTTAGCCTCGGGCCGTCTCCAGAGAGGATCCAACCCCAGCCCACCTCCAACGTCCCATGCTCCTCCGCTCTGTTTGGGCCGATCTAGCTCTCTCCCGCTCGCTCGACTCTCCGCCGCTCTGTCCAATCGTAGGTGCGTTCCCAGGGTTCCCGGAGTGCCTTGCGTCTGCCATGGCTGCCTCCAGCTGGCGTGGGGCTGTGCTCTTTCGAACCGTGTCGGGGCTCTGGCAGCCAGGTCCTGATGCCGCGAGGGAATGGATGACCCGGCTCCCCTCTCTCTTGGGTTGTCAGCGGAGGTGCGTTTCCTGTGTAGCGGGCCCGACCTTCTCTGGTCCCCGCCTGGCTTCGGCTTCACGCCCTAATGGCCAGAACTCAGCCCTGGATTGCTTCCTCGGACTCTCTCAGCCAGACAACTCTTTGCCTTTTCGCGTCCCCGCCGTGTCCGTACACAGAGGTAAAGAATGCAGATAAATTTGTCCGCGACTGTTACGACTTTACGGCTGTAACACTGCAAGTCCCGTGTTAGGGAAACCCCTCCGTCTCTGGGGCTATCATCTTTGGCTCTGTATTGTAGAAGACGATCTTGAGGACCCGAGAGACAGAGGCGAGCAGTGAAGGATCTCACAGGAAAGAGAAGCTAGGTTATAAGAGTTTTAGAGCTAGAAGGAACTGACCTAGTCCCAACCAGCGACGCCCACAAAGAGCAGGAAATTGAAGGGCCACAGGCTTGGTAGAGTTGTGGCTCTTTCTCCCAACATGGGGCGCAAACTCGACCCCAAAGTGCCCCATCTACTTATCAAGACACGGAGTTACAGTTGGTCCTTGAACAACTGAGGGCAGAGATATTAAAAATGCTGAACCCGCGCAATCGAAAGTCCTTGTATAACATTATTGGCCCTCCATATATGCAGTTCCTTACATACCCACAATTCCAGATCCAAGGATTCAACCGAGTACAGAAACCAACATTTAATGGGGAGTGAGGGGAGGACGGAATCCTGTGTGTAAGTGGACCAGCCCAGTTCAAACCCATGTTGTTTAAGGGTCAACTATAAATAGCACTCTGTATTCTTCAAGTAGCATAGACTAGAGGCTGAACACAAAAACTGGTCATTGCCATACAGTGTCATAGGAGCGAATACCGAAAGTCTTGCAGAGCCTTCATAGTACCCTTAGTAGGGTGAGACAGCTGAGGGAATTTCTGGGTTTATCTGGTATGGTGCTACTTTCACACATGTGAATACATTTACTGGGCACAACTACACAATATGATTCCACAAGGTTACTGAGTGCCAGGCGTTGTACTGAGATGTTTTACACAACTGTCAGTTGTCAAAAGGTTATACAGTAATTAAGTACCATTGATACCATTTCTGTTTTACCTATGACAAAACGAGAAAATTTGATAAAGGCGTATAAACAAACTAATGGTCAAACAAAATCTCAAAGCCAGGTCCCGACTTCAACCTGGTGCACTAATCTCTTATCCATACTCTTTTTGTGGACAGGTAGGACTATGTACCTGATGGGGGATCCAGATTGCACTGCCTCTCACTCTCCTCCTGTCTCCTCATGCAGATGAGCAAGATCTCCTCTTGGTCCATCGCCCCGACATGCCTGAGAACCCCCGAGTCCTACGAGTGGTCCTCCTGGGTGCCCCAAATGCAGGGAAGTCTACACTCTCCAACCAGCTGCTGGGCCGAAAAGTACGCGGCATCCTTGACCCTTCCCCCTCCCCTTTTCATTTCTCACTTCTTACTGTGCCTTCGTGGATTGTTCCAGAGGGATCCAGGACCTCACTTGGGATTTCTTTCTTCCTGGCAGGTGTTCCCTGTCTCCAGGAAAGTGCACACCACTCGCAGTCAAGCTCTGGGGGTCATCACAGAGAAAGAGACCCAGGTGGTAGGTACTTGCAATGGATGTCCAGCAAACAGGACAGAGGGTGAAGCTAAGACAGTCTCCTTTAACGATTGGACCCTTCAAAAATGATGTTTAGATTCACTGTTCTTAGGGAAGGGGGTGCTTCTTCCTTTAGACTTGGAGCAGTTCTCTCTCTTGCCTTACCCCTCTGGTATCTAGTCACAGAGGTCTCATTGCCTCTTTACTGCTTCTAATATTCCATATATTCACAGTTGTCCTCCTCCTCCTGGCTCCTGTGTATTGACAGAAGTAAAACAGCTGGAGGATAAAAGTCTAAAGTCAGCTCAGCCAAGAAGTGGGGGCAGGCTCCTGACATCAAGGGTGGGTGGATTTTCACTACCCAGTCATAATCTTTCCTTCTGGGGTTGGGGACCTGGGCATCTCTTTCCTGATTTTAGATCCTGCTTGACACACCTGGCCTCATCAGCCGTGCTAAACAGAAAAGGTAACAGCTGGGGGAACAGGGAGTCATTGAGGGGAAAGGTGTTGAAGAGAGAGTGGGGAGATTCCATCCTAGGGGCTGGAAAACCCCCTGTCACACCCTACCCCGCCTTAGGAATGCATCACTCACCAGACCCTTCCTGTCTGTCCCTTAGGCACCATCTGGAGCTCTCTTTGTTGGAAGATCCGTGGAAGAGCATGGAATCTGCTGACCTAGGTTAGGCTCAGGCTAGGAATCTGAGGCCCAGTGTACATGGTCATGGCCTGTCATTCCTAGTAGTTTGGGGGGTTAGGGGTTGGCCAGATCCCATACCCTGGAAGTTTTTTTGGGGGGTGGGGGAAAGAGTGATCATAACCTTGTCCTCCTCCATACGCTGCCGACTTCCAGTTGTGGTACTTGTGGATGTTTCGGACAAGTGGACTCGGAACCAGCTCAGTCCCCAGGTGCTCCGGTGCTTGACCCAGTTTTCCCAAGTCCCCAGCATCCTTGTTATGAACAAGGTGAGCCCCACCTACCTGAGGAAGGGGTCTCCTTCAGGGAGACTGACCTTCACTGACCACAGTCTTCTGCCCATCGCCCACCCCCAGGTTGATTGCCTGAAGCAGAAGTCCGTTCTCCTAGAGCTCACAGCCGCCCTCACTGAAGGTGTAGTCAACGGCAAGAAGCTTAAAACGAGGCAGGCTTTGCGCTCACAGCCAGGCACTCACTGCCCTAATACAGCAGCTCAGGGCCCAAACCCACAGCCTGTGAGAGACCCTCAGCAGATGGGCTGGCCTCACTTCCAGGAGATCTTCATGTTGTCAGCCCTAAGCCAGGAGGATGTAAAAACACTGAAGGTCAGTTAGCCTGGCTCTTGGTATCCACCAGGTGAAGACAAGCCTCAAGAGTTCCCCCTGGAAGTAAGAGTGAGAGGGAAGTCCCGCTTGGGACTGATATACTGACCTCTTCCCTCTCTGCCCATAGCAATACCTCCTGGCACAGGCCCGGCCAGGTCCCTGGGAGTTCCACAGTGAGGTCCTCACCAGCCAGACGCCTGAGGAGATCTGTGCCAACATGATCCGAGAGAAGCTCTTGGAGTACCTGCCCGAGGAGGTGCCCTACAACGTACAGCAGGTGTGGGCACAGTGAGGGGTCCGGGGGCTCCACCTGGAGCAGGGCAGCTAGGTCCCCAAGAGCAGGGCTAGGGGACCTGCCTGGCCAGTCACGATGTCTCCCTGTGCAGAAAACGGTGGTCTGGGATGAAGGGCCAGGCGGGGAGCTGGTGATCGAGCAGAAGCTTCTGGTGCCCAAAGAATCTCACATGGTGAGCAGGGCTGGGCTTGGAGGAGGGACCAGGACTCTGTTAAGCAGGGGTTCTTCCCAACTGCCTGATAGCCAGCTCATGGCCCTCTTTTTTACCCCGCCCTCAGAAGATCCTGATCGGTCCGAAGGGGTACCTGATTGCTCGGATCGCACAGGAGGTGGGCCGCGACCTCATGAACATCTTCCTCTGTGAAGTTCAGCTCCGCCTGTCTGTGAAACTCCTCAAGTGACCACCCTCCGCTGTCTTTTCCAAGGCATCCCCGCCCAAGCTGCTGGCGGGAGCCGCTAACCAGAACTGCCTGCAAGGCCTGGGGCCAGGCTTGGACACCCATAGGCTGACTGACTGCTGACTGGCCTGGCCGAGTCTGCACCACATCTGCCATGTCATGGCTTCCTGCTGGAGCCTTCCTCCTTCAACCTGCCTTAGCTGGGTTCCCAGTTGGTTCCTCTGGGGCTATAGCTACTTGGGTCTTAGAAGCTGGCCCTTTGGTGCAGAGCACTGCTTCCCACTGGCTTCCCCAGGGCCCAGAGTCTCTGTGTTGCCAGTTGTCAGCGAAGAGGAGACCTTTTCCCTCTCCGCTCAGTTCGTCCACCTGGCAGCTGTGTAAGGACCCATGTGTCCTAAGTGAGATAGTGCCCCCCATCTACTCCTCAAATCCTTGATCCCTCCCATGCCACCCCGTCTCCAGTCTCAAATGTGAATAAAGTTCAAAGACAAACATTCTGGTTCTCATCTTTATTTGTTTAGAACAGGAAAGAGAAAACTCACCCATTCCCTCACCCCCACCCCGTGGTCTGAGCTGGAGCCTCCTTCCCTTTGGTAGTCTGCTCCAGGGATCCGAGAAGTCTTCTTGGCACATTTTCTGGGTGCAGCAAGAGAACCGTTACCATTACTAAACTCAGTAATGGTAACGGTTTCCTCGCCACCCCAAGTGCCCTGGTGGTCGGCAGGCTGTGACAGGCAGAGCAGTGAGCGTGGTGGGCTTCCAGCAAGCCCTGGCCTCCTCCGCTGGCTCCAGAGCTGGGAGCACCCGGACGAGTACATCATCTATACTGTAGTATCTCATCGCAAACTTACAGTATATGATGATATCCCAGTCAGGGCCCTGCGGGAGGCGCAGGGAGCATGGCTCAGAGAGCACGGGGGCAGAGAAAGCCAGGCATAGGGGCGGAGCAGGACAGGGCCAGGCTGGACACAGAGCTCCCCACTCCCTGGGAGACATCTTGACTCTGATCAAGGACACCCTGAAGAGGACTGATCCAAAGAGCCTTTCAGAGCTAGGGTCTGTTGAGAACTTAGGGACCCAGCGCTGGTGTGAAACAAGCCAAAGATCACAATGAAGCCGAAGATTCCCTCTGATCAGACCCACAAGCAGACAGAGCCAGAGGAGGAACACTTACCTGGAGCTGCAACTGCAGACCAAGGAGGCCTTTAGAAGTAGGGAGGCCCTGTCCCTGCCTCTCCACACTAGCTGCTCCCTTTTTAATGCACCCGCTGGCCCCTCCCCTTGGGTGGGGTACATTTCCCGGGCTCTGTAAGGCTCTATCTCTTAACCCTTTCCTTGCTAGTCTCCTTGGACTGAGGATCATCGGTCTTTCTTCCCATTAGGCCCTTTGTCACATATTCTTTTATGGAGCTTGTTAAGCTTAGAAGCCACCCTCCACTCTCATCCCCATGAAACTGGTCACCCATCTGCTGGGAGGAGAAAAAAAAAACCTCACCCCAGCCATCCTTTAGGGCTTAATGACTGATCAGAGCCCTGGGAAGGTAGTGGGAGTAGGTTCCAGCGTTAGGAATGTAAAGAATCCTCCTGGCAATGCAGAAGACTTAAGAGACTCGGGTTCAGTCCCTGGGTTGGGAAGATCTCCTGGAGAAGGGAATGGCAACCCACTCCAGTATTCTTGCCTGGAGAATTTCATGGACAGAGGAGCCTGGCAGGCTATAGTCTGTGGGATCACAAAGAATTGGACACAACTGAAGCACCTAAGCATGCATGTTAGTTTGAATCTCTGTAAGACAGGGAGAGTCCTGACAGTTGGATTTGGGGGCAAGCTCTGACCTAAATTCCAGTCCCCAGGCCCCTTCTATGTTTCTGCTGAACCTAAGAAGGCCAGAGCCCTTGCCAACCTCTGCCATGTCAAGGTCCTGTAAGTGGAAGTTCCTCTGCTGGGAGATGTGAGGGCAATTGAATCCCAAGTTCATGTGGGAGCCAGCCTAGGAGTGGGAAGGGGCCTGTTCCTCAAAGCTCATGGCCCCTAGGGTGAGAGCCTGGCCGTATTGGTTCTCTGCCTCTGGGGAAGGTGAGACTCTTGGGGTAGCAACTTCTCAAAGCAGGGCCTCTGTAACTTGGACTCCCATTCTGGGGAACACATGGGCCTCTCTGCTTCCTCTCCTTCCTCCCTCCTAGACCATCTGGTATGTGTGCTGGGAGGCAGTTACACCCCTCTGCGGGGGCAGATGAGGCCACGATGGGGAACGAGAGGGAGAGACTCAACCTTCTTTTGGTTTCTTGGAGGTATTTTACCTCCTGTCGCAGAACCTTGGCACATGCTCTTCCCTGTTTGGCACAATCTTCCCTCCTTTCTTGCCTCCTTAACTCCTGTTCTGTCTTTAGATCTTGAAGTGTTATCTCTGCAGGAAAGTCTTCCCTGGCTAAATTCCCCTGTTGCGGGCTCACCTATTTGTGTGGTTATTCACATTAAGCAAAGTTTCACAAGGGCCTGCTTTATTCACTGATGTCTCTCTACCGCAATGAAAGTGAAAGTGTTAGTTGCTCCGGTCGTGTCTGACTCTTTACGACCCCATGGATGGAGGACCCCACGGGCAGTCTGTAGCCCGCCAGGCTCCTCTGTCCATAGGATTCTCCAGGCAAGATTACTGGAGTGGGTTGCCATTCCCTCCTCAATGCATCTTCCCAACCCAGGGATCGAACCCGGGTCTCCCGCATTGCAAGTGGATTCTCTACTGTATGAGCCACCAGGGAAGACCCTCTGCCACAGAGCAGTGACTAAATAAACGTTCGTGTCGAATGACTGATGTTATGTGGGGGAGGGGAGAGACTTCGACCTGAGGAGGCAGACAGACAAAGCTGTGGCTGTCTCAGGCAAGTCATTTTCTTGGACAGTCCCCATTCCCTTTTGTAAAAGGGAATAATAGCAGTCCCCAGTTTGCAGAGTTGTGAAAGCTAAGTGATGAGCTGCTGGTTAAGCACTTAGCACTGTGCTAGTCCTGGCCCACAGGGACTTTGTTGTTATTTAGTTGCTAAGTCGTGTCCAATTCTTTTTGACCTCATGGACTGTAGCCCTCCAGGCTCCTCGGTCCATGAAATTCTCCAGGCAATACTGTAGTGGGTTGCCATTTCCTTCTCCAGGAGATCTTCCCGATCCTGGGATCAAACCCCAGTCTCCTGCATTATAGCTGGATTCTTTACTGCAGAACCACCAGGGAAGCCTTTAAACAAGTTAATTTCCACCTCACGCCCTGGCCCCAGGGGCTCACTGAAGACCACAGGTGAGTCCTGTTATTGAACATCTGAAAACTCAGCAAATACTCTTGAAAGCAGCTAGAAGCCATTAAGGACATCCAGGTTTAGGGATAACAGGCCTCAGGTGACAGCCCCGATCCCATTGTTCCAGCTCTGTGGCTCTGGAGCCAGTGCTCCTCTCTTCATTTTCCCCATATGTGAGATAGGCGCTTTCCACACTGAGCTCACGTGGCGGTTACAAGGATTAAGTGAGCACTCATGTCAGACTGTACGTGGAACAACAACTGGTTCCAAATTGGGAAAGGAGTATATCAAGGCTGTATATTGTCAACCTGCTTATTTAACTTATATGCAGAGTACATCATGAGAAACGCTGGGCTGGAAGAAGCACAAGGTGGAATCAAGATTGCTAGGAGAAATATCAATAACCTCAGATATGCAGATGACACCACCCTTATGGCAGAAAGCAAAGAACTAAAGAGCCTCTTGATGAAAGTGAAAGAGGAGAGTGAAAAAGTTGGCTTAAAACTCAACATTCAGAAAACTAAGATCATGGCATCTGGTCCCATCACTTCGTGGCAAATAGATTGGGAAACAGTGGAAACAGTGACAGACTTTATCTTTGGGGGCTCCCAAATCACTGCAGATGGTGACTGCAGCCATGAAATTAAAAGATGCTTGCTCCTTGGAAGAAAAGCTGTGACCAAACTAGATAGCATATTAAAAAGCAGAGACATTACTTTTCCAACAAAAGTCTGTCTGGTCAAAGCTATGGTTTTTCCAGTAGTCATGGATGGATGTGAGAGTTGAACCATAAAGCTAAACACAGAAGAAATGATGCTTTTGAACTGTGGTGTTAGAGAAGACTCTTGAGACAAGTCTCTTGGACTGCAAGGAGATCCAACGAGTCCATCCTAAAGGAGATCAGTCCTGAATATTCACTGGAAGAACTGATGCTGACACTGAAACTCCAATACTTTGACCATCTGATGTGAAGAACTGACTCATTGGAAAAGCCCCTGATGCTGGGAAGGATTGAAGGTGGGAGGAGAAGGGGATGACAGAGGATGAGATGGTTGGATGGCATCACCGACTCAATGGACATGAGTTTGGTAAGCTCCGGGAGTTGGTGCTGCGGTCCATGGGGTCGCAAAGAGTCAGACATGACTGAGTGACTGAACTGAACATGTCAAACACCCAGATCGGAGCCCAGCACCCATGAGCCCCTGTCAACTTTCTTCCCTCCATCCCCATTTCACTCGCTTGCTGTGGGACTGCAGGCTAAGTGCCACATTTCTCAACTTTGGCGGTCGTATACATCTTACCAAGTTGCAAGAATTAAGTGAGAAGTGTGGGTAAGAAGCCTTCACAGACCCAGGTGCTTTACCCAGTGAGGAATTCCCCTTGTCTACTCCTGCCTTTCTGGACCCTCACTTCCTGGTCCCGTGACCCTAAAGATAGTCCAGGCTCCCCTCCCAGAGTCAAGGCTTCAGGCACTAGGGCCAAATTCAGGCCACTCACTGCCTAGGTTTCTACTTAGACCCTGGGGGCCAAGTCCAAGGGTGAGCATGGACAGAACTCAGGGATCCTGGAGGTAGTGGAGAGAGATATCTCCCCCATCCAGAGACCTTGTGACTGTGGCCCTGAGCTGGGGTGGAGGGTGCTGCCATCAGGGTGTGGGCTGGTGGAGAGTCAGAGCCTGGGTGGGGTAGTTTGATTAGCAGACTCGGGGCTATCAGGGGTGGGGGCCTTTCTTCTTATCAGGAGCTTGCAGGGGCCACAGTAGAAGCTGAGGACACTTTGTTCTGAGGGCTGTCTCCTGGATGGCTGCTTTTCCATCCCTCTGCCTCCATACAGCCTTGAGGGGAGTTAGAGCGGGGTCCTTCTCCCTTTTTGCAGGTCACAGAAACCCCTGGCGACCAGCATAGGGTTAGGGAATTCATTTCTGGTCCTTAGGCTAAGGCTTGTATGTTAACTGCTTTTGCTTCAGACTGCTGCTTCAGGGCTCTCCTGAGACCGAGGTGGGCTGGTCTGGGACCTTCCAAAGTCTGGTTCCGATTCCCGCCACTGCAGCTTTTAACCTTTGACTCTTGTTTTGGCCTTCTTTAGATGAAGTTCTGAAACTCAGCATATGCTGAGTGATGAAATTAAGGATGGTCAGATCTGCAAGAGTGCTTCAAAATCATGGGTTCAAGTCTCTCTTTTCTACAGAAGAGGAAACTCAGGGCCAGAGGAGGGGGGGGTATCACCCAAAGCTTTAGGGTCCCCTCCACCTCACAGCATCAGGGGACCCAGAACCCTATGAGAAACAGGCAGGCAGGAGCCGGTACCCACAGACACAGACATACACACAGTCTCACACAGACGTACATGGCACACAGGTATGATGCCTGCACAGACACACAACACACAGAGATACACATTTTTTAAAAATGGACTCAGCTAGTAAAATTACTCTTAATTTCCTCTTGGTTGTTTTACTAAGTTTTGTAAAATTGGCAGTTTTGTACAAAGATACAAGAAGGCCAAAATATGTCATTCAATGTTTCATAGCACAGAGAGTTAGCATCAAAGCTCGTCTTAGAACCAAGGACTTTGAGAAGTTCTGGGAAATTCTGGCTC
This sequence comes from Budorcas taxicolor, assembly GCF_023091745.1. Lineage (NCBI taxonomy): Eukaryota > Metazoa > Chordata > Mammalia > Artiodactyla > Bovidae > Budorcas > Budorcas taxicolor. The sequence goes on from NC_068928.1 coordinate 20,190,209, forward strand.
TCCTGTATTGCTTTAGAAACAGGAGGCCCAAAGCAAGAGCCTGGTGCGGTTCTAGGAGTCTCACAGATGTGACAAGAAAAGCTAGAAAACTGAGCAAATCCTTACTTTCCAGGTTGGGCTTGAGATGTGGGGCTTTGTTGGAGATTACTGCCGGTGATTGCTTTTTATTCCGCCTTGGTTTCATCTTGACCGGCCTGTGAAGCTTCTCCTAACCCTCCCTGATGATTGCCCCTGTGTCCAGGCTTGGACCTGCTCTGTTTTCCTCATCACACTGTGAGAATTCGTCTGATCCCTTATTTGCCCCCTAACAACTCTACAAGTGGGCACCTTGTCTGATTCTTCTCTGTGGCCCCAGCACCCTTCGTGGGCCTTATCCTGAGAGGCGCTCAGAGAAACCCTGACACTGAAGAGATGCCCTGCAGACAACGAGCAGTGTGTGCTTATGTTCTCAACACGTTCCCTTACACACTGTAAGCCTGTTGGCCCCACGAGCAAGCACACGAGGTGAGCAACGAACTCAGGTGTGGCGGGTCCTAGCAATGGCTTCCCTGGGGGCTTTGCCACCATCCATCAGTCTCCAAAAGATGACTGCCTGCCAATGTTATAACAGAGAAACTGAAGCTCCAGGAGGAAACTCAGGGCCCTGGCTCACACAGTAGTCAGGAAAACAGGCAGGACAGCAACGCCACTCTCCAAATTCTAGATCCCTGACGCCAGGCCCAAAGCTGCTATGAATGAGGTTGATTTCGTGTGTGCGTCTGTGGGGCCTTTCAGATGCAGTGGAATCAGACCTGAGCTTTGCCATTTACCTACTAAGCACATGGCTTGCTTCGTCTCTCAGGATGAGCTTCAGCCTCCTCTTCTCTAAACTGGGGCCGACCTTGGGAAGACTCAGTGAAAGAGTGTGTGGGAAGCTCCCCTTGAAGCCAGGATTCCCTCCCGGCTTCTACTTCCTCAGATCCTCCCACCCATCCCACCCCTCGTTTAGCCTCTTCCACACCTGCTCTTGGTCACCTCCAACCCACCAACATTCCTCTCTCCTTTCTTTGACCTCCTGTGGTTCCTGAAGTGGGCCCTCGCATGGAGCTCACTGCCCTGGACTCACAGCCAGGCCATCTGCCGCTTGAACCAGAACCTCAGCCTGTACTGTTCAGGGGTCGTGCCTGAGAGGTCTTAACTTTCCTCCCTGACCACCAGCCCAGGACTGACGCAGAGCCAGAGGGCAAAGCATGGCATTGGATCCGTCAGAGCCCAGGCTCCTTCGCAACCTACCAAGTGGGCCTGGGCCCCGCCCAACTTGTGGAAACTTGCCTTCCTTAGTAAGAAAGAAAGAAAGAAAGAGAGAGAGAAAGTGAAGTCGCTCATTCATGCCTGACTCTTTGCGACCCCATGGATAGTAGCCTGCACCAAGCTCCTCCATCCATGGGATTTTCAAGGCAAGAGTACTGGAGTGGCTCTCCATTTCCTTCTCCAGGGAATCTTCCCAACCCAGGGATCGAACCCAGGTCTCTCACATTGTAGACGGACGCTTTACCGTCTGAGCCACCAGGGAAAACAGGTTTAGAAATGCCATCTTTTTCCTGACTGTAGTACAGGTGAAATGAGACGTAAAGATGAAAATTTGTAACCTGGAGCCTGCCTCATCGGTAACAGGAGATCAGCAAACGCCAGTCTCCTTCCCTTCAGGCTTTGCATGGCTTTTCCTGCTTGTCCTCCCCAGGGGGGCACGTTTAGCTGAGGCCTGCGTGTTCACTCACATACCTGCCAGGTATGCATGGGAGCTCACACCTGCCCAGGCTCACACTGAGGCAGAAATAGAAACTTCCTAGCCCACGCCTCCCTAGCTCTGTTCATCAGCTCCCAGTTCTCTTGGTCAGTGGGAGGCCCCATGTCCAGACTCAGGCCATGCCCACTTCTGTCTCCTGGTACCATCCTGAAGGTGGCTGTTACGTGGGGAAGCATCTCCAGGGAGCCTGGGTGTTCCTCCCTCCTCAAATCCTTCCCGCCATCAGCCTGGCCCCTGCCTCCCTCCCTCCCTGCCAGGACAACCTCTCTGCTTCACAGCTGCTGTGAAAGAGATAGGCAGCCCGGATTATCAGGCCGGAGGAGGCTCCCCATGGCAGCCCCCATCTCCACCCTGGCAAAGGTTCCAGGGCTTAACCCCCTCTGTGCTGGGCCCTCACCCCAACTGAGTCTGGTTCCAGACTCTGGGGACAAGGCCTGGTTCTCCTCACTCGGGCAGGCGTGATGACTCACCCTTCCCCCCTGCCCCTAACATTGCCCCTTTCATGCCTCCAGCATCCTTCAAGCCTCTTCCAGCAAGACCCCTGTCTTTTCCCAGGCCCCTCTGGTCGTCTTCTCTGGCTAGCCAACTTCTCTGACACGAAGGCTAAACAGGACCATCTCCTGGTTAGGGCCTGGTGCAGTTCACCCAGTCCTCCCTTTTCTGAAAGTCAGCAGGAAGTAGTGAAAAGAGAATAGGAGCCTCAGAGTCTGCGAGTCTGGCTTCCAGTTCTGGTTCTAGCTCAGACCCTGTGTGACCTCAGGCACACAGGGTGATTTCATATAATGGAGGGCAGTAGCTCTTTTCACAGGGTTGACTCAGGGATTACATGAGAAAGACACACATATCACTTTAATAATCAGTTGGAAAACAAATTAAAATCTGAAGAAAGAAATGCCTGCAAGAGGGCTTTATAAGCCAGCTACCAAGCAAAGGATACCAGCTCCTACACGCTAAGTGCTCATAAAGTGCCATACTTGATGCGAACGTGAGCGCTATCATTCGGTCCTTATAACATCCCCGCTACAGATGGCCCCAGGGCTTCCCAGTTGCCTCAATAGTAAAGAATCCAACAATAACAACAACAAAGTAAAGAATCCGTCTGCCAATGCAGGAGATGGGAGAGTCACAGGAGATTCCTATTCCTGGGTCAAGAAGATCCCATGGAATAGGAAATGGCAACCCACTCCAGTATTCTCGCCTGGAGAATCCCAAGAACAGAGGAGCCTGGCGGGGGTACAGTTCATGGGGTCACAAAGAGTCGGACATGACTCAACATATATGCACGACACATAGGTGGCCTCGCGCTCAATTTTGAATCTCTTCTCTTTACACCTACACTCATTCCTTCGTTGAGCTCATCTTGTCTCACAGCTTTAAATACTGTCTACACACTGAGTGACTCCCTAAGTCCTGTGTCCAAGCCAAGCCTCTCCCAGACACTAATGGGTAAAGTGAATCTCCTACTTGGCAAATTTCTCTAATAGGTACCTCAGACTTAACATGTTCAAAATCGAGGTCCTGATTCCACTTCAATTCAGTTCCTTCAACTATTTCTCCCATTTCAGTAAATAACAGCTCCATTCTAGACCAGTCAAAAAACCTTGGAGGCAATTTATTCTTTTTTTTTTTTTAATTTCTAAAAACACTTTATTGAGGTGTAACTGACCATAAACTGCACTGATTAAAAACGCACACTGTGGGACTTTCCTGGTGGTCTAGCATTTGAGACTCTGACTTCCACTGCAGGGGACACAGATTCAATCCCTCATCAGGGAGCTGAGACCCCACATGCCATGCTGGGCAGCCAAAATAAAAAGCATAATTTGATAAGTTTGGACATATGTATACACCCACTGAGACAATTTATTCTTGAATTAACTGTTTTATTGAAGTACAATATATATTTTTAAAAAATGCACAACTCATAAGTGAATTATTACAAAGTGAACACACCCATGCAACAAGCATCCAGGTCAAGAAACAGCACGTTGCCAGGAGCCTCCTGTGTCCTCTCTCTGTTACACCCCTCTTTCTCTCCAAAGGTGACTTTTATCCTGACTTCTAATGCTATAGATTAGCTTTGCCTGCTTTTTTGGATGTTGTACAATGGGATGAATCCTAATCACTAGCCCACTAGGGAACTCCCAGTATTCTTGTACATATACGTATGCATATATCTGCTGCGGTTGGAATGGTTGGGTCAAAGGGCATGCTCATGTTCAGGGGTGTGTGTGTGTGTTCAACTCTGCGATCCCATGGACTGTAGCCTGCCAGGCTCCTCTGCCCATGGAATTTTCCAGGCAAGTGTAGGTACTATGGCGGCTCAGCGGTAAAAAATCTGCCTGCCAATGCAGGAGATGCAGGAGACTTGGATCCCTGAGTCAGGAACATCCCCTGGAGAAAGCACACGGCAACCCACTCCAGTATTCTTGCCTGGAGAATCCCAAGGACAGAGAAGCCTGGTGAGCTGCAGCCCACGGGGTTGCAAGGAGTCGGACACAAATGAGCTCACGCACATGCACCTGTACTGTCTTCTGTCAAACAGGTTTTCACAGTGGTTGTATTGGTGTACACTTTTTCAGGATGTGTGTGAAATTTCCAGTTGTTCCATATCCTGCCCTACGCTTGGTATTGTTGCTCTTTTCTATTTTAGTCATTCTGGTGGATGTGAAGTGGTATCTGTTATGGTTTGAATTTGCACTTCCTTGATGACTAATGAAGTTATGCGTGCTTGTCTCACTATTCATCACTGTGTAACAAATTATCCCCAAATTTGGAAGCTTAAATAATTAATATGGTTTGGACTTCTCTGGTGGGCCCATGGTTAAGACTCGATGCTTCTACCGGAAGATCCCTTGGAGGAGGGCATGGCAACCCACTCCAGTATTCTTGCCTGGAGAATCCCATGGACAGAGAAGGCTGGTGGGCTACAGTCCATGGGGTCGCAGCGAGTCGGACACAACTTAGCACATAGCATGCTTCCACTGCAGGGGGGCATGGGTTGGATCCCTGGTCAGGATACTAAGATCCTATATGCCTCTCAGCCTAAATAAATACATAAATAAAAGATAAAAGCTCTTAAAAGAAGAAAAACAAATGAACAAAACCCAACAATCCTTTTCCTACCCTACATAGTTTCGGAGGTCAGGATTTCGGGAGGTCTGCTGAGAACTAGCTTGGGGGTTTCTCTGGCAGATGAGGTCAGGTGGGGACTGGAGGAGCTGGGGGCTGATGGAATAGCCTTCTCTCTTCATGTAGCTCAGGGTGTATCCATGAGGTCTGCCTCTGGAGCTTCCCCGCAGCACAGACTGCTTACAGAGTGGCTGAAGGCTTAAAGATAGACTATTCCATTAAATAAAGTGGAAGATACATTGTCTTTTATGAGCTAATCTTGGAAGTCCCATAGGATCACTTCTGCCTTATTCTATTGACCTAAACAGTCACAAAAGGCCACTCAGTTTCCAGGGAAGGGAGCAGAGGCTGCACCTCTGACTGGAAGGACTGTCAAGGTTACACTGTAAGAGGAAGTGTAGAACGGAAAACATTGTTGCCTCTATCTTTGCCTCACGTGTTTTCATGCGTCTATCAGCCATTCTGTGCAGTGCTTGAGCCATCATTTCTCTTCTTTCTGAGGGGTTCTTTTTCTTTCTTTGTATGCAAAATATATTCTGGGTGCTAGTTTTTCCCCCAGGTATATGTGTTATAAATACCTTTCCCCCTTATTCTGAGGTTTGCCTTCTGATGCTCTCAATGGGTCCTTGTGTGTACGTATGTGTGTGTGCATGTGTGTTTATAAACTGAAATTTTTATGAGACAAATGTAGATTTATATGCAGTTGTAAGAAATAATAGAGAGATCCCTTTCATACCTTTCTCTACTGGTGATGTCTTGCAAAACTGCAGAATAATATCATAACCACAGCCAAGTATCACAGGATGTTGACCTTGATATAGTTTACCTGTTTTATTCAGATTTCCTGTTTTGCTTGTGCTCACTTATGTGTGTGTATTAAGCTCTACACAATTTTATCACCTGTGTATACATGTAGCCACTACGATAAAGTTACTGAACAGTTCTAGTACAAGGATCTCTAACGTTTATAATCACACCAACTCCTGTCCCTACCACTGGCAGCTACTAATCCATTTCTAAAATTTTGTCATTTCAAAAATGCTATATATACCTTACACACATTAGGATGGCTACTACCAAAAAAAAAAAAAAAGAAGAAGAAGAAGAAAGAAAAGAACAAATGTTGGTGAGGATGGGTAGAAATTTGAACACTTGTACACTGTTGGTAGGTGATGGGTATGTAAAAAGAAGCAACTTCCGTGGAAAAGAGTACACTGCCTCAAAATATTACAGAGAATTCCTTGGCAGTCCGGTGGTTGAGACTCAGCACTTTTACTGCAGAGGCCATGAGTTCAATCCCTGGTCAGGGAAAAAAAACAAACCCCCAAACAATAGCTAAAACATGGAAACAATCCAAGTGCTTGGGGGACAGACGAATGCATAAGCAAAATGTGGTGTATGCATAAAATGGGATGTTGTTCGGCCTTGAGAATATTCTGCTAAGTAAAAGGAGCCAGTCACAAAAGGACAACTATTGCAAGATCTCACTTCTGTGAGGTAGGTAGTCAGATTCATGGAGACAGAAAGTAGGTTGATGTTTGCCAGGGGCGAGGGACAGAGAGGGATGGGGAGTAAATGCTCAACAGGGATAGAGGTTGTTTACAAAATGCAAAATGTTCTGGAAGATGGATGGCAGTGATGGTTATATAATAATGTAAATATACTTAATGCCACTGAAATGAAGGCTTAAAATTGGTGAAGATGATAAATTTTGTTGTGTTCAGTTCAGTTCAGTCACTCAGTCGTGTCGGACTCTTTGCGACCCCATGAATCACAGCACGCCAGGCCTCCCTGTCCATCACCAACTCCCGGAGTTCACTCAGACTCACGTCCTTCGAGTCCGTGATGCCATCCAGCCATCTCATCCTCGGTCGTCCCCTTCTCCTCCTGCCCCCAATCCCTCCCAGCATCAGAATCTTTTCCAATGAGTCAGCTCTTCGCAGGAGGTGGCCAAAGTACTGGAGTTTCAGCTTTAGCATCATTCCTTCCAAAGAAATCCCCAATTAAAAATAAAGACTTTATATTAATAGTTGGAATCACATATGTAGTACATATGGACTTCCCTGGTGGCTCAGACAGTAAAGAATCTGCCTGCAATGGAGGAGACCCCAGGTTTGATCCCTGGGTCAGGAAGAACCCCTGGAGAAGGGAATGGCTGCCCACTCCAGTATTCTTGCCTGGATAATTCTCTGGACAGAGGAACTTGGCAGGTTACAGTCTATGGGGTCACAAAGAGGTGGACACAACTTAACGACTAACACTTTTACTTTCACATGTAGTACATATTTTTTTTTTTGCTATGCATAATTCCTTGGAGACTAGTATGTCTTTTAATAAACAGATATTCTTGATTGTTTTTATTTTTGGCTGCACCCTGTGACTTGTAGGATCTTAGTTCCCTGACTAGGGATTGAACCCAGGCCACTGCAATGAAAAGTGCCAATTCCCACTGGGGTGCTCCTTCTTTTATATTTATTGATTTCTGCATTGTTTTAAAATTTTTTTGATTATCCTAAGGTCATGACAATATTCTGTAATTTTCTACATGTTTTACCATTTTACTTTTCACATTTAGATCTACAATCCATCTGGAACTGATTTTGTGTACAAGGTGAGGTTCAAGGTCAAGAATCATTTCTCCCCCAGATCTCCAGTATCTTTTATCAAAAAGGCTGTCCTTTTCCCACAGTTCTGCATTGTCATTTTAGTCATAAAATAAGTCTAGGGCTATTACTAGATTTTCTGTTCTTCTCAATGTAATCATTGGTGTACTATGTGCCAGTATCACACAGTCTTAATTACTAAAAAAGGAAATGGCAGCCCACTCCAGTTGCCATGGACAATTCCATAGACAGAGGAGTCTGGCGGCTACAGTCTGTGGGGTCACAAACAGTTGGACACCACTGAGCAACTAACACTCTTACTTTTTTAAATGTCTTGCCGTCTAAGTTTGAATCCTCTCACTTCACTCTTTTTCAAGCTTGTCTTGATTATTCTTATTCCTTTCGCATTTCCCCATAACTTCAGAATTACTCTGTTGATTAAAAATTTCTTGGGATTTTGATTAGGATTATATTGAATTTATAGACCAATTTTAGAGAAACGGTATCATTGCAATGCTCCTTTTTTTTTTTTGGTTGCACCGAGTGGGGCTCAGAATGGGCAAGAGGGGCAGTGAGCCTGGCAGCCCCTTGCATCTTGTGTCTGCGGTGGAGCCATGTCTCCCAAGGCTCAGATCTGGCTTCAGCACCTGAGCAATGGCTGCCCTGCTCCAGGAAGCTGAGGGCAGGGCCAGGACGCTGCTGCCCCCCAGTGTCGAGGGTGGGGAAGAACAGGCAAAGTGCAGCCTTTAGGCTGAAGGGGTGTGTGGGCAGGTTCCCAGTCTCTCTCCTCACCAAAGACAGTACAGGGTGTGGGCATAACCAGATCTTTATTTTACCAGAAGGGACAGGCAGCGGGGCAGTGCAGCATCCAAGCCCCAGACCGGACATGCAGCATCCACATGCAGGAACAGCTACACAGGCTGGGGCAGGGCGAGGGGTGGGGGACCAGGACCACAGGACACCCACAGCATCCCTGCCAGGATGCTGGGGCCCTGGGCTCTTCTGCCTCCTCTGAAGCAAGGAGACAGAGGACCGGGCTGCTTCCCCACAGCTGGAGCCTGATCATTTCTGGCCAGAAAGCAAACCGGCACGAGCAGGGAAGGAGTCCGGCCAGCCTACGGCACTCGATTCTGTACAAGGCTGGCACAGCTCTGCCCACTGGAAGGGCCCGGCCTGATACTCAGGGCAGCACAGCCCTAGTAGGAAGGGGGTCTGTACATTTTATATTCCCCAGAAGGGCTGGATCCTGATCCCAGAAAGGCTTAGCAGAGTTGGGACCAAGCCCCACTCCAGGGAAGGGGATTCCCTGAGCACCAGCAGGGGCCTCCTAAGGCAGTAGTAAACCGAGGGAGCTGCTCTACACAGGAGGCCTTGCCTCTGTGCCCGTGGGTGCGGGAGAGAGAGGTGAGGTACGAGAGCAGGCCTGGGGCTGGGCAAGGGTTGGCAGAGGGCGATGGCCCTGGGCCTGCAGCCACGCTACCTGGGCCCAGAAGGGCTGGAGTGGGCGAGGCTGGGGACTTCCTGGGGGCAGGTATTGGGCTGGGAAGACCAGGCCAGGAGAGGGCAGGGTGGCCGTCATCCCCAGGATCCCTGCACCCATGCTGAAGCTCTGGCTGGGGCCATGGGGCTGAGGGGATGGACAGAAGCACAGAAAACTTCAAGGCACCAGGATTCTCGGGAGCAGCAGGGCCACCCCCACAGACAGACAAGACGGTGATTGTAATAAACATCTTCAATTTAAACTACATGATGTGTGTAGAGGGTGCGAGGAGAGAGGGAGAGAAAAAGACAGACAAAGGAAGAGACGTACAGGAGATACGGGTGCAAGAGACAAACCAGACAGTTGTGGCAGTGACAGTGAGGCTGTGGGATGGAGAAGAGGGGGGAGACAGAGACAGAGGAGAAGGGAAGACAGCCAGAGGCCTGAACACGCAGCACTTCTGGTCCCTACAGAATAAGGCACCAGAGTCAGTGACGTTCCCGTTATCCCTGTGGTATTAAAACGGGTGCTGAAGGTGGGGGGCGGTGGCTGCTGAAGGGTATGGGCCGACGAGACCTCACACCTGTGCACCGGTGGCCTTCTTGATCAGCGGTATCTGCAAGGATGGGAGATGCCATGAGGCCTTGGCTCCGAGGCCTCCACCACTCTGCCCAGGGAACCCACTGCAGATGGTGAGACACCTACCTTAGACAGGTCCACACCCGTCAGGGCGTGCACAGAGGCGGGCAGCTCGGCCAGCAGTCGGTTCACTTCTGATGTCACCTTGCTGTTGTCCCCACTGAGGACCACAATCTCATCGACTTTGGTCAGTGGGGCGGCAATTTTGGCAGCAATCTAGGAGGCGGGGTGGGAGGAGAGCTGGTTGCTACTCGGACTCCTTCCACCTGCCCCATTCAGCATCTCTCCCTCCCGTTTCCACCTCACCACATCCCAATGCAGCCTGGGTGGCCCTTATTTGCAATAAAGGTCAGATGGTCCCCTGGGTTAGGGATGAACCTAGGCCTGTTGTAGAGTTCTTCCCCATGCCGCTGAGTACTTCCCCATTTGATCCTCCCAGCCATCCTGTCGCTGTGTCACTGACAAGGCCCAGAGAAGTCCGGCATTTGCCCAGCCAGTCCCAGCCCTGGGTGGGAGCCTTACCCGGGGCAGGGCGTCCAACACCAAGGCCATCTTGGCTGCGTCTCCGTATTTCTGGTAGGCCTCAGCCTTGAGTTTCATCCGCTCAGCCTCTGCCTTGCCCCTCGCCTCAATGACTGCCGCCTCTGCCTCCCCAATTTTGCGGATCTTCTCTGCTTCTGCCTGAGCCAGGAGGACCTGCTTCACCCTGGGGGAGTCCGGGGGGGGCAGGGTCAGTGGGAAGTGCCAGGGGCCCCTTAAGCCCTGCCTGGGGGTCAGTGAACCCTCGACCCCCCCACTTTGGCAGGTGTCAGGGATGAGGGACCCATGAGGGCAGTGCCCTGGCCTTCTGGCTCTGGCCTGGAAGAGGGCACTGGCTCCCAGAGGCCACAGTGGAGAGGGGACCTACCTGGGTGCCCTCTGTGCCAAGCACCACATCAGGCCCTTAAACCTCTGGTACCTAATTCAGTCTTCCTAACAACAATCCCATAGGGCAGGCGGGTTACCCCTACTTCCCAGTGAGGAAGCAGGCATGGGGGCCTCCAAGCTTGGCCAGGAGTGGAGGGGGTGCCCAGGTGGCAGAGGAGCTGGACTAAAGCGGGGCCCCCAGCGGCACCTACTTTTCGCCCTCGGCGATCTGCTGTATGCGGTGGGCCTCGGCCTCGGCGGGGCAGCGCACGGTGGCGATGAGTTCCTTGTCAGTGCGCAGGATCTCCTGCGCCTCCACGGCAATCTGCTTCTTGCGCTGCACGACCTCGATCTCAATCTCTTCCTGCCGGATCTTCTGCTGCTCACGCGCCCCTTGCAGCTCATAAGCCAGCTGGGCCTCAGCCGTCTGTGGCGGGGGAGGGTGGGCAGCACGTCAGAGGCTGCCCGGCACAGTCCTGGGCCTTGAGCCCCAAACCCGGGACACCCGACAGCTTCTCACCTTGATGTTGACCTCCTCGCTAAAGGCCGACTTCTGCAGCTCGAAGGCTCGCTTGGAGTCGGCAATCTTGGTGTCAGCCATGAACTTCACATCCAGCATCTCCTTCTTGCACTCAGCTTCCTGGGAGCAGGAGGGACAGGTGCTGAGGGGCCCCCTCAAACTGGGGTTTCCACCCCCTCTGCGCTCCCTCATCCTTGAGGCTGGGAAGGCAAGCCCACATACCCGGATGCCTGCGTCCCGCTCGGCCTCGGCTACCCCGATGTCAGCATCTCTCTGGACCACAGCAGTCTGTGTCTTGCCCAGGGAGCTCAGATAGTCCACTTTGTCATACACGTCCTGGGAAGGGAAGGGGAAATCATCCCTGGGAATAGTCAGAGGCATAAAGGGGCCCCTCCTGGCAAGCTCCCCCACCCCGCATGGATGGACATGGGGGCCACAGCCTTCCCGCCACACTGCACCTTGATGGTGAAGCTGAGGATCTCGATGCCCATGCGGCCGACATCAGGGGCTGCCACCTCCCGCACCAGCTTGGCAAACTGGTCCCGGTCCTGATAAATCTGCTCCACTGTCAGGGTCCCTGGGGGCAGAAGGATCGCGGGCTGGCTCCCCAGGGGCCCAGCCAGCTTGGGAAAGGGAGGAGGCGGCCAGGGAGAGGTCTGAGTATAGGCAGGGGTCACGTGATCTGTGCTGGGTCTTCCCAGGTTTCTTTCTATCTGGCTGTGCTGGGTCTTTGTTGTAGCATGTAGGATCTTTAGCGGCAGCATGTGAACTCTTAAGTTGTGGCACGTGGGATCTAATTCCCTGACCAGGGATTGAATCTGGGCTCCCTGCCTCGAGAGCGCAGTCTTAGCCACTGGACCACCCGGGAAGTCCCTGGTTGGTTTCTTCTAACACTGAATCTCCTCCTGCAGGGTCTGGGCAGATGAGGAAAAGTGCCCAAGCAGCACTAGGCGCCTGACCAGACTGGCAGTCAGTCACTCAGCCCCACCTCCATGCTCTCTTCTTCACTCGAGTCACCTGACGTTTTGAAAGGAAATACATGATGGAAAACCTGTCAGCTTTTCTGCTAGAAGCCTCTCAGTGGGACTGACAGGCCCGCCTGTCCAAGGCCCCCTCTCTCCTCCCTGGACTTGGCTCAGGGATGCTGTGTGGCTCCTCGCAGGTAACAGAGGGAGAGGGGTCCCTGGGCCGGGCAGGGCCTCACCGAGGATGGAGCGCAGGTGTCCCTCCAGCGTCTGTAGGACGACGTTCTTGATGTCTTGCACGCTCTTGCCCAGGAACTGCTCACAGGCCACGGCCAGGAGCTCCTTCTCGGTCATGATCTTCACCTGCCGGTGGTCACAGAGAAGTCTGAGCCAGGCTGGAGGCAGGCAGACAGAGGCCTCAGACCCAGGAGGATGGTGGCAGTTGGTACCCCTCCCCTCCTTTTTAGGACCTGGAGGCCTCAGGGGAAAGGGGGTGGTGGCGGGAGGGGGTGGGGTCTGCTAAGGCCTCCAGCAGGGAGAAAACATGAGGAACTCATACTGAGAAATTTCACCTTCACTGGCAGGCCCAGGCTCTGCCAGGGCCTCTCTCCTGGACATTCTGGGCTCCTCCCCCCCACCAACCCCTCCAGTCCACTCTTGGCCCCTCAGCCTGCAGGTTTCTGCAAAAAGGAGAATGAGCAATAGGGGTGCAGACAGACAGACTAGGAAAGAGAGCCAGGAGAGGGCAGGAGACAGGTCTGCAGTCCATCACCAGGGGAGGGCATCCTCCTCTTTCTTCCCCAAGGCACCAAGCCAACCACTCCTGCACCAGGGGCCTTTGAGATGGCTGAACTTGCCCTGTGAGGACCTCTGGAGAGCAGGAAGCCCCTCGCTCAGTCACCGGGCTGGGAATATAATGCAGCTCTGACTCCAGAGCCCAGAGCTCCCTGGCCTCACGTGGCCTCACCCTCTGGTCCCCACCCTGCAGCCGCCTACCCAGGGGTCAGGGGAGGCCTGGGTTCTGGGGCTTGGCATTTCCGACACCTGCAAAGAACGGGGAGGGGTTAGTGACACGGGAGCCCTCAGCACGGCTTCTGTCCTCTGCTGGCCCGCTGGGGAGAGAAGGGGTGTCTTGTTAGTCCTGCTGGGTGGCCGAGAGGCTGAGTGCAAGTTCCAGTGGCGACGACCCTCTCTGGGAAGAGGGGCGGACAGGGGCGGGGCCGCTGGAGAGAGACTGCCCCTGGCTGCCGGCCTTTCCTCGCTCCCACCCCAAACCCCAGCGTGGGGACGAGGCAGCTCAATGGACATGCGCGGGGCTGCTGAGTTACTATACCTGGGCGACACCCGTCACAGTTAAAGCTACCCCCTCGGCCGTCTCTACGTCCTCACAGCGGGGCTGCAACGTCATAATCTCTAGGGAAATCCTGCCAAGAAATGCAAAACAGGGGCCATGGGTCTGGGGGCCCAGGGCCTGGGGTGCAGGGAAAGACTTTGACATCTCACTGCATCGGCAGGGACGGGCCAGGGGGGTCCTGCTGCAGGAGACGGAGGGGTGGGCTCTCCAAGGGGTTGGAGCTGGGAGCATGTGAGGAGGAGAGGGGTGGGACAGCAGGGCTGGGGTGCAGATGGCTCAGTGGAAGGAGTGTTGTGTGCCAACCATGTGCACATGTGTCCTCTGCTCACATCAGCCTGGCTGGAAGAGTGGGAGAGGAAGCAGAGGAGTCATCGGGGATGGTCTGGCCCAGGGGGCTGGGGTAGGGTGGGTGAGAGTCTTGGCGTGGCCATGTGTGTCCTGGGATAGCACATAAGTGCTGGTCCTCCGGGCTGTGTTTGTGGGTACCATCTGACCATCCCCCAGAGGCCTTTGCCTATTCTCTGGGTGTGGTCAGCACCCCAGAGTGCCCTGGAGGCTGCTGAGAAAGCTGCCTCGTACCTGGCATGCTGGGAGTATGCCCACTGCTGGGCCAAGATGGAGGTGATCCTGTGTTTGCCCCACCCCACCAGGGGAGCTCTGCCAGGTCTCTTTACCTGGCAACAGGCCAAGGCTGGAAGCCTGCTCTCTGGGGTTGGGGCCAGATGCGGCCAGTGGAGGAAAAGGCTGGGGTCACGCTAGAGCTTCAGGGCAAGGAAGGTTCTGCCCAGATGACCTGAGTCTTCAAGGGTCCACATCACCCAGTTGAAAAGGGACCTGGGTATTAGCTATTTCAAATGGAGTGTGGGCTTGGAAGGAGACGAGGCTGCTAGGTGGGGTGTTGAGGGAGGCCTGGCCCCTACACATCCCACACAAAGGGGCTCTGGGCTTCTTCTCTGCCCTGAAGCCTGCCCTTCCACAGCGATGAGTAGTGGTTGCGATGGGGACAGTCTTCTTCCCCATTAAGGATAGGAGGTTGGGTGAGGCAGGGTGTGGGGGTGCCGGGTTTTGCCTGAGAGGCTGAAGGACAATTTCATGGAAGGGTGGAGAAGGGTAAGGTGACATGTAGGTCTCTTCTGCCCTGGGGACCCACCAGCATGTAGGCTCTGAGGGGCAGGGGCTTTCTGATGTCCATCGCTGCCTCCGCTGTGCCTGGAGCTGACAAGACGCTCAGTGGGGAGCTGGCAAACGGACCAATGAAGATGGGGAACTGCGTTGCTAAATGCCCTGGCTCAGGAAAGGGTTTCATCTCTAGGGCTGTGTGGCGGTGAGGAGGGAGACAGCAGGCCGCTTGCTTTCCCAGGTGAGATCAAGTCTGTGATACAGATGGCATTCCTCGAGCACTTCTTTTCTGAAAATCCCAAAGCGAGCACCCTCACATTGCTTTACTTGCCTTTCTAATATTCCTACAAGGCTCAGGGAGGGCTTGACTTTCCCCCTTTCGCAGATGGGGAAGCTGAAGTCTGGTGACAAAGAGAGCTGCTCAAAGGCCTCTCGAAAGAGAATCAGGGGCATGGCTCGTTTTGCTTAGGCCTGTCAAGGAGGTTGGAAGCGGTCAAGGGGTGGGATGAACATAACTCCCCAGGGGACCCATCCTTCTGGTGCTGCAGGGAGGAGGGCGTCGGCCTGGAGAAGGCACAGGGCACAGAGCTCTGTGATGCCTAGAGGACTAGGGCTCCCGCAGGAGTCTTTAGGATAGACCCCTCCCCACCTGGGCAGCCCACCTCTGTCACAAAAGGGCCTGTGTATTCTCCTGCCTCAGCTTACTCTCCATGTAGGCTTGGCATCCAAGAACACCCCCTGGCAGACTTCGGCAGAGCTCCCAGAAGCCCTCACTTTCTCTCCCCACTCACAGCCCCCCATGAGCTGGGACAAGGGAGTGGGGGACCCTAGAGGCTCCGCGCGGCCACGCAGAGCAGTGGTGGTAGGAGCAGAGGGCAGGGAGACGCGCTCTCAGGAAAAGGGAGTCCATCTGGAGTCTGCCAGGCCCCCGCAGGGCGGGAAGAGAGGAGGTTAGACACAGAGGAGGAAGCAGGCGGGTTATTACCTGTGCAACCCCTGTTACGAATAGCGGGACCCCCTCCGACGTCTCAATATTCTCACAGCGACACAGGATGGTCATAACCTCCAGAGACAGTCTGAGCAGCAGCCGGGGGGAGGGAGGGAGAGGCAGGGACAGGAAGGGGAGGAGGGGACACAGCAAACACACACAGTGGTTACCAGACAAGCACCGGATGCCTGAGGCCTGGGGGGTGGGGGTGGGGTCGCTCAAGACTTCAGCTCCCATCCCCCACTGCCAGCTCGAGACACCCCTACGCTGGCCTGAGGCCTCTGGGTCTCTTCTCCAGCCCCCACACCCTTCCAGTGAGAAGCTGCTGGGCTGGAGGTAAAGCCTGCTGATGCCCTGGGCCTGTGACCTGAGGTTGGGAGGTTCCCTGTGTGCAGGGCACCAGGGTTACCCACTGCCTCACCTTCCCAGGAGATTCCTGGCACGGTCTGGCTGGCAGCCTGAGCTCCATGCTCCAGACAGAGGCAAGCTTGTGTTTCCAGAAACTGGGGTGGGGATGGGGGAGGCCACTCTGGGGGTTCATGAACGACAGCAAATACCGAATCCTGTGGGGCACAAACCCTCAAGGCCTCTGCTACTTATCCCTAAAAAGGTAATTTAGGGCCAGAAGAGACTAAAGCAATTTTTGGATTTTCTGATTTGTGGGGGTGGGATGTGTCAAGGAAGGCTGGGGGGGGGGGGAAGTGTGTGCACCCCTGCCAATATTCACAGGGACAACTGGGAGTCACTTCCAGAGTTGGGCACAGGCAGAGTCATGGCAAAGAAAAGGTGCGTGGAAGCTACCTGGGCCTCCCTGGGGCAGGCTGTGTGCCCGTGTGTGCTGGGTGCTGGACCAGGCAGAGGCCAGCCTGTGGACAGCGCAGAAGGTTTCCTTAAACCAGAGGGAGGGAGGGCAGAGGCTGAGGTGAAGGAGCAGAAGCAAGTGAAGTGGAGGGACGGGGAGCAGGAGGCAACGTGGGTCCCTCCACTCTCTAGCCATGCGCACGTACACAGGTTGACTGCCTTCCAGCCCCTCCCTAACAGTACCCTCAGGCTGAGAGGACAGCAGACCCAGCTCAGACAGGCACCCATCAAGCTCTCTCTGGGGAAGGAGGGGAGGGAGACATGAAAGAGGGAGGGAGGGACTGAGGGAGAGGAGGCCAGAGGGAGGGAAGGAGACAGGAAAAGAGGGAGGTGGGGGGAAGAGGGAGGAGGGGAGCGAGGGAGACAGGAAAGAGGGGGAGGGTGGGGGGAGGGGAAAGAGGGAGGCGGGGATGGGAAGGAGGGGGGAGAAAGGAAAGAGGGGGAGGTGGGGGGAAGAGGGAGGAGGGGAGGGAGGGAGACAGGAAAGAGGGGGAGGGTGGGGGGAGGGGAAAGAGGGAGGAGGGGAGGAGGGGGAGACAGAAAAGAGGGGGAGGTGGGGGGAAGAGGGAGGAGGGGAGGGAGGGAGACAGGAAAGGGGGGAGGGGGGGAAGGGAGGAGGGGATGGGAAGGAGAGGGGAGACAGGAAAGAGGGGGAGGTGGGGGGAAGAGGGAGGAGGGGAGGGAGGGAGACAGGAAAGGGGGAGGGTGGGGGGAGGGGGAAGAGGGAGGAGGGGAGGGGAAGGACGGAGGGGGACAGGAAAGGGGGAGGGTGGGGGAGGGGGAAGAGGAAGAAGGGGAGGGGGAGGAGGGAGGGGACAGAAAAAGGGGGAGGGTGGGGGAGGGGGAAGAGGGAGGGGGAGGAGGGAGGGAGACAGGAAACAGGGGAGGGTGGGGGGAGACGGAAGAGGGAGGAGGGGAGGGGGAGGAGGGAGGGAGACAGGAAACAGGGGGGAGGAAGGGGAGGAGAGAGGGAAGGAGACAGGAAAGGGGGAGGGTGGGGAGGAGGAGGAAGAGGGAGGAGGGGAGAGAGAGGAGGGAGGGAGACAGGAAAAAGGAAGGGAGGGGAGGACAGAGGGAGGGAAGGAGACAGAAAAGGGGGAGGGTGGGGGAGGGGAAAGGGAGAGGGGAAGGGGGGGAGGAGGGGAGGGAGGGAAGAAGACAGGAGAAGGGGAGGGTGGGGAGGAGGGGGAAGAAGGGGAGGGGAGGGAGACAAGAAGGGGGAGAGAAAAGGAGGGGAAGGAGGGGGAGAGGGGAGTAGGGAGGGGAGAGGGAGAAGGGGGAGGAGGGGGGAGGAGGGGAGAGGATGGGGGAGGAAGGGGGAGGAAGTGGGGAGGAGGGAGGCTGCAGCTCAGATGCCAGAAATGGAGGAACCGCTTAGGTTAGGGCGAGACAGCTGCCCCCATCGGGGCCTCAGGACAGGACAGGGCATGGCAGCAAAGAACAGCGGGAGAGACCTCACTGAGGCTGGAGAAGAACAGCTGACAGTGAGGGCAGGTGACATGGAGGATGGCCGTGGAAAGGACCTCAAACGGAAGGCTGGGTTAGAATCCTAGACCTCCACTCTGACCTAGGAAGCACCTGCCGGCCTCGGGAAACAAAGGTCCCCGCTGGGGGAGACGCCCCTGCAGCAGGCTAGGGGACAGGGAAGGGGCCGCCCCAGGAACCCAGGAGTGGGCCCTGCCTGTGGGCCCAGAGGGAGACGCTGAGCCTGGGTGTGGGAGAGCTGCTCCTAGGATGAGGCACAAGGCCCCCCACCCCTCACCTTCAAACCTGCCATCAGAGAAGCCAGGCCCTGCTGTCTTGGGGCTCTGCTCCTGGGAGCAGGAAGCGGGAGGGGACCAACCACGGCACGGAGAAAGGGCCTCTGGAGTGCCAGCAGCACCGAGCAGCGGGCGCCTGGCTGGACAGGTCTCGGCGCAAGCGGACACTCTCTAGGCCTGGCCGGGCGTCGAGGGGTTCGGGCGAGACGCTCTGCTGTCCCAGGACTGTGTGGCGGGTGTGGGGTGGCAGGTGACAGTGTCTCTGGAGAGGGGACCCATGGCTCCTGTCAGGCCAGCTGGCCACCTCAGGTGTCTTAGGATCCTGAGAGGAACTTGTGACCACTACTAATTACTTTCTGAACACTTTTGACCTTGGGCCAGAAGAGTTCCCCAAGATCTCTCAACTGAGGCAGGGCTACGAGCGGGGAGAGATGGGCAGTGGAGGGAGTTAGGAGAGATCAGTGAAGTTAAATCATTGTGACATGCTTCCCATGCCCCTGACCTGAGCCAACACCCTCAGACTCCCTGCAGCCATGAGGCGTCTCTCTGCCAACTACGAGACTGAGATACAGGGGGATTTCCACTGGAATCTCCACTGCTTCCCCTTCACAGGACCCCCACCCCTGCCAACGGGCCTGCGCTTTCATAGCTCTGGGGCCTGTGTCACCTGGTTCCTGGCCTGGAAGAATCTGGGCCCCTCCCCTGATCTCCCATAATCAGGAAGGGGGTGCTGGTGGAGAGGTGGCCGGCCGGCCTCATCTCCTCCTGGGCGGGCAGTGAGGGGGACAGGAGAAGCCTGGGCCCAAGTCTAGCCTTGTCCTGGGCTCCGGGAAAGCCAGCAGGTAGAGCCTGAGCTGAAATCTCCCTTCCCCTTCTGAGTCTCTCCAGACTAATGGAGGATGTCCAGACCCGTCTTGCCCAGCCTGGGTGCCAGTTCCTTAGATTTGCAACCTTTGTCTTTAATATACAGAGCCCCTTCAGACTGTAACCATCCTCTGCCATTTAGCCCCTGCCTGCATTGTTCCAGGGTCTGCACAGGGCAGGGGTCTCTTCAAGCCTTTCCTCCTTCCTAGGACCATTCCAAATAGGTGTGTTATTAAGGCTTCCTGAATAATTCTGAGCTAAAATCAGGGCCTTAGGGCTCTGCCTGAATTGCCTGGGGCAGAAGTGATACTTTCAATGGAACAAAGCACACCCACCAAGGAGGAGCTGCCCACAGACAGCCCTCCTGCCTCCCCATGTAACCCATTCCACCTGCCTTTTGGGAGGTCCCCCCAACTAGAACGGAATGCAGCTCAAGTGGCATGAAGGGGGTTAAGGATGGAGACCCTCTTCTCCCCTGCCCACCAGGATGCCCAATCACCAGCCCCCAGGCCCTTACCTCTGAGTGTCGGAGATACACCACCAAGCCCAGGCCCAGCCGCCAAACACATACTGTTTATAGTCGGAACCACAACAGCCCCCTGGAGAGCAAAGCAAACCATGGCTGGTCAGTTAGTCCTTGGGTCTGTCTACCCTCCAACGCCTCCATCAGCAACACTGGACCTTTGCCTGCTCTGACACTTGACAATTCCCACCATTGGGCACTAGGTGTGGAGGTTACAGATAAATGGGAGACAGGCCCTTAAGGTCTTGGGATCCAGTTTTGTGCTATTTGCATAGAAATGAGGGGAGCCAATGAGTGGTTCAGAACATATGTGCTTTCAGAGAACAAAGTCAGTGGGCAAGAGTCAACAGGGACACGTCCATCTTTGATTCAACCATCCGTTCAGCAAACAAGTACTTTTCTGTGCTAGGGAAACAGAGATGAAGGTACAGTTCCTCTCTTAAAAGAGGTGGGACTCAGAGGAGTGACCTTTTCCTGAGCTGATGGTTGTACCATGCAACTGGCCTGTGACCAGGATGGGATCAGTCCCAGAGGGAAAGCAGGTGGAAGGCTAATGCAAGGGAGTCTATGAACCAAGGGGTAGGGTGGGGGTAGGGGTGGGGGCTGGCTCACGCTCAGCAGACCTCTCAGTGAGGCTGGTTCCCAGGGGTTCAGAGTGAATGGGAGCGGATGGGGAAGAAGGCAAGACCTCAAAACAGAAGCCAACTCATGGTACCAACTGGAAAAGTGAAAGGGAAAAGGCCTAAAAAGGAAATGACTCCTGGAAACTATGTATCAACTAAATAGCCTGCTGAATCTGGCCACCACCCAGGTTCACTTCCTGGAAGAGCTCCATACAATCTCTATACAGAAATAAGAAAAATCAGTTCTTGAAATTCTTGTTGCAAACCCCCCTACTGATGCCGAAATTAATCAATAAGTTCAAGAAAACTTAGTAAAAGCAAGAGGGGCTGTTCCCTGGCAGAAACAGATGATTCAAAGGAAACATAACATGTAACAGGGAGGAAAAAGCCAGTGGGCAGCCATCGTTTCCACCTTCATAAACTTGGGTTTTCAGGAAAGTCTAGGGTGGGTGCCTCCCAAGGTCAAAGGTCAGGGGTAGTTTTGTGTAGCTGGGTTAGTGTCTCTGAGGCCTCATGGCAGGGGACAAAGCCGGGTGGCAGGGCAGAGGGCAGACTGCAGAGTATTGTAGGGATTGGGTCAAGCAGGGGTGTTGTGTGTATGTGCCTGAATGATGGGGAAGTCATTTAACCTAAGAAGCAACACTTACATTTGCATTTTAGAAAACCCACTTTGCACAAGGAGAAAGATACCTGGGTCAGGGAGGCTGGGGAGAAGCAGCCTCTTGCAGTGACCCAGGCCACACACAGTGGCTGATGTGGGGGTATAACTTCTAGAGTAGTCTTACCCAAGAGAACGTCCTTCAGGGATCAAAATGTTCCACAGCTGTGCTGTGCAACAAAGCAGCCACTCAGGACATGCGCTATTGAGCACTGGAAATCTGGCTGGTATAACTGAGAAAATGAATTGTAATTAACTTAACCTGTGGCTCCTGGCTACCATACTGGACAGTGTAGGTCTACAGCCAGGGTTTGGGTTGGTGGTCAGGCCAACAACCAGAGACAACAGAATCATGACCTGGAGAGAAGTTTTAGATAGGTGGAGGGACCACCTGACGCGAATAGCCGACTCACCGGAAAACACCCTGACGCTGGGAAAGATTGAGGGCAGGAGGACAAGGGGGCGACAGAGGATGAGATGGTTGGCTGGCATCGCTGACTTGATGGACGTGAATTTCAGCAAGCTAAGGGCGATAGTGAAGGGCAGGGAAGCCTGGTGTGCTGCCGTCCACGGGGTTGGAAACAGTCAGACACAATTTAGCGACTAAACAACAACAAAGGAACAAAGATCCTGCAAGTGTGGCGGGACTGCCAAGATGGACAGCTAGCAAATGATACTGCCCACCGGGCAGCCCACCCTGTCTCCTGGGTCTGCCCTGTGCATGGTGTACAAGCAGCTGAGCCTGAGGTCCAGGGAGCCGGGAGCATCGCTGCAGTGTGAACAGGGTTGGGAAGTCGTTGCAGGTCTCTGGAAACACCTGTTCACAGGGCTGCTGCTCAAGGTAAGCCACTGCAGGCTGCTCTGTCCTGGGGATGGGGTGAGAGGAGCCTCTGAGGACCAGCAGTCAACTTGAAACCAAAAACATCTCAGGATCCAGTGAAACTGGAAAAGGATCAAAAGCCACAGGTTGTTCCACTTCTTCTGGCCTGGTGGGGAATGGGGCACAGTGGCACAGCTTTCTCCAACCAACCCCAGGGCACTTCTCAGGGTGCAGGAAGAGGAGATGGTGGTAGTGGTAGGTGGGATGGAGGCGAGGGAGCCAAGGGTGGGAATCCATGCTTTGAAGTGAAAAGTGAGGCATCAGTCACTCAGTTCTTTCTGACTCTGTGCGACCCCGTGGACTGTCAGGGTCCCCTGTCCATGGAATTCTCCAGGCAAGAATACTGGAGGGGTAGCCATTTTTTTTTTTTTTTTTTTTTACCTTTAACTTCTTTGACCTTGGGAGCAGGCTGCCACAGCTCAGGCTGGGCCTCCGCCAAGGGTAACATGGCCAGGTTCCCAGGGGTAGCAACAACAGGAAGCTGGGGCTGCCTGGCTGCCTCACCCCCAGCAGCCTCCTCCCCTGGAAGGCATCTTCCTTCCAGCTTCCTGGTCACCCTGGGGACCACTCCCAAGAGAGGACTCTTAGGTGACCCTTCCTTGACCTTCTCAGTCCTTACTGTCTCCAGATCTGGAGACAATCCTCCTAATTTTATCTCACTTCTAACCCAATCTACTTTCCTTTGCTCTGTCCTCAATCAAGTTGAAGAATCACAAAATATCCTGTCATAAATTCTGCCTCACTCTTAGCCCTCCCCAAACACAAGCGCCAGTCTGCCCCCTCAGGAACACTCCCTTTCTTCCTGACCCTCTTCCACTCTTTCAGTCCTACTAGTCAAGAAGACCTACAACTCTACAAGGCAGATTTTTTTTTTTTTTGGTTGTGCAGCAGGGCTTATGGGATTTCAGTTCCCCAACCAGGACTGAACTGGGCAGTGAAAGTGCTGAATCCTAACTACTGGGCCATCAGGGAACTCTCATACAAGGGGGATGTTTTGAGCTGAAATCCCCCACCCCCCTTAGTAGTCTGGCAAAGCCTGAATGTCCATAAGTGCATAAAGTAAGATACATAAGAAACAAATATTTAAAGTTATATATGTGTGCTATGTGATACACAGTAACATGTATAATGTTATTAAATAATAAGATCTTGTGGTAGATTAATAACTGGCTTAATTTCAAAGTAGCAATGAGCATAAATGATTTTTACCATACTCTACTGCAACAAAGGCAGTATAGTAGGCAAATATCTGCTAATCCTATTATGGATTGTTGCCGACATTAATAATCGTATCGGAAGCACTAACTTTCAGTTAAGGTAAGTGTAAATAAAAATGTACTACTTTCCTCTTATCAAATGCAAAGACCTCTAAATTCTATCCACAAACTCCAGGTTAAGAATTTCTGCCCTACTGTAGAGATAAGAGAAACGTATATGTGTTTGGATTCCCCCAAAGTAGAAACAGAGAAAAAAAAATTGTGCATTACAGAATGAAGCAGGCAGGATAGACAAGAAGAACCTCCAGACTTTTCAAGTGGAAAAGATGATCATGATATATATTAACATCCTCATTCTGAAAGTGGGTTGCGTGAGATGGCCCTGGACTTAGAAGGGAAAGTGAAAGCCGCTCAGTCATCTGACTCTTTGCGATCCCATGGACTATACAGTCCATGGAATTCTCCAGGTCAGAATCCTGGAGTGAGTAGCCATTCCCTTCTCCAGGGGATCTTTCCAACCCAGGGATTGAACCCAGGTCTCCCACACAGCAGGCAGATTCTTAACCAGCTGAGCCACCATGGAAGGCACCAGGTCCAAATAATGGGGTGTAGGGAACAGGACTAGAAGTCCACATGCTATCGAGAGCCACAATGCAGTTCGATCATCTCAAATCCCAAGGTACTATTATGCTGGGCATCATCTCTCTCTCTTCCACCCTCCCTTGACTTCAGCTCTCTTAATTCTCAGTGTGGCCTCCTCTCCGTACTCCTAAAATGGCTTCAAATTTGGCACTGCCTTGGCCTCTGGCTAGAGTACGCTGGCAACTTGGGAGGCACAGAGCAGCCCGTCTTGGGGGCTCTTTTTGCTCCTAGGTTTCAGGATCGCCACAAAGACAAAATGGGAGCTCCTTCTCCTTGCCCAGAGTCTGGGCTTCTAGAGAGAAATCCCACAAGAAAAACACAAGTGTGATGTAGATTCAGGTTTCTAAAAACCTTTAGGAGTGGAGGCTGGGAGACTGGCCCAAGTCTGAGAGAGGAGCAGGTTTAGTCAGTGCTCTCTAGGGGTCTCCCTGGTGACCCCAAGGCTATCTTCTTTGATTTTCAGGGAAGTGAAAGATTTTTTTTTTTTGGCTGTGCCACAGGGCTTGCAGGATATTAGTTCCCCGACCAGGGATCAAGCCCCAGGCCCCTGCAGTGAAACCACAGAGTTCAAACCAATGGACTGCCAGGGAAGTCCCAGGGAAGTGAAGGATCTTAATTTCCGCACAGGAGTAGGGTCCTAGTCAGAGAGATTGACGATTTCCTGTCCCAGGGCAGAGATTGACTTTGAGATCCAAACTGAACCAAAATCCATGAAAGTTCTCAATGGATTCATCCCAGCTCTCAAAGTGGGTGGCAACAAGCCCTGGGCCGGCCCACCCTCTTCTGCTCGGTTCTGCAGCTGGCCCTAACAACTCTGTGTACAGGTGGAGAATCCATACTGACAGTGGCAAGCAGGATATGAGCGTTTCCTGCAGCTACAGGCCTCCATCCTGCCGGGGAAACACGGGCTTCTCCCCAGCACCCGCGCCATTGGCTGCACAAACTGGTGGCTTGAAAGGCTCCTGCCACTTCCCAAGACACCGAAATAAACAATTTAAATAGCAGCCTTATGACAAGCTCTCTCTCCCTCCCCCAGCACTGCGGAGCCCCCATCCTGCCTAAGCGCAACAGAAATTCTGGAGTCTGCAGCATTTTGCAACCAGAGCAACACAGCCAGGAGCCAGGTTTCTCAACCTGTAGAGGCCGCACCCGCGTCTCCGGGGCGGGCAGTGCCAGTAAAGCCCGGCAAGCCTCAGCCTGCTCGGAATTAACGGATCTGTGCCCAGAACCCAAGGATCCAGGGTCCACCGCCCCTTCCCAGACAGGCACCTGCGACCCACCCATCCCTCGCTCCGGGCGCTGGAATCTAGCCAGACTGTGTTCCCGGAACCCCAAGGCTTCGGCTCGGGATCCTCTAGGCCACAGGGGAGACCCTGCCCAAAGAAGGAGGCGGAGAAAGGAAAGGGGGGAATCAAGACGGGCAAACACGCAGAGCCCGGAGGTGGCGGGAGCGCCTGGCCGGTGCCCTAGGGCGCGGAGCACGGAGAGTGGGGGTCCCTCCTGGAAGGGGTCTCCGGAGCTACCGTAAGCTCAGGCCCCACCCCCGGCACTGCCCACCCCACAACCCCCCCACCCCCACCCCGCCGCCCAACCCTCAGAGCCCTTCCTCGGCCTGGCCCCTCTCCCGCCCTCCCAGGCACAGCCCCCGCCCCAAACACCCTCCCGGCGCTGGGCGTTCCGGATCCACCTCCCTCGGGGCCCCCTCACCTGAAACCACCAGCGCCTCGTTGGGCCCCACCGTGTGACAATTGCCCATGGCGCCTGCGGGACGGAGGGGCCCCCGGAGGTCGCGGAGACCTGGACAGCAGCCTCCGGCCCGCACCCCTCGCGCGCGCGCCCGCCCGCACAGCCGGCCTCGCCCTGCCTGTCGGGCCACCCCCAGCGGCCGCCCGCCCGCACCCCCCCGCGGCCGCAGCGCCGCCGGAAGTGTGGCGGCGGAGGGCGGGGCCGGCGCGGCCTGAGAGGCGGTCTGCGCGCTACCCGTGGAGTCAAGACGCTTTATTGCACGGGGTAGACATCGCGTACCCACGACTCCCACTGGGCGCCTGAATAACCATCGTCCTGCCCTTTCTCACCTTCCACCTCTCAGCTCCCACCTTACAGCGATCGGCCCTGGAGCCAGCCCGCTGGGGGTTCCAGTTTCAGCCCCCGCGCTTACTAGCTGGGAGACCTTGGGCGAGTCCCTTATCTGGCTGAGTCCCTCACCTGGCTGCTAATGCAAAAAGGGGATAATGAAACTACTTAGCTAAAGGGTCTAAAAGGACCCAGCTGAATAATCCTGTGTTGGCAGTGCATCCAATTACAAATTCCCATGCCCTATTCTGGGGCTGATCGGCATGCCTGAGGGTAGGGCCTGGAAATCCGAAATTCAAATTCCTGAAAACCCGCAGCAGATACACTACGTCCCACCTCTCAATCTGGCATTTCCCTTCCTCTCAGGGAGAAATAATCACCCTTTATTTCCTTCCACGAGGAAACGAGCTGTCCAGGACATACCTCGAAAACCGCGGAAAGTAACCATGGATGCAAAAATGGCACCTCTCTCCTTGCCTAGTGCATGGCCCGGCACACAGCTAGGGTTTTAAAGGCCCACCAGGTGCTCTGGAAAGCTTCCAGGTCTGCGTGTGTGTGTGTAGGAGTGGGGTGGGGGGTGGAGTGGGGGGGTGGGGTGGGCGGTTAGCAAGCCTGAGGCTCAAGTTCAGCTTTAACCGGAATTCGACGCGTGACTGTAGACCAGTCTGTTGAACTCTGAGGGATGGGGTAGAGATCGGAAGCCGTGGGCTCCTCGGGGTGGGGGCTGCTCGGAGAGGATGGAGTCCCCGGGTCCTCAGGCTGGGAATCTTCATCAGATTCGGCATCCTCCCCAGGCCCAAGCCCTGCTAGCTTCCTGCTGGCCTCCCACAGCCGGTGAGCTGCGCGGTCGTCTCTGGCGGCTGGGGGCACTTCCTCCACGTGGCAGTTGGCGAAGTACCTCCCGCTGAGGGGCTCAATGCCTTCCTGCAGAGCGCAGTACAGGGGTGTCTGGGCACCCCCTCGCGGTGCCCGGAGCACCAGCCAAGCCAGGGGGCGCAAAAGTGGGCGGAGCCATCCAGGAACGTGGCGCAGGAAGAGCTCCGAGTTCACTGGCCCTGTGGACCGGAAGAAAGGAAGTGGCAGGGAAGACGACCGAAGACGACCGTGGGTGAGGGTCTAGGGTAAGAGGCAAGCACAGGGCTACTCAAAAGGAGTGAAAAAGAGTCCGGTCCCAGGGAAGCCAAGGTCGTATTAACCAGGTAGTACTTAGGGACCTGATAAGCTGACCTCACACGTTTCTAACAGCAAGCCACTTCTTCATCCAAGCTCCTTACACATCCTCATCTTCCAGATATTGCTCATGCTGTGTCCCTGCCTGCTCAGTCACTTCAGTCATGTTCAACTCTTTTCAACCTTATGGACTTCTCCCATGGGATTCTCCAGGCAAGAAACTAGCCTGGAACAATCTGTCTCCATCTTTTTTTCTAGCTCATCTTTTTTCCTGTTCCTTTGTGTTTTATCTTTTGGCCTCCCCCAGTGGCATGTGCGATCTTAATTCCCCAAACCAGGAATCAAACCCTCATCCCCTGCATTGGAAACATGTGAAGTCCTAACCATTGGACTGCCAGGAAAGTCCTCCTGTTCCCTTGTTTAACCAGCAAACATTTATGAACACCTACAATAGACCAGCCACTGCTTTGGATATTAGAGATATGGAGTCTAATAATGGCTAGCTATAATTATTATTATCACTATTATAATTTTAATGAGCCTTAGGTAATGATTGTCTAATATTCGGTATAGTATTATGGGTCAGGCAGATCTTGTTATCCGGCAACCTGTTCTCTAAGGCAGGGATGGGTCTTCAGTTCAGTTCAGTCACTCAGTCGTGTCTGACTCTTTGCGACCCCATGGACTGCAGCACGCTAGGCCTCCCTGTCCATCACCAACTCTGGGAGTTTATTCAAACTCATGTCCATTGAGTCAGTGATGCCATCCAACCATCTCATCCTCTGTCATCCCCTTCTTCTGCCTTCAATCTTTCCCAGCATCAGGGTCTTTTCCAGTGAGTCAGTTCTTCACATCAGGTGGCTAGAGTATTGGAGTTTCAGCTTCAACATCAGTCCTTCCAATGGACATTCAGGACTGATTTCCTTTAGGATGGACTGGTTGGATCTCCTTGCAGTTCAAGAGACTCTCAAGAGTCTTCTCCAACACCTCAGGATGGGTCTTACTAATTAGTAAAATCACTCAGACTGTAAGAATGCTTCTAGTGGACCCCTAGACCCTGGATGACCCAGCCTATCTCTATACCTCATCTCTTGCCACATTCCCTTCCTCACTCTGCTCCAGCCACAGCAGGCTCTCTGTTCTTTCTTAAACACACCAGGCACTTCTGCCTCAGGACCTTTGCATTTGGTATTTACTCTGTTCTTTTACTCTTCTCTCTAGAATGCCTCACAGGTCATTCATTTCCTTCAAGCTTCTACTGAAACATCACCTTTTCAGTTACATCTTCCTTGACTGCCATAGATAAATATAGCACCCCCTGTCATTTCTTATTCTTTTGCCAACTCTGTCATTTCTTAGCCCCCTTTCCCTGTCTTATCTTTCCCTGCAGCACTTTAAACACCACCTGTCATTGTAGACATTTATTAGCTGTCTCCTTCTATAAAGTAGAATGTAAACTCTACAAGGATGAGGTCTTTGTTTTGCTCACTGCTACATTCCCTGTGTCCAGATTAATGCCTAGAACATAGTAGGTACTCACTAAATGCTTCCTGAATGAGTAATTATTAGCTAACATCATCAGTTCAGTCATGCAGATGGCTCCTTGGGGTGAGACCCTAGGCCTTCCTCATTGCCATGCCTTACCCAGCCTTCAGCATCTGAGCTTGTGGTGTGAGACAAGCTCAGACAAGGAGAGCCTGGCTTCAAGATCAGCAAGGAACAGGCCTCTCTCTGGACCAGGCCTCCTTCCTGCTCTGAGATTCTGTGGCTCAGTGAGAGGCTGGGGGAGCAGGGGAAGGGGCGAGGATGGGAGAGGGGAAATAAGAATGAAGCAGAGCAGCCAGAGAGACAAACCTCACCTGGGTGGGCTGCATAGCAGGTGACGCCAGTGCCCTCAAGCTGAGTGGCAAGCTCCCTGGCGAACAACACGTTGGCCAGCTTACTGTCGGCATATGCCCGCAGCTCCTGCCGCCAGCCCACCACTGGGCGGTCCAGGCGTGTGAAATCGAGGCGGCCTCTGCGGTGGGCAGCAGAGGAGACCACCACCACACGGCTGGGGGCGCTTGTCTTGAGCCGGGGCAGCAGCAGGTGCGTCAGCAGGAAGGGGCCGATGTGGTTCACACGCAGCAGCAGGTTAAAGGGCTCCCGGGTCCGGCCACAGGAACTGATCCCTGGGGTAAGGGCTAGGTGTGAACAACTGCTCCAGAGGGATTCTTGGAGGCCTCAGCATCCCCCAGGTGAGATAGTGGTAGGGGGCATCCTTCCCACATGTTTACCAGTCCCTCGGCCAAGCCTGCCTGGAAGGGTCGGCTGCCCTGGGCACCCTCCCGCCCCTCTGCAGGTCGGCTGCCCTCACCGGCATTGTGGATGAGGATGTCCAGCCGTGGCTCAGAGCTCAGGAAGGCAGTGGCAAAAGCCCTCACGGAGGCCAGACTGGCCAAGTCCAAGGCCATGAAGATGACTTCATTGTTCCCGCTCTCCTGTGGAGTGGCAAGAAGTGGCCTGTCATATGCACCCTTTTCTTCCTTCTCCCCGGGCACCAAATTCTGAGAGCTCAGCTCCTGCTACTAACTCCTTCTACTAAGATCTACCCCAGGCATTAGAATGCAAATCTTGACTTTGCTTATTACTAGAGTGATACCTTGGGCAAGATACTTAATCTTTCTGAGCCTTAGTTCTCTGTAAAATGGAAATAATAATATTACTGATAGTTATTGTGAGAATTAAATGAGTTAATATATGTAAAATCTTTAGAATACTGCCTGGCATGTAGTCACCACTCTGTAGGCACTTGCCTTTTTTTTTTTTACTTGCTATTATTATTAATATTATCATACCTTCTGCCCATTATTGTTTACCCTAAAATCTACAACGGACTACTCACTGGTCTCCTCCAACCCACTCTTACCCCCTACAAACCAGGTGCCACAGAGCCACTTAGGGGTTCATTCCCAAAAGTTATTCTGAAAGTCCAGTCCCTGCTGAGAACACTTCATCGGATCTCCACTGTCCATTCTATGAAATCTGATCTCCTCAGTAGGGTCTATAAGGGCCCTTTGAACTTGGCCCTGGCTCAGAGAGTTCAGCCCCTTCCTTTTGCCTCTTCTCTGCATACTCCATACTCCGTGCTCTGGCCTCATTAAACCTTTCAATCAGTTTCTCAAATCAGACCATCTGTCTTGCCTCAGGGCCTCTGCATATGCTCTTCCCGCTGCTGTTCTCTTTCCAACTTTCATTAAACTCCACTGTTTCTTAAATGTATTAGAACAGCGATTACTTCCTTCAGATCTGGTGTCCCTTCGCTGCGTGACCAGAGCACCTGTGCACCCTCTTCTCCATTTGGTGAACCGGGCTGCATTGTCTTTTAAGGGACTGGATACCCCCGCCCACAATTCTCCAGCTGCCCGGCTCTTTTCTGTGTGTGTCCTCGGTGCTTCCGTCCTCTGTTCACCCTCCCGCCAGGCCCCGCCCTCCCCCAGGCCCCGCCCTCCCTCCAGGCCCCGCCCTTCAAGGCTCCGCCTTCCCTCACCTGGCGGAGGTCGAACGCAGCGGCTTCGCCGCGCTCCCGGCTCCTGCAGGCCAGCACCACGCGAGCTCCCCGGCGTGCCAGCTCCAGCGCCGTCATCTTCCCGATGCCGCTGTTGGCGCCTGAGGAGGGTGGGCGGGAGCCGAGCTGAGGCGTCAGGCCCCCGCCCCACCGTCCCGGCTCCCCGCCCCGCGGTCCCGGCTCCCCGCCCCCTGCTCGCCAGCCAGCACTCACCCGTGACCACCGCCGTGCGGCCCCGCAGGCTGGCGAGGCCGCGGCACGGCGGGGCCTTCACCAGGTTGTAGTAGACAAGCACGTAGGCGCCCAGCAGCAGCCCCACGCCCAGCAGCAGCGCCTCCATGCTGGCCGCACCTCCGGGCTCCCGCCCAGGCCCGGAGCCGCCTGGATCGCTGCCCGGGGGGCTGCGGGCTCTCCCCGCACCGGCCTAGAAGGGCGCCTGGCGCTCTTCGGCTTGGCGAAGGCGGAGGCGGAGGCGGGCGGGAGACAGGGCAGGGATGTGTGTGCGTGCGTGTGTGCGTGGGCCCTGGGAGCGCCCCCTAGGCGTGCGTCTGCGTCCTCGGGGTGTGCGCTGGTGTGAAAACCTAGGTGCCTATGTGCGTTTGCGCCTGGGAGCGCCCTCTAGGTATGTACACGCACCTCTAGTGAAGGTGCTAGCTTTTTTGGTCTGTGATGTGCCCATGGATCCTGTGATCGTCCTTTAGGTTGTGTGCGTGCCTCTGGATCCTGTGTGCGCGCGCCCGCGTGAGCACCTTGTAGGTGTGTGAGTGTGTGGGCTTCGAGCCCCTCCAGGTGTGTGTATGCATCTGTAGTCCGTCAGTGTGTGCATGAATGACCGTCTTCGCGTATATCTGTACTCTATGCTGGGTTCTGTAGCGGAAGACTTGCAGGAGGGGGTTTAGCAGACGGATGGGCTCTGGGTGTCAGTCAGTATGTAGCAGTCCTTCCCATCTGGAGAGGGGAGGGCGCCTGAATGCTGCTGTGTCTGACAGTCTAGTCCTGGATTCTTTGCCCTCTGTGAACAAGTCCATCAGTTCCTTATCCTCTTATTTCAGCCCTCAGCTTCTAGGATCTTCTCAACCCAGGGATTGAACCCAGGTCTCCCGCGTTGCAGGCGGATTCTTTACCAGCTGAGCCAGCAGGTAACGCCTCAGCTTCTAGGATTCTTTCCATTTCTTCCCATGGAGGTCAGACAGGTGACACAGTGCGTGCAGGGTGGCACCATCAGTTCAGGGCTGTCAGGATTAACATATTCACTAGCTGTCTATCTCCCCACCTCCTCATACCCCACCAGACCCCTCCTTTATATATATATATTTGGCTGCACCGGGTCTTCTTAACTGCAGCACGTGGGATCTAGTTCCCTGAGGGATTGGATCTGGGGCTCCTGCATTGGCAGTGCAGTCTTAGCTGCTGGCCCACTAGGGAAGCCCTCCACCCCTCCATTTCTGAAGGGAAGCAGGAAGAGAGTGTAAAATCTGTCCTCTGATCTTCAGGAGGAAATTTGTCTCTGGAGTGATTCTGACAGGTGGGAGAAATAGGTAAAGAGGCTTCAATACTGAATAGACGTGATTATGATGGCTGAGTGGGTGGGGACAGCTAGGGAGGCATGGGTAAGTGTATTATTTCTGGCCAGGTGACTTGCCAGGGGAAAGGAGAAATCCAGTACAATTTAGCACCTGTTGTTTGGCACTCACAGCATGCCCAGTAGTGCAGGTAGCCTTGGAAATACTGAGCAGAACAATGTTTCTGCCCTTAAGGAGTTCACAAGGCCCATGGGGGAGGAGAGTGGTGGAGGCAAAGCTAGAGGGGTGGGTGGAAGCCAGGGTCAGACCACAGATTCCAGCCATTTCCTGTTTAGCTGCACCATGGATTCAGCGTTTGTGTCCATACTGTGGGATGAGACTAGGGATAGAATGTGAGTGAAATAAATGGATGTGCTCTCCACCCCCGCCAAAACAAAATCCTGACATGCAATCAGGTACCACGCACTCTAAACAGCGCTGGCATGCATGCACACAGCTGTGTTCTCTAAGGAGCAGGAGATGGTTTTCAGGAAAAACTTGGCAGATAAAGTTTCTTAAGTATAATGTGCAAGGAGGATTAGTTTGTTTAAATAAGAGGGAGCTTAGAGGCCTGAGAATTAAGGTAATGGGTGAACTCATCTGTCCAGGGGCTGCAGTTGTAAGCTTGTGACTGCAAGTCGAGTTACTTGTGGCATGACTGAGTCTAGAGACTGAATTTCTTTGTTCTTTAGACATTTGAAACAACAAACTGCTCCACACTAGATTCTAAGCTCCAAGAGGCAGGGGCCACATCTGTCCTGGTGATTGCCCACAGCAAGTTACTGAGACCAAGATCCAAGGCCTGGCAAAGGCTGGGCACTGGAGGAACTTGAGTGATACTTGAATAATGAATTGCTCCATACCCAGCTAGGGCTGAGGGGGAAAAAAAACCAGGTGTTATGACTTCTCCCAGAAGAGATGGAAAAAATGATAGCAAATAACCGGAGGAAAGACAGCCCCAACTGCTTGGGTTAAAGCTTCTGGAGCAGAATGCAGAGGTCTCATGCTCTTATTTAAAAAAATATTTTTGGCTGTGTGGGATTTCTCTGCAGTGAGTGGGGCTGTTCTCTACTGTGCTGTGTGGGCTTCTGATTGCAGTGGCTTCTCTTGTGGTGAAGCATGGGTTCTAGGTGAGGGCTTAGCTGCTTCGAGGCATGTAGGATCCTCTCAGACCAGGGGTCGAAGCCAAGTGCCCAGCTTTGGCAGGCAGATTCTTTACCACTGAGCCACCAGAGAAGTCCAGCCATCTCCTATTTTAATGTCTTGGTTTTGGAGCCAAGAGGAGCAGGGATCAGTACTCTTGGGATTCTTGAAGAATCTGATCATATCAAATGCTCAAGCCCTCTGAATTCCCTCAAGTCACCCACAAAGCCATATAACAACCTGTCGTTGCAGCTGAACCCCTCCCCTTCCACTTGACCTTCCCACCCTAGGCACACTTTTCTCCAACACCTCGCCTCTCCTGACTTCCCTGGGGACTGAGTGAGACTTGTTCAGTGGGGCTGTGGGACCAGGGCCTCAGGACGGTTCCCTCTTAAGGGTGATGACAGGTAGGACAGACAGGCAGAAAACATAATTTGAAGTATTTTTGTTTTTTTATATACAGAATACAGGAAAGTTTCTGTAAAGTCTAAAACATTACAATTACTATGTACATCGGTACTAGTTGTGGGGATGGGGGGAAAGGAGGGAGCCAGGGGTGGGAGGAAGAGGAGAGAAGTGGCAAGAGAACAAAAAAAGGAGACAAAACAGGTTTACGACAAAAACGTTTTTGCTACAATAGACAATTTGAAGAAAACGCTCTACCACATGTAGCACTGTACACAGTTTTTAAAAACATTGAAAAAATGTCATCACTAGATGTATTTACACAAAATCCAAATACACTTTTCCTTATTTGAAATAAAATAAGATGGACAGCCAGAAAAAGAATTCATTTCTCATTTGTCCATAATACACAGTAGCTACCTGTAGTGCAACCGCTGCAGAAAGGGAAAATAACCTGGAGGGTGGGAACCATGGAAAGAGGGTGGGTACGATCTTTATATTAAATAAAACAATGATATTGTATAGATTTTGCTGTATGAAAACTGTATTTTTTTCTTTTAATATAAAACTATTGTCACTGCCACAAAATAGAACAAGTTTCTGATTATTTTACAACGGCGGGCGAGGGGGAGGGAGCAGGAGGTGGGTGGGGAACGGTTTTGTGTTGGAGGTGTCCAGACCATCGGCCTTCCCCTCCCTGCCCACGCTGTTCCTCAGCTCGGTCTGCCGCTTTCCCATGAAATGTTGAGTACAAATATATGTGCAAATGCCCCCTAGAACTTGAGAAAAGAAAAAGGATTTTTAAAAAAGTCAAAAGGTTTCTTCATTTCATGCAAAGATTGTAGTCGAAGGGTTTCTGGTGGAGTATAGAAAAAAAACCCGGGCTTGGTTTGTGTACATTTTTGCATTGCAGGAGTCTTGGGTGGGGTGGACGGGCGGGTGATGGGGTAGCCGCCAGTCCTAGGGAACGGAGTTGGAGCGCAGCACGGGGCCCTGGTGGGGCTTGAGAGAGAGCTTCTCGGCCAAGACCCCATCTTGCAGCAGGCCGGCATCGCCTTTGGGCTGTTTGGTCGCAAACTCAGTGATGCTGAAGACAAACTGCAGGCACCCCAGCTTGATGTAGCTGCCGTGGTGCAGCAAGGCCGTGCCCTCCCAGCCGGCCCCACTGCCCCCAATCAAGCTCGAGCTGCTGGCTTTGCAGCTGCAGGGTCTCCGCTGCGGCCCCTGGGCCTGGGAACTCATCATGGCTGCCTCTTCACTTGGCTCTTCATCCTGTTTCTGGTGCCGGCGGCGCCCTGGAGAGAGGAGGAAGGTCACAGGAGAGGGACAGTGAGCAGCCAAGCCCTACCTGGGCCGCTGGCCAGCGGGGGGCCCCTGCACCGCCCCACTCTAAAACGCTGCGTGACTTGGGGTGAGGGGAGCTCAGAAAGGAGGGGTGGAGTCCGAGGCTCCGAAGGTAGTGTGTATACCCATGGGAGTGCACAGCACGTGCTTCTCCGTGGCCTTTCCGGGGCCCATGAGCAAGGAGAACCTGGCCAACGGGACTGGGAAGGCAAGCGACAGCAGGTCATGGCGGCGAGCCACAGCCACCCTGACTGAGGCATCAGAGCAAGTGTCCAAAAAGGGCAGGCTCCGTGGCCAGAGGCCTCTGCTCCAACTTACTGATGACACTCTGCACTTTGGCAACAATACTGCTTGGGGGGGTTGGCGGGGTCTTCTCAGAGAAGTCACATGAATACAGCACATTGTCCACCGTTGTCCCGTGCTCACTGTAGTTTAACAGCTCATAATGTTTGGTATTCTGAGGAGGAGGAGGGAAGATAAGATGTGTGGTCTGCTGCGTGGGGCCTGGGGCTAAGGGGAGAGAGGACACATGGAGAAGGCTGTGCTGCTCTAGCGGGGAGCTCCCTCCTTCCTTCCCCATCACGCCCTGCTGCCCTGCCCCTTCCAATGGGGCTCAAGACTCATGTCCTCAAGAAAGCTTTCTTTCCTACCCTCCCAGTACTCTGCCTCCCTAGCACGGGCTCCTGGTGAAATGACATTCACTGGCACGTGATGACGACAATGATGAAACCCACAGCGACACGCCTTGGAGGACTTGGTTACTTCCATGTTGGTCCCCTCGCCCCGCTTTAGGGTGCCTCGTCCCTCCCTGGACCTGCTGACCCACCTCAGGAGAAATAAGGGCCCTGCTCCCTAGGATGGATGCCCTTCACACTAAGGCTCTTCTCTTCCGGGAATGCCAGGGAGGGAAGAGAAGGAGAGGACCCCATCCCATTCCCCTCACCCAGGGCACTGAACAAAACCCCAGTGCTGGGAGACGCCTCAGGTTGGCAGAGCTCTCTGCCACCCCTCACCTCATCGTAGAATATGCAGGCGTGTTTCCCGGACACGTAGTTACAGTGACCATAGTTTGTAAGGCACACGTCCATGTCAGCTCCTGCAAGGGGCGGAGGGCGGAGGAGAGAGGAAAGGAAAGCGAAGAACAGATTGTGAGGTGGATGTGCGGGGGAGCTGAGCAGGGTGGGAGTTAGCTTCTGGGCAGGAACTCAAGGGACAGGTAAGCTCGGGGCCCTCTCCTTATATTTTTGAAGAAAAACTGCTATCTTTTTTAACCCACTGTAAAAGAACAGATGTCCCTGCCAGCTCATGTGCTTCAGAACATGGGATGCTGCCCAGAGAGGTGCAGGGTGATCTCCATGCGAGCACAACATGGGGTGCACGGCCCAGAAATCGCATCATCTGAGAGAAAGGGACCTTTCCAGGCTAAGGGCTTGCCTGTCCCTCTGGCAAGGTGCAGGGCTCAGTATGGGTTACATATGTGTCAGCCCCATCACTTCTTCAAAGGTCTCCAGGGACACAGCATGTGCCGCTGCTCAGGTCTTTCCTGCGCTGTTGAAATGCTCACTGGGCAGCAGTCAGGGCTGACTTCTGGGCTGTCTCATGCCACATGGGGCACAAGGCCTGAAGCGGGAAGATGGCAGCTGACAGTCCCTTTTCTTAGTCCCTCCTGTCCAGACATCTGCTGGGTGAAACCAGTCCACCCTGGAGAGGGTGTCCCTCCCTTTCTAGCCTCCGTGGGTCAGGGTGTCCATCTTCAGGGCTGGAGAGATTCAACGCCCCTCCCACCTGGCTTACCTGTCCCGATGTAGAGGGTTCGATAGCACATGTTCACAGCGCCTCCCAACCCTAAGAGGGGGTAGAACACAGCTCGGGCCTGTACTTCCCTTCTCTGCACTGCAAGGCAAACATAGGGATGTGACTGTTCAGGAACAGAACCTGGGGCCCAAACACACATCAAGAGAAGCTGGACCCTTGGTCAAGGAGAAAATAACCCCACTGGATGAGTCATCTTTCCAAACTCACACCTGACACAAAGCTGCTGCAGGGTGTAGCTCTCTCACCCCACTTAACAGCGTTTCCCACATGGGGGAGTAAAAAGGACCATCTCTGAAGAGGACCATATAATTCAAGGATGATAGTACTTGAAGCACAAGGGCTGCTGGTTGGTTTATCAGGGATATACCAACTGATATTATAAGGGAGGCCGTGCAAAACCCCAGAAGGCACAAACCAATGTTCCTCTAATTTTGAATATGAATCACCCAGGGATCTTGTTAAAATGCGGATTCTGATTCCGTAGGTCTGAGGTGGGGCCTGAGCTCTGCTAACAAGCTCTTAGGAGATGCTGATGCTCATGGTCTGAGGATCCCACTTCTAAGCAGCGAGGCTTTTACTGGCTAACGCTCAAAGGGCTGTCCTAAGCAGAGCTGGCCTTTTGGAAAATCCTTCCAGCTCAAATACTGAGAAGCAAATGAGCAGAAAGCACATCACATACACCCAAAGGCACTCCTAGCTGCTTTGTGTCTCACAGGGATGAGTAACAGCACTCTCCCGAGTCTGATCTGAAAGTGGTGGTCGCCATCTCCTTTCTGCTTTTGAGAAAACAAACTGGTATTTTATTAAGCCCAGTAAAGGCCTGCATGGAGGACTGAGATTCTCCGTGGAGGGGAGATGGCTGCTCACATGCAGAGGGTGGACCTAGAGGAGTGGCGTGGGATGCGCACCTTCCGTGTGGTGCCCTCCAGAAGCCAGCGGATGTGCCCCGACGCTGCCCGGTGAAGCTTGGACCCGGGAGGGGAAAAGCTGATGTATTCTCTGCAAGGCCAGAAACTTGATCAGCTTCTCGTCCAGCATATTTATCTCGATTTCTATTAACCAAAGAGAAAGATTAAAAAGCAGCTGAGGAGGAAATGGAATGTGGCAGTAGGTGAGGGTCACAGAGCCAATATTTCAGCATTCCTAAAATCCAGCCAAGTGATTTTT